>NC_087247.1:34277169-34610919 GCF_037042905.1 Lytechinus pictus
CTCCAACCATTCAAGGCCTCCTCTCAAACGATTCGATTGACAACTCTGGAAAGCCAGTGACCCCAACATCATAGTGGTATGTGAATCATTGTGCTGACATATCCTTTTCGTTGCCAAGATAATGTTCTGTACATTTCCTATATGAAGAGTTATGATATTTATTACATATGTTTGTTAAACTGGCCCAGTACTGATTCTTCAACTGACTTTTTTTTTGTAAATTGATTTCAGAACACACAATTAAACAAACAAATTCCTTACCATAGCTGTAATAAGGTCTTTCATGTTGGAAGATAACACATTTTATAAAAAGATTAATTTTGTTTAACCGACACAAAATTGCATGAGAATCATAATTCAGCTTTTACAAAAATCTTTGAAATATTGAATCATAACATTATTCAGTACCACTTTTTCAAAATATACAATATAATATATATTCTCTTAAAAATGATCAAAATATACACACATTTCACTTAAGATGAACAATACAATTATCTTTATTTTGCTTCACATTTTAATATAGTAGAGCGGATTAGCTCCAAAAATCACAACAATTGTGCAAATTTTGACTAAAGCATGAAACTTTCACAAGTATTAGTATATGCCGTAAGATTTATTTTAAAGGTGGGAGGTAAATTTCAAAATGCCATTTTCGGCCGTTGCCATGGCAACGGATTAATTTCTAAAAAATGACATACATTCCCATGTAAATGGTAAATAAACATGACATAGATGACCAAAATGATAATTTTCAAGTTCCCAATTGAATATATATAAAATTTAGAAACATTCAAAATTAACAAGATAGTTCCAATTGGTCCGTTGCCATGGCAACGGCTTGTTTTTCCCCAGAAAAATAAAAAAACTGATTAAAAAAACGTTGTAGATTAGGATTTATCTTTAATTTCCCCTAATTTTACAGTGTAAAACAACGATATTTTGGTTGCTCAATGTATAAACTACATCTCAAGCCATTGCCATGGCAACCAAATAACATCTAATTTACAAAAATAACATGGTAAACTAGACAATGGACAGGTGGAAAATACAACTGGAAATGACTTAATCTGTATGCTTAAGTTTTGACCCCCTCATTTGAACAAAAAATACAGAATGTGTTCTGCAGGAGTTCTTTATAAAGATAAAACATTATGTTGCCTTGGTAATGCTTGAATTAAATAAAAAAAACGAATGTTGCAAAGATCCCGTTGCCATGGCAACAGTTTATTTCCCTCTAGAAAGGTAAAAATATTGATAAAAATATAGAATACATGTATGATCATCATTCCATTTTCAATATTTTTAAGGAACTAATCAAAATATGATTGTGACTACATTTATAAATATAACATCTTAAGCCATTGCCATGGCAACCAGATAACATCTAATTTAAAAAACAACAGCAGGGATGACAAGGTTATGGATAGGTGAAAAGTACAATGAAAATTAACTTATGTATATGCATAAGGTTTGACCTACTCAATTAATTTAGGGGAAATAATACAGTGAGTGTTCTGCATGAACTAATTGGAATGATACAGATTGATGTTGCCTTGGTAATACTTGAATTCAACGATAAATATCAATGTTGCAAATTGCCTGTTGCCATAGCAACGGATCATTTAGTACCAGTTTTTATTAAAAAAGGACTATAGAATCTGGTTTTTCTTGCATTTCCCCCAATCTTAGTGTGTTAAACATAGATATGTTTGATGCAAATTGTTTAAATAAAATCTAATGCTATTGCCATGGCAACCAAATAATATCTAATTCACAAAAAAATAATAATTTGGATGACAAGATCATGGACAGGTGGAAAATACAAATATAACTCAATATGCGAAAGGTTTGGCTAGTCATTTAATTTTAAACAAAAAATTCACTAAGTATTCTGCATGAGTTCATTAGAATAATAAATTGATGTTGCCTCGGTAATTCTTGAATTAAATGATAAATATTAATAATTCAAATGTTCTGTTGCCATGGCAACAGCTCATTTCCCCCAGAAAAGTATCAGCAGCTTTGATAAATAAAAACATGATAAAATCTGATTTTTCTTTCATTTCCCTTAAGTTAAGGGTATTAGAAAATATATGTTTGCGGTTAATATGTAGATAACATCTTCAGCCATTGCCTTGGCAACCAATCAAGATGTAATTTATAAATACAAAAAAAAATTACTATTGAAATGATAATGGTCAGGTGGGATGTAAAATAAAGGTTTACTTTTAAAAGCTCCATAATGTTTGACCAGTCATTAAAGGGGAATGAAACCTTTGGAACAAGTAGGCTTGTGTCGAAACAGAAAAATCAAAGAATAAGAACAAAGAAAGTTTGAGAAAAATCAGACAAATAATAAGAAAGTTATGAGCATTTGAATATTGCAATCTCTAATGCTATGGAGATCCTCCCATTGGCAACGCTACAAGGATGCGTGATGTCACACATGAACAACTTTCCCTTTGATGGACCCTGAAAATGTGTCTTTTTGCTTTTTCGTATGGTGATACAAACTCTTTATCCATGATGTATTCTTTAAAAATCTGTATTACATGCCCTCCTATAGAAAGAATACATGTTCTACTGATAGATGTAATAAAAGAGGCAATTTAAGTGAAATATATACTAAAGTAATGGGGAGAGTTGTTCAAGAGTGACATCACACATCTTTGTCGCATTGCCAATGTGAGGATCTCCATAGCACTAGTGATCGCAATATTCAAAAGCTCATAACTTTCTCATTATTTGTCCGATTTTTCTCAAACTTTCATTGATCTGTTTCTTAGATTTTTCTGTTTTCACACAAGCTATCTTGTTCCAAAGGTTTCATTCTCCTTTAAGTTTTGAACAAAAATTACAGTAAGTGTTCTGCATGAGTACAATAGCATGATAAAAACTGATGCTGCCTTGGATATGGTTGAATTTAATATCATTTTTTTGCAAATGTGTAACGGATCGTTTTTCCCCCAGAAAATACCATCTTTGATAAAAAAAATACCTAGTAGAATCTTATTTTTCATTCATTTCCACTAAGGTTAGGGTGTCAAACATACACGTACATGTTTGTTGTTAAATGTATAAATAACATTTTAAGGCGTTGAAATGGCAATAACATAACATTTCATTTACAAAAAAAAACATAGCTGACAAGATAATGGACCGAAGGAAAATACAATAAAATTAACTGAATATGCGTAAGGTTTGACCTACTCTTTTAATTTTGAACAAAAGTTACATTAAGTGTTATGCATGATTTCATTAGGATGACAAAAATTACTTTTGTTTTGGTAATGCTTGAACATAATGATGAATATCAATGTTACAAATGGCTCCAGAAAAGTACAAATTTTGATAAAAATATGTTTATTTATTTCCTTTTCCCTTATAGGAGGTTGCTGAACATAAATATGCTACATGATAAGCACCATCTTATTTCATTATACATGGCATCGAAATAAGACCTACACAAATCACATCAGACTTTTTTGGGCTCAAATAAATTCCCGAAACTCTCATTTTGATGCTGGACAATTACGTTCAAAGTATTCGCAGGCGGCCATTTTGAAGAGAGCGTTTTGGGGTGATTTGTGTTTTAAAGCTGTTCATCATATCAATATCTAAGGGGATTATAGGGGTTGATGAATCAAAATCTTAAGTCTATTTGAGGAGTAGACATGGTCTTGATATCCTAATCAAGGTAAATACAGTAAATCAACTTTTACATGGAGATCATGAAATCATGAAATCCTTCCTTGTTCGACTGTTTTAGCATACTTGGCTTGAAATATGATAGCAAAGCACTATTAGGCATCATCTGCCAGGATACACCTTTTAATTCCTGCATACAAATGTCAGAAAATCGTTACTTTGTGAAAATTCCCATAATTTCTTTAAAAATTCATGAAAATTGCCGAAAATTTAAAAAAAATTCCCACAAAAGTCACGTTTATTCCCATGGAAAGTTTCCATCAAGAAAATTCCCGGGAATTTGCAACCCGTCTCCCCCCCCCCTCCCAAAAAAGAAAAAAAATCATTATCAAGAAAGAATACAGAGAAAGTGAAAGAGAGATGGATAAAACATGATTATTTTACGAATAATATACCAAAAAGGAAAAATTTGGAAATTTTTGCTCTGTCGCTGGCTCGGTGAGAACATTTTAAAGTAAATTTTGCTTGATATGTCATATCTGGCCCCCTCAAAATTGCACTGCTGATTTTGAAGAAGAAAATTTTGTAATACTGTGATAATTCTTAAAGTAACATATGAATCTATTCAACGCCAAGTGTAATCTATTCACTGGTTATTTTACATGAAAAGTAGACTCGTCAAATAAAATAAAAAATACCTTTACTGTATTTCAAGATGGTGCCCTCAGTGGGTGCCATAGGCTAAAAATCCACAATTCATCCATTACTTGATAAAATGGCTTTAATTTGGTTTCTATTCATTGGTTTTAAGGATCAAGTAGTACATTGGACCAAGTTACAGGGAAAGCCAGTGGTCTGGAATGTCCAAAAATCCAAGATGGCTTCAAAAAATTGAATCTAAAATGGTTGCTTATACCTAAAGCGGACATACCTCATTTCATATTGGCCTGGAGGATAATATTTTGGTGTCTAAATCATTGGTTTCAAGAGTAAATCATTGGTTTCAAGAGTCTAACAATATTAGTACAAGTTACAATGACAGTCAGGTGTATTCGAAAATCCAATATGGCTTCCAAAAACTATTCTAAAATGGCTGCTGATACTTAAAAGTGGAATAACTCCTTTTATATTCACCTGTGAGATATGATTTTGGTGTCTAAACCATAGTTTCAAAAGTGAAATAATAAATTAGGACATAGTTTGTTCAATATCTGTCTGGGGAATATGATTTTGATGTCTAAACCATCATCATAAAACCATGGTTTAATGCATTTATAGAACAAGTTACAAGGACAACCAATGGACTGGTATGTTAAAAAAATCCAAGATGGCCTCCAAAATGGGGTCTAAATTGACTGTTGTTACTTCGAAATGGACATATAATTCATTAATAATGCACATTGGGGGTATGATTTTGGTGTCTACACTAGTGTTTCAGGGGTCAACTAATACTGTACATTGTGTCAAGTTGAATGGACAGTCAGGTGTCAATATTGTGTCCAAAAATTCAAAGATTGTTTGAAAAATGGGGGTTTTAATGTTACTTAAAAGTGGACATAGTACATTAAAAAATACTCCTGGGGATGTTATTTTGGTGTCTACATTAGAATTTCAAGGATCAAATGATACGTTGGGACTGGTTACAATGATGTATAGATGTCCATTTTGCCTGAAAATCCAAGATGGCATCAATGAATGGGTTAAAAAATGACGACTGTTACGTTGAAGTGGATATGATATCCACTTGTGAGAATCTACCTTGGATTTTGGACAAAATTGAAAATTAACCATCCTTGTTACTTGTCCTAATGTAATAGTGGACCCTTCATACCACAGTGTAGACACCAAAGATGTTTCTCACAGGTTGTATGAACTCTGATAATTTTTTAGTGATAGAAGTAATTTTAGATTCCATTTTGGTCACCCTCTTGGATTTTTAGGCAATTTGGACAACTGGATATCATTGTAACAAGTCTAAACGTATTTTTCGAAACTTTAAACCAAAGTTTGAACACCAAAATGATTTTTCCTTGGTTGACTTTCAATGAACTATGTCAATTTTTAAGCAACAGACTCCAATTAAACCCCGATTGTTTGAAGCCATCTTAGATGTTTAGACATATTGGATTACTCACTGTCCTTGTAACTTGTTCCATATCATGATGTATTTACTGACTTTTAAAACCATGGTTTAGATATCAAAATAATATGCCCTTGGCAGATATTACACGAAATATGTCAATTCTTTAGTAACAGGGCTATTCTATAATCCATTTTTTGAAGCCACCTTGGATTTTTGACATACTTGACCACTGAGTGTTCTTGTAACTTGTCCTAATGTATAGTTTGACACATTTCACCATGGCATAAACTTATTCCAGGCTATTAAACAATCTACGTTTTTTTAATGCAGCAACAACAATTTTAGACTCTATTTTCAAAGCCATCTTGGATTTTTTAAATATACTGGACAACTGACTGTCCGTGTAACTTGTCATAGTGTATTACTTGACCATTGAAACCATGGTCTAGACACCAAATCATATATCCCAGACGGATATGAAATAAGCTATGTCCATTTATATATCAACAGCCATTTCAAACTCCATTTTTGGAAGCTGTCTCAGGGTCTTGGACACATCAGACCACTGGCTGTCCTTGTAACTAGTCACAATATACTACTTCACCCTTAAAACCATTGCATATAAACCACATTAAGCCACTGGAATTAGATGTAATTTGGTTGTCATGGCAATGGCATAAGTTATTTGTATATCAACAGCAAACATAATGCTTTGCACTCTAAAATTAGGGGAAATTTATGACAAAATGCAGATTCTAAACTGTTTTTCGATCAAATGTGGTACTTTATTCGGGAAAAAAGGAGTCATTGCCATGGCAACGGGCTATATGTAACAGTGATATTTATCATTAAATTCAAGCATTACCAAGGCAACCTCAAATTTTATCATTCTAATGAACTAATGCGAACCACTGTAATCTTTGTTCAAAATTAATTGACTGGGTCAAACCTTGAGTTAATGGATTGCATTTTCCACCTGTCCATTATCATGTCAACCATGTTATTTTTTTTCAAATTAGATGTTATTTGGTTGCCATGACAATGGCTTAAGCTATAATTTGAATGTTAACAGGAAACATATCCATTCTTACCCTAAAATTAGGGGAAATGAAAGGAAAAAATCAGATTCTACAGATTTTCTGATCAAAACTGGTACTTTTCTTGGGGAAATGAGTAGTTGCTATGGCAACAGGTCATTTGCAACGTTGATGTTTATCGAATTCAATTATTACCAAGGCAACTTCAATGTTTATCATTCTTAGAATGATAAATAGTTCATGCAGAACACTCATTGTATTGTTTCCCCTAGATTAATTGAGGTCAATCCTGATGCATACAGTGATGCACATCAAGTGAATTTTCATTGTATTTTTCACCTGTCCATATCCTTCTCATCCATGTTGTTTTTTTAATTAGATGTTATCTGGTTGCCATGGCAATGGTCTAAGATGTTATATTTATAAATTTAGTCACATATATATCTCGATTAGTACCTTAAAATTATTGAAAATGGAAAGATGATCATACATGTCTGTATTCTAAATTCTTATCAATATTTTTACCTTTCTAGAGGGAAATAAGCTGTTGCCATGGCAACGAGCCCTTTGTAACATTTAAAAAAGAATTTAATCCAAGTGTTACCAAGGCAACATAAGTTCATATCTTTTTAAAGAACTCCTGCAGAACATTTTAAGTACTTTTTGTTCAAATGAGGGGGTCAAAAGTTAAGCATACAGATTAAGTCAATTCTAATTGTATTTTCCACCTGTCCATTGTGTTGTCAACCATGTTATTTTTTTTTTTCAAATTAGATTAATTTGGTTGCCATGACAATGGCTTCAGATATTGTTTGTATGTTAACAGCAAACATATCAATTCTTACCATTAAATTAGGGGAAATGAAAGAAAAATCAGAGTCCAAAGTCCTTTTTCTAATCAAAACTAGAACTTTTTTGCGTAAATGAGCCGTTGCTATGGCAACAGGTCATTTGCAACATTGATATTTATCGTTGAATTCAAGTGTTACTAAGGTAACATCAATGTTTATCATTCTAATTAGTTCATGAAGAACACTCACTGTATACTGTTTCCCCTAAATTAATTGAGTAGGTCAAAACTTATGCATAAAAGTTATTTTCATTGGATTTTTCACCTATCCATAACCCTGTCATCCCTGTCATTGATTTTTTTTAATTAGATGTTATTTGGTTGCCATGGCAATGGCTTAAGATGTTATATTTATAAATGCAGTCACAAACATATATTTTTATTAGTTCCTTAAAAATATTGAAAATGGAATGATGATCGTATTCTACATTTTTATCAATATTTTTACCTTTCTAGAGGGAAATATGCTGTTGCCATGGCAACGGGATCTTTGCAACATTTGTTTTTTGAATTTAATTCAAGCATTACCAAGGCAACATAATGTTTTATCTTTATAAAGAACTCCTGCAG
The DNA here is from genome assembly GCF_037042905.1 of Lytechinus pictus. Taxonomy (NCBI): domain Eukaryota; kingdom Metazoa; phylum Echinodermata; class Echinoidea; order Temnopleuroida; family Toxopneustidae; genus Lytechinus; species Lytechinus pictus. Next base: position 34,285,361 of record NC_087247.1, read on the forward strand.
AACACTTTCTGTATTTTTTGTTCAAATGAGGGGGTCAAAACTTAAGCATACAGATTAAATCATTTCCAGTTGTATTTTCCACCTGTCCATTGTCTTGTTAACCATTTAATTTTTGTAAATTGATGTTATTTGGTTGCCATGGCAACGGCTTGAGATGTAGTTTATACATTGAGCAACCAAAATATAATTGTTCAACACTGTAAAATTCGGGAAAATTAAAGATAAATCCTATTCTACAACGTTTTTTTAATCAGTTTTTTTATTTTTCTGGGGAAAAACAAGTCGTTGCCATGGCAACGGACCAATTGGAACTATCTTGTTAATTTTGAATGTTTCTAAATTTTATATATATTCATTTGGGAGCTTAAAAATTATCATTTTGGTCATCTATATCATGTTTATTTAGCATTTACATGGGAATGTATGTCATTTTTGAGAAATTAATCCGTTGCCATGGCAACGGCCGAAAATGGCATTTTAAAATTTACCTCCCATCTTTAAAATAAATCTTAGGGCATATACTTATACTTGTGAAAATTTCATGCTTTAGTCAAAATTTGCACAATTGTTCGGCTAATCCGCTCTACTAATAAAAGAAATTAGACTTCATACTTTTACATGCCATTTTCTTTGAAAGATTTTTATATGGCAAGATTTCAATATGAAAGAATAAAACAAGAAGCTATTTATTTCTTCTGTAGTTTAATAAAAAATAAAAAATACAGCAATACTTGCTTGCTTTCTGGATGGCACGCGAAGCTGCTCTGAAACAGGTAATGTAATTTATTATAATACTGATCATGAATGAATAACTAATTTTCAAAGATTATTTCAATGTAACGATCGGCATTAACACCTCTTTTAATAGACATGTTCTAAAGAGAAAGAAATTACAGATAACAATAAAATATTTTTCATAAATAAACCACAATTAAAGGCACATATTCACACACAAAGTGTTTTTTTTAACCATTTGTCAACTGTTTGTAGTTTCTACAGAGTCATTGCATATGTTTTGGTTTGATGCTAAATCTACAAATGCAGAGCCTTGAAGCTATCTAAAATGGCAGTGAGTTATGATTTTAAAAGAAATATCATGATCAATGGTTACCACACTATCATGACTACTAAGTTTTCACATAGTTTTCTTTTAAAAACCTAAAATGTGATGAAATACAATCTGAATTTAACCCTGAGTAAACTGACAATCGCATATCAGCGCCCACGAACATTCGCAGTGTAATTATGGAAAACAAGCAGAAAAAATGCCTTCGTTATTTTGCTATTTCTCTGTAATTATTCACTCTCTTTGATGCCTACAAATGCTTGGGTGGTCATTGTTGAGCGGTGCTGTGGCTCAGTGGATAAGTGTCCGGACTTTGAACCACAAGGTCCAGGGTTCAAATCCACCGCAGCACTCACGTCCTTTGGCGAGGCATTTATCTCAATTTGCCACTCTTCACCCAGGTGAAGTAAATGGGAACTTGGTAGGAAGGAATTCCTTGAATGCTTGAGCGCCCCATCAGGGTAGCCGTGCTAAAGCCGGGGTAATAGTATGCAGCACTTAGAAATATTTGTATAAATGTTGCATATTATTAATATTTTTATTATTATTGTTCAAATTTATTTTAAGATCAGTGCCACAACTGGACTTTATATGTTTACAAGATGAAATAGATAAATAATAAGTATCATTTTTTCATGAACTGCTTCCATACTCTAGGCTTTGCATATCAATGGCAATTACTTTCTGGGAATACAGCAAGATCAAAGATCCCTACATCTTTTTTTGTAGATGATGTAAAGCCCTCAAAGATGCATTCCCTGAGTTGTTAAGAATTGAACAACACTTTCATTCTGCTTACACTTTGTTTAAAATAGTCAGATTTAACAACTTTACACTTAATATTGATAATGCACATGAAAGTCTTCTATCATTAATAAGTAGCACCTCACCATGAAATCTACAGTCAAGAATTTGGCCAAACTTCACAAAGGAGATTCTGAATCCATGCAATGCAGATTTCAAGCTTGTTATAAAGCTAAACTCATGCTTATTACAAAGTAAATGTTTATGATCCCACACTTCATGTAAATTAATTTACATAAAAATTATGCTCACCACTTCAAAAGAATTGGCTCAATAGTGATTTCATCTCCAAGTACCAAGGGTGAATTTATCCCCTGTGACAAATTCCTGCATTCAATATTGGACTCTTCCTAAATAAATGCACTGAATCAGGGGTAATTCATGCAAGAAATCTACATACACCATAGTTTCAGACCAAGGATTCAAAACCACCTTTGTAAGTTTGGACCCATGAGTTTGCTGGCATGGCACCACTATACAAGCCGGTACAGGGAAACTTTAATACTTACTGCTTGGATCACACATTGGCCAGTCTGTTGTCTAATCTACTCATGTTTAGAGGTTTCACAACGAACCGATACCTTATCTTGTAATTCATAATTCCTGGGAGTGACTATGAGGCAAGCTGACAGCCATCTTATCAGCATTCTGCATGACATGATAGTAACAATTGACCACCTTCTCGTAGTTACTGACTGATATTCTCTCATTGATACCATGGAAGAGCTTGAGGTCCTCCGGTCCCATGGCAACAGTTGGGGTGAAGCGATAGATGTTGTTTGTAAGGTTCCAGTAATACCTTGTATCTGTGTTGCCGATCATGACTCCTAGGAGATTTATTAACGAAAATGAGGAAGCAAATTTCAGAGTAACATAACATGAACAAAACTAGTAGTTCTAAGTTGCCACAAATACAATAACATGTTAAGCATGATGTCACTTACATGTATATATATAGATAGAGATAAATCTTTAAGTGCTTTACAAAAACATGTTCAAAATGATAGAAATATATCATTAAGTGAAAAATATGGAAATTTAGTTTTAAAATGTGCAGTGGTAAACCAGTCCAAAGTGTAGGTGGAGTAAAGGCAAGCAACCTAGAATCACATTAGATGGCAAAGTTACCAAATCATAGTTCTTTATGAAACTAGGCCCCAAATGACAAGATCTGTCACCATCCAGACATGGAAAAGAATTTGAATAAATAAAGTGAACCTACCAGGGGTTACAAGAACAGATGGAAAGACTTGTCTTATACTGTGTGAGATGACCTGATAACCATGAGCATGCTCATCAAACGGTGACGTAGGGGATGCATCTAATTTCTCTTCTATCGTTATCTTGACTCTGTCATCACCGATGACACTACGATCGTGGTCTATCACCTGAACAAACAAATAAAAATGGGTTTGTGTATAATGAAGTCGTTGTCTTGCTCAAATGAAACATTGTGACCATATGTATTTAATATGATCTTGCTTTTCATCAAACAATAAATTCAAACTATGAGTTTATTGTAGATTTTGTAGATTATTCTCATCTATTGGTGATTGCAGAGGAATATACATGTACATAAATCATTCAAGAGATACCGACATATGTTAAGTTATAAAAGATCATCTCATAAGAAGGCTTGCAGAGCAAATGATTCTAAGGGGGATTTCTGCAACTACACTTGATAATCAACTCTATGATTGTTGAAATCTGTATGATGAATCAAATGTTTTATATCATTGGTTAGAACCTAGAAATAAACATGAACTTTCAAAATATATTCCACAGGTTTTTCTATCACGTAAAACTGATATCAACTTATGGATTGAAATTGATTTTGAGATTGATGAAACACTCCGAATAGACGTTACCTGTTGTATACTCTGAGATGGATGTATTCTGTGATTGACTATAGCCCACGCTGAAGGAGGAAGTACATTGGTCTAGAACAAAACAAAACAACTAATTTTATTATTTCAAGGGAACCAATTAAGCCTTTAGCACAAATAAATCATATTGAAAAGAAGTATTCAGGGAAGCAATTTAAGATAAAAAAAATCATCAGACTCATTTGAAAATTTATAGTTTTATGGAAGTTTGAAAAGTCTATTTTGAATTTCTAAGAAATTTAGGCAACAATGTTTCACCAGGCACAGTAAAAATAGATAATTGTGTGCAATCTATATTCAGATATCATATACCTTATAGTGGTCTAAATTGTATTTAATAAAAAAAAATATTCAAGCAATCCAGCTTATACCAACTATTGATTAGTACAAAGATATTTGATTGGTCTCATAAGTACTTGCTCACAATCCTCAACATAAAAACTACCTGTATTTATAGTTTCAGGTAGAAGCCACTGTTGTTTACAAAGAATGATGAATGCCAATAATCACAAACATTTGGGTAATGAGGTGCTTGATCATAAAATGTTATGATAGGAAAATGAAATTTGTAAAAAAAATGTATGAAAAAGACAAATAATTTATAATTGTTAGCCTGAATTTGATGGAATTCTCTTAATTACATTAAACCTTTCTTTTACATTGCATTCCTCTATCCCTATTTCCATCATAATTTTTTTGCCCTATAGTGTGCAAAAGTTAATTAAAACCCTATAAGTGACTGGTCATATATCTACATACAGTAGTTCACATTCTGCTGGCTTAGATTTGTGAGACATGTGTGTTTACAATGGGCTAAATGATGTTTTTACCAAGTATATTGTTCTTTCTTGTTGACTCTGGCAAGACTGCTTGTATTTGCTTATGATCCAGTTATTGTTATTTTTTGTGCTAGCTCACATGGCCTGGAGTGAATTGTGTGCTGCATACATGAACATTATACCAAAGCGGAAAAGTGGAAGATCAGAGAATGTCTCCCGAGGTCTCCTTCTCCCCTATTTTTCGCTTTCCTTGTCCCGATTGGGGTTTGGACATGACGATCCACGTCTTAATCCTTTATCAGTATAAATATGACATGTAGGTTGAATGGGGGTAAGGTCACACTGTTCCATAGAACCAGAAATATTCACCATATGTTCAGCAGAGTTCGCATGCAAAGCAAGCTGTCACTAGCAATTCCACTTGGCCCGGGTTGGCTAAAGCCGCATCACTCGCAGATGAATATATTATTCAATCATGATAAACTTGTCAGCTATGAACCAACAGACAGGAAAACTTCATTAGAAGTTGAATACCTAGGCCTATCATTATTAGCTATATTTTCAAAATACTTGAATATCAAGCCTGTCTTATGATATTTTAGGCAATCACACATAATGAATTGTACATATGATGGCAGTAAATTATTGTTCCACTTGCTCTTCTTCCTATATATTGCACTCATACACTGTAGATTGCCATTGCGCTGGTTTATTGAAGCTTGCTTTCCCCGGCCCAGCTACATGTATGTTAATAAAACTCTTCCAAAAAGAACGTTTGTAAATATCCATTGCCTAACATTGCTTCACTATTTTTCCTCCGAATAAAGTACAAATCTATCAAATTACCCAGCTTCCAGCGCAAAATATAAGCTATATTGGGAGAGCAATATGCATTAATTTGTACCAAGCTTATACACAACACAGAAACGCAATACCATAATGTAACATCACCCTGAACAAACCAATTCTCCTTATATATTTGCAATATTTGGTGGAGTTATGTCAGTTAAATTTGATGTAATTTTTTTGTGTGAACTGAATACCATTATGTGCTATTCTAGAGGTTCAAAGCTTTCTACTGATGTGAAAATCTTAGTACTAACGATTATTTCCTTATGTCTACAATAAGCTTACGCATTTTTGAGATGGAAATTAACTAAAGAAAACACAAATTGGATATTCTTGAACACATTTTGCAAGTTTTCCTCTGATTTGGTCATACTCATAAATCAGAGAGTTTTTATACAACTTTATGAATATATGATTTCCTAAAAAGAATTAATTTTCCATCATAACATAATAAATATACTGGAAGTAGTAAACCAAAATCAGACATATTGAAAGTATATTTACCTTAAACCCACCATGAACCATTGTGATTGCAGTCGTAGTTCTGGCAAATGCATTGGTACTAGGTCCCATTTTGGTCAATACCCTGAAAAGGCAATTCAAGACAAAATTTTCATCATCTAATCAACAAATACAGATAAAGAGGGAGCAATTATGATTAATAATTTCAAAAAAGCTATTGTGATGATGATGACGACGACGACAAAGACGATGATGATAATGATGATAATAAATTATACATGACAGTGTCATTTCAAATGTTTTGATTAGCTTGAAGCTATATCCAAATGCAATCAAAAGGACTCCACTACATGCAAATTGCTATTATAGTAATGCCCATGAGATCCTTAAAATTGATTGGCTGTTGAGTATCGTTACAATCATAGATACTATTCATAACATTTGAGCAATGTGGCCCAGACATGCATTTCTAATTTTTTTCATCACAATTCATACAAATTACATTGGAAATGTTGATGATAAAAAATGTAGATGTACCATGTATCATTTGTCTTCTTTAATGTTTGAATTATTTCAATAATATTTTTATGCAGAAGAATGCTTAATTCACTTTGCTAAAGTTATTTATTGATTCGTGGTTCTTACCATCCAAATAGAGGTCTAAAAAACCACATATTGGTGAGGATAAAACGTAGTGGAAATATGGCCTGGAAAAATGACAAACGAGGAATGAAACATTATATATATTACTATTATTTTATTTATTAATATTCATCCATGTAAACATCTTCAATACCTTGATCTACTCTGCTTGCTAAATCATGAAATAATAATGATTTTTTTTTTAATCCATAAGTTGCCGTGAGAAGCATTGAAAGTAGTAAAGTACACATACATCAAAATTATTTGAAAATACATACATCACATATTAAATACATTAATTTTTTAAAAATAAGATTAATGGGGAGGATAGACAGGTCAACATGATAGTCTAATTTCAAAAACAAATATTGAATTAGGTCAAAAGAGTACTAAAGACCAAAGAAGGAAGGGGAAAATATGGAGAACAAGTGGAATGCCTCTGGCCGTCTCACCTGCATCACGCGATTCAATATAGCAGCAGTGCTGATTTTGAAAACTACTATAACTCGCACAAGATGTTCAGTGATACTTGGTTACTCGTATTTCCACGTTTTATGAATTAGACCAATACACTTATAGAGATATGATGGCAATTCAACAAATACCCCCAACGTGGCCAAAGTTCTTTGACCTTACATGACCTTTGACCTTGATCATGTGACCTGAAACTCGCACAGGATTTTCAGTGATACTTGATTACTCTTATGTCCAAGTTTTATGAACTAGACCAACACACTTTCAAATTTATGGCTGTAATTCAACAAATACCCCAATTTGGCCAAAGTTCATTGACCCTAAATGACCTTTGACCTTGATCATGTGACCTGAAACTTGCACAGGATGTTCAGTAATACTTGATTACTATTATGTCCAAGTTTCATGAATCAGATCCATAAACTTTCAAAGTTATGATGGTAATTCAACAGATACCCCCCAATTCGGCCAAAGTTCATTGACCCTAAATGACCTTTGACCTTGGTCATGTGTCGTGAAACTCATGCAGGATGTTCAGTGATACTTGATTAACCTTATGTATAAGTTTCATGAACTAGGTCCATATATTTTCTAATTTATGATGACATTTCAAAAACTTAACCTTAGGTTAAGATTTTGATGTTGATTCCCCCAACATGGTCTAAGTTCATTGACCCTAAATGACCTTTGACCTTGGTCATGTGACATGAAACTCAGGCAGGATGTTCAGTAATACTTGATTAACCTTATGGCCAAGTTTCATGAACTAGGTCCATATACTTTCTAAGTTATGCTGTCATTTCAAAAACTTAACCTCAGGTTAAGATTTGGTGTTGACGCCGCCGCCGCCGTCGGAAAAGCGGCGCCTATAGTCTCACTCTGCTATGCAGGTGAGACAAAAATGAGAAAGGGGAGATATGAGGAAGGGAGAAGGAGAGTGAGCAAGAGAAACTGAGATAGGTAAAAAGATGGAAAGAGTAAATTAGTCTATGATGATGAAGAATTTTAATTTTTACCTCAGATGCAAGATGCTCAAACATTTCTTTTTCTGGTCCACTACCAAAGAAAATCGGTTGACTTTGGTATTCAAGTCTGTATAAAAACAAACAAGCTCATCTGTCTTCATAATGTAGAAAATAGTTCAATATTCCGCCTACGAGTAATCTTAACTTTTTTTTATCAAAGACAATAATTGATACATAATAAATGTTGAGTAGATTGATTCCTCTATGCGCTAGGACAGATAAGGACCATTGATGTAACTGTACCCATGCTATTACCATAGAGCTATAGCTCTATGCTATTACCATGACCTGAATGTAGTTTGCAGGTACAACTCCCTTGTTTGCTGAATCATGCTACCGATACAGTGGTCTGAGGATGTAGACTAGGAGAGAGGAATGGGAATTGTGTACTATGTAGCTGCTCAAGTTTTCGAAATTGACTTCACTTAAGTTAAAGGTCAAGTCCACCCCAGAAAATTGTTAATTTGAATCGATAGAGAAAAATCAAACAAACATAACGCTGCAAATTTCATTGAAATCGGATGTAAAATAAGAAAGTTATGACATTCACAAAACAGTTCAATGCGCAACTTAGCGATATGCAAATGAGAGAGTCGATGATGTCCATCACTCACTATTTATTTTGTTTTTTATTGTTTGAATAATACAATATTTCAATTTTTACAGATTTGACAATAAGGACCAACTTAACTGAACAATAAACTGTTAAAATAATGGTAATTGCACATGTTCAGGGAGAAATAAAACTTTGTTTCACTTGACAAGGAGGAGAAAATTAGAATATTTCATATAATAAAATACAAAAGAAATAGTGAGTGGGTGAAGTCATCAGTCTGCCAATTTGCACACCGACCAGGATGTACATATAACTGTTTTGTGAAATTAGGCGAAACTTTAAAATGTCATAACTTTCTTATTTTACATCCGATTTTGATGAATTTTTCAGTGTTTTTCTTGTTGGATTTTTCTCCCTTTTTTCAAATCAACTTTTTGTTGGGGTGGACTTGTCCTTTAAAGTCAAAACCCACTTGAGAATTAAGTGTCATATAGGGTTCGTACCTGCAGAGTGTAGATTAACTTGACCTTGCCTTGCGCATAAAAAACAAACTTTCCTAATGTATAAGGGAATTTGAATAAAGTAGATTGTATAGATTTACGATTCTAGCCAATACAAAGATGATCTAAGATCCAAACAAAACAAATAAATCAAATAATAAACAATTGAGTTATTTCTCAAAATATTTGTTGTAAAAACACATGTTGAAATCTTGTCATTATTCCTAATATGATAATAAATAACATATAAAGATTAATATATTCATGAGCTTACCTGCTCAATGCCCTTGTCAAGATGCCAATGTTTGACTCTGGTGTTGGCATTGAAGAATGACCTGTTGGTATGGCTTCTACACTAAGGTTTAATGTTAATATACCTTTCTCTGCCACACAGACACTGCAAGAACATCAATGTAATTGTATAATTAATAATAGATAAATGTTACATGAAGATGTTGATGAATCTATTGCTCCTAGATGAACAGTACTTTTAATCAGCAGGAATAATTATTTCATACTCACAGAATAAGGAGAAAACATGGTTTGGAGTTTGAGATTCTCTCAATAAAACATTCGTACCAACAATATTTGTTGAAACTGTTTCAAGTAAAAAAAACTACATATACAGTAGATGGATTCTCAACTGCACTCAGTCAAGATCTGCTCCTCCACCATTGTTAGATTTGAAACATATTGCACACCTAAATCCTTCAATTTTCAAGAACTTTGATTAACTCCTCAGATTGTCATCCCTGAATAAATTCATGAAACAATTTTAATTCTCTTATTTATCTGTTGGATGTTATTATGACAATGAGCCATAAACTTTGACCTTGTAACCCCCAAATCACATCAAATCAGTACCATTCCCATATGAAAATACAAGCAAAGTTTGTGAAAATGAAGCATTTTCAGGAATGTAATAACCTTTTGACTGTTTCATGTTAGATTCTTTTTTTTTACTTATGAGATTTGGAGTGCAAATAATCTGTTTTGGCTCATGTATGACAAACAACTGTGCCCTACAACTTGTTGTGAGATTATCTGAGATATGAATCAGGTAGTTGAATAATGAGAATACTTACATGCCAATAGGTTTATTTAAACCTTTAAATACATTATTGACAATGATGCCTCCTTCATCCAAGATAAAATCCAACTTTATGCCTCTCTTCATGAATTCTTCAGCTATTTTGCCAGCTCCATTTTTACCATAGACCTACAATTTCAAAATTCAAGTAAAATGAAGACACAGAAATATTATTTGTACCAAAAATGTTAGACTTTTCGACAAAGATCAATTGTACTTTTGTACAAATGTTTGTTGAATTGTATACTGTGATATATTGTATTTGTTTAGATTTCATAACTTTATCCCACACACCAGGGCCCCATTGCATAAAAGTTACTATAATGGTGACTTTGCCATCCAATGGTAACTATCATGGTAACAATGCTCATCAGCGAATCAAAATCATGGATTCTGAGAAAGATACCATTGGATGGCAAATTTACCATAATAGTAACTCTAAAGTTTAAGACAACAGGGCCCAGGAACTTAATGACATATAATGCAAGAATCATTGTGGAATAAACTTCACCATGATTGCACCTTCCGATATTTGCTGAAGATGCATCTAAGTCCCCAAAAATGAGCTTATATCTAATAAAAAATATGATAGCAAAAAACGAACAAAACTAGTAATTTCACTGAAGGTAAGTAATACCCCCGACCTATGTCATTACCATGGCAATGCAGTTTCAAACACACTTGGAAAATCAATATTGCATGTTGATCTGTACCCAATATGAATGTTTGTGTCAAGTTTCAAAAGTAATGGTAAAAAAAAAACCTGGGGAAGTAGTTTTCCTGGGTTTTGGGCAATATCTTGCTGTTACCATGGTAACACAATTTGGAAAAGGGAATAGCATGTTTTTACCCAAAGACTGTTGTTGATGCCATTTCTCATGAGCAATAGCCATAAACTGGGGAAGTATTTTGATCTGTAAGTGCAATGAGTTTTCTTGGGGTTTTGGCCATAAAATGTGGTTACCATGGCAACACAATTTCCGACACACGCAAAAAATATGTCTTGAACATCTTTTCCTCAAGACCAATATCTGCGCCAGATTTGATGAGAATCGGTTAAGAACTAAGAAGTGCAAACCACATGAATTTTACCAAATTTTCGCCATATAATACATTGTTACCATGGCAACACAATTTCAGACACACTCAATAAGTGTGTCTTGAATATCTTAACCCTAAGAACAATGTGTGTTCCAAATTTCATGAGGATTGGTTAAAAATTGAGGGAGTAGCTCGAAGCGCAAGATTTGCATCGGACCGACTGAGTGACTGCCCGACTATACGTTCGTTTGGCAAAAAGGGAGAGCACACAATATACATGTATGTCCCATTATATCAAGTCAATGTACATCAACATTCATTCCATTTCAACATGATAAAGGAAAGCTATCTAATACTTTGGGGAATTTACACCAAACAGTCATAGAAAAAAACCTTCTGGCATCACATAATCAAATATCGGTAAGAAAGATAAAGTTAGTTGAATACCCTACTTTTTTTCTTACCTCTTCATCATGTCCAAATGCTAAATACATAGTTCTTATTGGAATTTGCTTCAGCTTTAGACGAAATTCAAGTGCTTCCATGATTCCCTGTTGGATATACAAAAAGGAGGATAAAAATACACTTCTGAAACATACAAAATAGCAAAAAAAGTTGAAGATATGAACATGTATATCTATATGTTTATTCAGCAAACTGACAGAATTGGAAAATTAGCTAGTTTATTTATCAAGATTTTTGTTTTATTAACAAGTAGATTATTTTCTACTTTCTTTGCAGTAAGTGATAAGGCTTATCTGTTGTGCCAAACTTGAAGCAACGTTGTATTACAGGGGCTGCGGAAGCGGGGGGGGGGGGGGGGGGGGGGCTGGGGCTTTTTCCAAAACCGTGTACAAAAACGTAAAAATGACCACATGATTGTGATTTTTGCATGGTCAGCCCCCCCACTTTGAAAACCGTTCTGCAGCCCCTGTATTATGCCTTATATTCAAACTATGAACAAGCTGAACAAAGAACATAAATCTAATACACTCCGTTCCGGGTTCTCCAGAGGTAATTATTGTACCATGGAATAAAACCATGGATTATGCAGATTTCTTGTCTTATCGCGCTTCAATTAGGCGCCCTTTGCCAAAAGCGTGCATTTATAATTTGACTTTTCTTCATAGTGTATTATGTGAAGAAATAAGCGTAATTACGGTATGTACACAAATCTGTTTAATCAATGCTTTTGTACCATGGAACAATTGAAACCTCTTTTGAGAATACAGGCCAATATGTCTATTACCAATGCTATTCCAAAAGAGGCCTTCCCATTCAATTCTTTGGCTTCATAAGTCCAAATGACCCAACACTCAGTCATGGGCCATTTCAGAAGGATCGATGGACATCACAATGCTATTAAGTTAAATCTACTAAAAATAGCCAATTGATTGTCGAGAAGAAAATTTCATAGAATTCTTGCTTTTGATAACAGATGTCAAATAGATCATACAAATATATTCAGTTGTAATTATTCATGACAGAAAGAGTGTGATTTGAAGTCATGCTTAAACACATAGTATTTGATGATCAAGAATTAGGACTCAACCCTGTATGATCTTCCCAGTGTTGTGATGTGCCATAAGCAAGATAAAACAAAAAATTAAGTGCAAAATTATTTCACATCAAACTTTTATGTGAACCAGGCTTGAAGTGAACACCCCTCTGTATGGGTCATCCTCAGATTCGCAACACTTACCATCAAAGAATGTTTGTCGTCAATGGTCCCTCTCCCATAGATATACCCATTGTCTTCCCTGGCCTCGAAGGGTGGATATTTCCAGTCCTGGTCCTTGACTGGGACTACATCCTGATGTGAAGCTAGCATGTAAGGCATCAACGATGGGTCACTACCCTTAACGGTGTAAAGGAGACTGTGACCGTTGATCACCTCCTTGGTAACAAGGGGTGAAGAGTGGATAAGAGGAAAACCTGAATAAAGATATAATTCAACAATAAAAAATATACTACACTCATCTTCAACCAGATATATGTACCACCCAAGGATATCAAACTCTCCTTGAGATATTTATTGGTTACAAAGTTTTTTTGTTTTTTTAAGTCAGTCTATGGTACTGTAATATATATTAAGAGAAATGTATGATGAATACACAATAGTGAGCAATTACTTTCTAAATGTACACAGTCTTGCACAGACTTTACAGTTACAGGTGATCTTACACTGTTATAAGGCTCAGATGAGACTGCTATTTGGTGCTGAGGCCTTATAATTAGTAAAATTGAAGGTTAAGAAAAATAAAAAGATCAGATGCTGAATTCCCTAATAATCAAACGGTGTATTTTCACTATTTTATCTTCAATATAGATGAAAGAAGTAGAACTTACTTTCCTCTAGGAATAGATGCAGTTTGGCCACTTCATCTAGTTCTACCACAAACTTTGACCAGGAGATGGTCTGGATCTTAATGGCCTCTTGAAAGCGTCTTTTGAGGTCTTTGTCCGCCTGGATGAAGTCTGTATCCAAAGCCTTACACTCTGTGACCTCTGGCTGCATGGATGGGAAGGTTGCTGTCCTGATCAGCAATACAGCAATGAGACCGACAACCACCAGTCCAAACCCCTTGCACACTTGGACCATCATACCCATATTGATAAAGGTATCTCCTGGAAATAAAATATTAAAATAAGAACTGATTAACATCTTTGACATTTTCTCGACCTTTTGGAAGCCTCTATTGAGGTCACTGACTTCCAGGATGATGTCTATCTCCAAGGCCTTGCATTGATAAGAAATGTCACTGTTGCAAAACAAATTATCTGGACAAAATATTGAAAATATGACTGATGATTAATAACAATTGCTCTGACCCTGTAAAATCAATGATTCAAGGTGGACCAATATATCCAACCACTACTAGTATTCAGAAACTAGCATGAAAATAAAAATTGAAATTTTTAAAAGCTATAAGGCTAGCCTTACACTGCACAGATCAATGAACAGGGAGAGGGCCTGCAATGACAGAGAATTGATGCATGGGCTTTTACTTGAAATACAGCCTGTCCACCTATTGAATTAACTCTACAATAAATGAAGTCTAAAGAAGAAAAGGATTTGGATGCGATAAGTCATTGATTTGTACACAACTGAAATGTTGATCTTGTGGAGTTGCCCTTAGCATTGCATATATACTATAGCGCTCAAACTCAAAGTTCCCCGGATTATCTAATCAAGGTTAGTCTTCCAAAGTAAACACATAAGGATTTCTATTCACAATGAAAACACATAAGTGTATTACCACTTCTCAAATACAGGCTGAAAATATCAGAATATTATCTTTGTATATATATATAGCTTTCTGATATCCAATCACTATGAAAGATAAGCTTTCAAAACTGTCCTTTTTAAAGAAGAATGAAAATAAATACCATGAGAGGGAGCTTGATTTCCTTTAAATATTCAAAACCAAATTTTTGCATATATATAGAATATTATTTTACAAATCTTAAAGCAGAATCAATTGCTAGCTTGTGACTTTAATTTGAATTCTTGTATACTGTAGGCCTATATTTTATGTGAATCATGTATACCTAGGTTAATATAATTTCCTTCTGTTGAAACGTTATCATATTTTTTTATATATACATTTCTATAACTATGTACACCAGTGAAAAAAAAATCCTTTATGGACAATAAAGTTGTTCTATTCTATTCTATTCTATTTAATTCTATGCTATTCTATTCTATTCTATTCTAGAACTGAAAAAGAAAATAACTAGCCATTGTATCTTTTTATTTTAGATGATACTAAAGTTCAAGTCACATAATTGACCCTTTATCAAAGCTTGAACAAGCTTTAATCAATCAATCAATCACAAGATCATTAGTGATAAAAATACAATTTATATAATATATATATATATATATATAAACTCCTCAAAAAAAGTTTGGAAATCTGACTTTGATCGATAACCCTCCTCAGTTTTAGTTAATATCAATGTGTAATTAATATCAATGAATAGATCATTTAATTATCTTTAAAATGATACCCTACATGATATGATTATGATTCACATGAGGTGCAGTGCCTTGAAATGTGTGGCAAGGTCAAAATTCAAAAGTTGCAAAATGACACAATATTGAAAGTCACTGTTCTTTTTCCGTGGAGATGAGTGAGTTTCTCAGCGGTTTCTTTTGACTTTGATCGATAATCTCTCCTCGGTTTTAGTAAATATCAATGAGTAATTAATATCAATGAGTAGATCATTTAATTCTCTTGAAACTGATATCCTACATGATATGGTTCACATGGAGGTGCAATGCCTTGAAATGTGGGGCAAGGTCAAAGTTCAAAAGTTGCAAAATGACACAATATTGAAAGTCACTGTTCTTTTTTCCATGGTGATGAGTGAGTTTCTCAGCGGTTTCTTTTGTTTTCATGCACATTAACATCAACATTAACATGGAATCAAACACACCTCTGCACAAGCAAACACATAACAAACATGCATGGGTATTTCAAACCACAGACTCAAACCATGTTATCTCACAGAACCATCACTAGCACATAAAACCACAACAAAACATAACAAAAGAAGAAACAGGGGCTTAATTGATTTGAATAGATTTTCATCTGTATTGAAACAGACAAGTATCATGTACTGTATTGACCCTTCCAAACTTTTTTTGCTTGTTTTGCAGCTTTTCAATTCAGACCTCATCCAACACTTTTGAATCCTGCTCTTTTCGTGATGGCATGATCATAACAAGCATGGTATCATTTTAAAGAGAATTAAATGATCTTTGAATGATGTCAAATATCCATTGTGTAAAATTGGGAGTTGGGAGAAATTTATGGCAAAAATCAGATTTCCAAACTTTTTTTGAGGGTTTATATATATATATATATATATATATATAGGCCTAATAAAATGCAAAAAATTGAATAATATAAAGCATGACAAAGAGGAGTGGCTTTCAAGCTAATACCAACTCTCTAGTCAATTGCATACCTTAATAAGTGTTTTAAAAAAGTATAAAATGGTATAATAATAATGCAGTTTTTACATGGGACATCGCAAAGCTCATTATCCACTTTGAAACCAACTTCCCTTCCCAGACCCCTTCACATGTAGATGTAAACATTTTTAAATACCTTATCAAACATAACATCATTTTAACTGTTCTGTACTAGTCTAGAAATTCAAAGTTCGGAGACTTACGGTAGCACTGGGCCACAACACCCCTATATACACCGCAAATCCGCAACACCCCTGGATTTGTAATATAAATCCAGCTAACTTTATATCAATTATCAGTAATAAAGACAGCTAGAATAGCTATCTTTTGTGGGGATTTTTTAAAAACAATTTCTGACATTTCATTAAAGTATCATACCCAGAGTCGAAATAAACTAGTGAGTGTATGTAGGGGACGAGATCTAGTTCAGCAGAACAACCAACTTAATTTTTTTTTTAAGTTGGTTTCAAAATTATGTGCAGTATTACGAATACAATATTACTACTATAACAAAGCCCCCCCCCCCAAAAAAAAAAAGATGCTCATTAATTAGACCTGGCTTAACAATAATTGAATAACAACTTAAAGGAAAATGAAACTCTTGGAGCAAGTTAGCTTTTGTGAAAGCAGAAAAATCAAAGAATAAGATAAACACAAGTTTGAGTAAAATAGGACTAGCAATAGAAGAGTTATGAGCATTTGAATGTCGAGATCACTAATGCTATGGAGATCCTCCCATTGGCAATGCGACCAAGATCTATGATGTCACAGATGAACAACTCTCCCCTTTTGGACACTGAAAATATACCCCAAAACATCTCTTTTTGCTCATTCTAATCATATGACAAACGATTCATCAATGATATAATGTTGTGAAACCTCTGTACTTGTCCTCTCATAAAGAGAACACCTCACCTTGTGATAGACTCTATAAAAGTGAGAATATAAGTGAAATAAGTACTAAAGTAATGAGGGAGTTGTACGTGTGTGACATCACAGATCTTAGTCGCATTGCCAATGGGAGGATCAACATGGCATTAGTGATCTCAATATTAAAATGCTCATAACTTTCTTATTATTCATTCAATCTTCCTCAAACTTTCAACAATATGTTTCTTTGATTTTTCTCTTTGATATGGATTCAGCTGGTTTCAAGGGTTTCATTCTCCTTTAATGACTGAAAGTGAGAGCTAGACTATAAATAGAATACATTCTTGCTTGCATGCCAGGCATAGCAACAAGAAATATGTTAGAACCCTGACATTCCCAGCTGAACATCTTAACGTTGTGTCATCAGCTCAGCTCATTCCGTTTCATTCTGTTTTGTCTACTATAAATGTGTCCTTTGAGTTTCAGCTCGCTCTGAACGTGACGTTTATAGAAAATCACAGATCGAGGGGCGGTGGCAAAGATTTTCTGGCAGGTGGTTGGCTGAAATCCGCATCATACTATTATTCACAACAGCGCAATATGGCGTTCTGATTTCCAAGCTCGCCCACCGAAACTCAACACTTGCTTCTGCAGTTTTGGACATATTTGATTCGTGCTTTTTGTGCTCGTCATTAAATTGGGGGGAAACTATAAACAAGCTTACGCAAAGCAGAATATAGAAAAATAATTACCGGTGCCGGTACCTAGGATTCTCGTAACGCCACAACACAGGTAAATCTTTGATCCCTTGCGGTAAATAGCAAGTCGGCAGATGTTTCATGTACGTACAACGTTTATACTACATGCGCCCGCTTGGTAGAGGTAGCTAGTGTCGTTGTCGAGGGCCAGGGGCCCAGGGCAGCGGCTGCCGGCCGGTGCCGGATCGGCCGGACGACCGTACCATGCATCACAGATTGAGAGGCCATGTGCACGCATTGAGCTGACGCCATGGCACACGCCCACGGGTTCGTCCATATTGCTATAGGGAATCAAGAGTTAGAGTTGTACTTGTTAAAATAAATAAAGAACTCTCTTTGTCAACTTATGAGTATAAAAAATATGTTTTGTAAATATTATTGGTTTTTAATCATTATAAAAATGTAGAAGGAAATACATTTTATTTTTATTTGTATACTTTGATCAAATTTGTTATAAATATATCCTTTAAAAAAAATAGATGGGTCCATAGATACTTCCGTATTTTTCCATTACACTTGGAAAAAGGCATCGCGTCATCATATCGACAACAGCCAGCTGTAGCTAGCTTGCGACAAATAAATGTGTAGACTGTGAATGAGTACCGGTACATTCCGCGTATACGGTACCTAGGGTATTTAAATTTGGCAAATTTGCATGTGCATCTTCAGCTGGCTGAGATACATTAATTCTATCGTGGGAACAATAGTCTAAGGAATATCATTATATCGATCGCGGAAAGAATGTTGTCAGCGAGTAGATTTGCTGGGTTATCATGCCGGTTCATGAGAAATTATTCAACATCAAGGGTAAGCCTGCTCAATCAATTGAATCTAGAACTTAGAAGATCCTATTATTTTCCAGGACTAGGGACTCTGGAACGGGACCAGGCCAGCCAGGTCACGTCACTCAGCTGGGCAGTACTGACCTGCGAGCCATGACCATGTGTAACGTTAGCCATGTGGTCAAGAAAATGACTCGTGCATGCAATACTGGTGGGGAATGGTGGCAATTAATTAGGTTTATGAATCAATCCATCCTGACTAAGTAACGTAGTCGTTAGGCCTAACTAAGTTAAGTTATGTTGCTTCAAGTTCAGTTAGGCCTAATCACATTATGAATATGATCATATTTATTTTAACTTTAACTTAGCAATCTAATGTTAGTTCTAGTCACTTCTAATTCTAGCATGTCTAGATCTAACTTAGATTTATTTATTAACGTTACTCGTTACATTACTCGTAGATAATCATGTCTGATTGTAAGCTGAATGTTATTATTATCAACTTAGTTGTGTAGGATGGGGGGTCGGGTGTCCGGACACTTCATATTTTTGAAGCCTTCTTTTTTGTCTTTGGATTACACTAAACATATGAATTCAATACTAAATAGTTGTAATCATCTTCTATTTTGTTCTCTATAATATTTCCTAACATTTTGTATTAAGAATTGATGAAACTTCGCTTGTAAAATTTTCCAAATGACTTTCTAAAATTGATCGTCCGGACACACAACCTGTCCGGACACACAACAACTGGGTATACTGTATGCCTAAGTATGGCAATAAAAAAACTAATTTAATACACATATATGATTTAGTCTAGATCAAGATGTCTTTTTTTTTTAGTCAAGATAGAAATGAATAGGGTCTGTCTATAGGTTTATGTTTCTAACCTGTTTCAAATTGGTCTGCATCGAGAGTCAAACCCTAGGCCTAGCTATGGTTACATCATCATGTTTAATGCTGGTCATCACAATAAAAAGTTCTATGCATAACAAATTTGATGCTTGAATTTGAAGGAAGATTTTGTAGACTGAGTATCTTTGTAGAATTTCAGATTTTGCAGTAGACCCATGTGTAGAATGAATGACCATCCACTTTTCAATTATTTAATTTCTCCTGTATATCCTATAAAAAGGATGAAGATATACACACTCCCAAATTATCTAATGTTAATGCTTGTTTTCTTCAAATCTACTATGGTAATAAGGTCAAGAACAACCATACTGTAATCGTATAAACTCTGATCTTGTATCCTAATCATGGTGGTTGAAACTTAAATGTTTTCTTTTCATTCTTCCTCATTTTTATCCCCTCCCCCCCCCTTTAATGCAGACACTACTACAAGACAGGATGAAGATAGCTATTATAGGTCAAAGTCAGTTTGGAGAGGAGGTCTACAAGCTCCTGAGGAAAGATGGCCATGAAATCGTAGGGGTTTTTACAATCCCAGATGTCAAAGGCCGTCCCGATCCACTAGGTACAGTATAGTGATCACTCCACTCTTTTCTTTGACCCATGAACCCTTTTCTTTTCTTTGTTTGTCCCTGAAATAAATGGTCAGGGAGAGTGTATTGTATTGTGCAAATTGCTTCTGAGGACCACATCAGGTTGAATAGAAAGTGCAGAAGAGCTTACATAATGGCATACCCATGGAAGCCGATCCTATTATTTGTTGAACTATTGACTATCTCTATTTTTGTACAAACCCAAGGTATTAGAATTCCTTTGTTAGCTAGGTATAACAGTTAACAGTTATATTCAGATAAGCCATGCTGATAATGGATGAAGTTCAAACATACATAGATCTACATAAAATAGCTTAATGTATAAGCCCTGGTTTTTTAATGATTCCATCTTTGAAGTTGTGGGCATTGTTAACAGTTTTATGTGTAATTGAATACTATGTGTCAATTTATGTATGCATCATGTAGGTTATACATATGACTTACCATTAAAATAAAATGAGCAATTGAGCATTCTTATTCCCTGAGCAATTATATACCTGATGACTTTAGTGCTGTTTTGAGATTAATTTGACTGTTAAATTCATGAGTGGAATTTTCCACCGTTAAGTCAGGGCAATTATGCATTCATTTCCCTGTCTGGAATGGATTACTGCCTTTGTGGGGGAAATGCTTCACTTCCTATTGTCAGTACTTATAAAACCAGAAAATTAGAGATGGCTATTTTATGTAACTGCACACTTAGAGTGTCACTTAAAACTTTTGGTAATGCAAATTTATAAAACTTGTTTTCTAGTTAGCGTATTCACAGGGAAAACATAAATTTTGTTCACCTGTGCTTTCAACACACAGAGGTCTTGCTTTTTATTACACATTTAGGGCCTATATGCTTGAACTAATTCTGTTAATCTTAAAGTGACCTTTGGAATACAAAAATGCAGATTCAGCATTCCTGGCTTAAGTGATCTTTAAGAGGTACAGAATATGAGGTGAAAAACTTGTCCAGTCTGGATTTTTTACAACTTATTAAAAGTATTCAAGAAATTGAGTAAATACATGAATATTAAAAGAGAATAAAAGAGATCTATGGATTGATTGATGATGAACTGAATGATTACAATAAGTATAAAGTGAGTAAATGAATTAATAAGTATATACATTTTGTTATTATAGTTCAAATTTGCAAAATTTTCCCCATCAGCTTCAACTGCAGAAGGGGATGGTACAAAAGTATTCAAATTTCCTCGCTGGAGGACGAAAGGCCAACCCATCGAGGATGTTGTGAACGCTTACAAAGAGTGTGGTGCTGAACTCAATGTGCTTCCGTTCTGTAGCCAGTTTATTCCTATGAATGTGATTGATAATCCTAAACATGGTTCCATTATCTACCATCCTTCACTTCTCCCAAGACATAGAGGAGCTTCTGCTATAAATTGGTAAGACAGATTAGTTTTATTTTTAACTTGGTTTGTCCAGTTTTTGTTGAATTATAAAGAAATGACACTGACCTCTGTGGCTCTGTCTGAGATATTGTGCACCAGGCACAATCCAGATAAAAGTCAGTCACTAAGTCATCAGTTGGGTGTGGTTATCTTTCCACTAAATGCATGAAGACCACTTCTATGATAAATAAAACAATAAATTGCATTGAAGGGTAAGGGGGGGGGGCTTTATTTGTCCGATATCCTTAAAGGAACCAAAGTTACCAAACTTTCTGCATTTGGACCCTTCAGCTTCATTTGACAAGTCACAAGAAACATGATAGACTCATGATATATTTTGTTATGTCCCAACTACCACTACCAGCAGATCTGTTTTCACCAAGAGGCCCGTATTCTGAACCTCAGTTTAACTTTCAATTAAAAACATTGTTCATAACTTCAGTTTGTAACTTTGATATAACATGGTAACTGCTGTGTGTAAAATTTAATGAATGGGACATGGCTGAACATGGGTTCTGGTCATGGTTGCTGTCAGTTCAGTCTTTTTAAGTAAAATTAAATATTAGCATACTGAAGCTTTTCAGCATCCTGTACTTCTCAGAGTTCAGTCTTTAACAAACAAGATCATATATTAACATCAGTTGATAAAATCACCATATTATAAGTATAACAGGCTCTTTTTTTATTCCTACTTCAGCATGTTACATTGATTGTTATGTGTTCAGTCAATATATAAAGCGGGAAGCAATGAAAAGGAGATGTTGCATGAATCACCTCGAAGTCACCTGGTAGTAATATGTTCAATTGAAACTATAAGCGAGTATGATCAAATAGTGTTGAATAGCACCACCTCAAGTCCTAAACTACTCAAATCTAGCTAGGTTCCTTACAAGTAATGCAACAGTCTGAGCTGTGTATTCTTATAAGATAGGTCCACTTGAATCTATACTTAAAAGGGGAAGTTCATCCTGACAAAAATTTTGTTGTAAAAATAGCAGAATAATAATCAAAAATATTGGTGTAAAGGTTTAAGGAAAATCTATTAGAGATTTAGAAAGTTATTAGAATTTCAAGTTTTTGATTTGTGACATCATAAACGAGCAGCTGCCCCATATGTAATGTAATATGAAATGCAAAAATTTCATTTTTTTTTAATGGTTTTTGATGACTTATTTTTTATTTTCATTTTAGGAGCAGGTATGAAATCATTTGTGTATTGATATACTGAAGGTTCAACAAAAAACAATTTCTGAGGAAATTATATTTAAATTGATTTTTACCATGTGATAATGTAGGAAAGCTGCTCACAAATGACGTCACAAATCAAATAATTCAAGGTCTGCTACTTTTTAAGGTAAACCTTTTGTCAGGGTGAACCTCCCCTTTATCTCACTACTCAATACATGCATACCATAATATTTATGTTGGCAAAACAAGTACATTTTTCTCCAAACACTTCAGTTTCTATACACAAATATAATTTTGGGATGATTTATTCTCCATATTTTGTTTATTTTGGAATGAACTATATCATGGAGGTAGAAAGACCTCCATGACTATATAGTCTATTTCTATTATAACACAGTCACTGAGTTACCACTCACAATTTGCTCCCCATAAAGAGCAAGGTACATGTAGATTGTTGACCTAAAGCATTAAATGTTTTCTAAGGACTGTTCATTTATTTCGTAAGAATTGCTCACCAAATAGCACAAACCCTTCATATGTACAGTATTATATAGTTGAATTGATCTTGAGATGTCTTTAAAATTCTGTCATGCCTCCATCAATGAATTTCATTGAAAATATAGAATATATGGTAAATTTTGTTGATTTGTCAATTTTGTGACAAGTGAAGCAAGGAGTGTTCAAATAAGCAGTGACAATAATATGACAAAGCTTGATGAATTCGTAATTGAAGTGATATCTATGCACGTTATTGATTAATGTGATATCTTTGTAAAGATAAGAATGCCAGTCAGCATTTGTTTACATTTATCAGATAAAAATGAAATTGCATTGCAGGCAAAGTAGGTATCCCTTCCCCTTGAATTTAAATTGATTTTAGTACATGTAATTTGTTGAAGAGAAGGCAATGGTAATAATTGCCCCTTCTAGTGTTTATCATCACACCTGCAAATTTAGGTCACCTTGAAGCATTTTCCTTTATGATTTATTCACTAAAGATACTTCTTTCATCTTATGCTTTTCAATAGATCAAAGGTTGGTACTGAAAATGCTGATTCAGGTTTTTTACAGAATATTTGGAGTAGGTCTGACTTTGGTTTGTTTGTCAACCAAATAGATGAGTAGGTGCTTAGTGTTTGGAAAAGTACTGAATACCTGGTAGTGCAAAATAAGATTCTGGACTGCATGTACAGTGTTCAATAACTGTTTGCTCAATAACTGTTTGCTCATTGCTCATGAATATGTAATCTCGGGTGGCTGCATCCATTCTGAGTCCTTGAATTTATCAACTTTGACATTTTTCATATAATTGATCATGTACATATCCAAAATATATCCTTCTCTCTCTAACTTTAGGTTATGACAAAGTGATTGACAATCATACTTGACACCTCATTAGAAAAGATTTATCTTGAATTATCTGTGTGAAAAAGTTGATTTGATTTTAGATGCATTCGTGTTTATGTAGTCGATTGATCCTTTTAAGAAAATTTCATATTTTAATCTTTTAATTTAATCTTTAAAAAAGAAAAACCAGGGAGGGTAATGTACCTTTAAAATGACCGCATTGTTATCCTGCACTGCAGGCATTGTTTTTAGAAGTTCATCATAATGTGAATTGTATATAGTGGTTGATGGAAATCAATAAAGAGACTTACAACATTTTCATGATTTGATTTTTAGATCCATATGCAAATAACTTCTCCATATGTATGAGTATATATGCATTTTTTTCATAGCCACTATCATGAGCCTCCGTGCGGCGCCTGATCAGCCACTTATTAATAATGCACGACAAAAGGCACAAGTCCTGTACTGAGAATCCCTCGCTCTATCATGGGTAAAAAAGTGTAATGTGGATTTACATCTGTCAATAACAATTGTTCTCACATAATACATAAATCATGTTTTACAGAGTGTTCAACTCTATTATATAGTAAAAATGTAGGCATTGCTAAAAAAAATTCTGTATATTGTAAGAAAATAATGTACCTGTAAACCCAATTTTCGTTTTTTTAATTATTTTTTAGGACTCTCATGTGTGGAGACAAAAAAGCAGGTTTTTCAGTTTTCTGGGCTGATGATGGTCTTGATACAGGTCCTATTCTCCTTCAGAAATCAGTTGATGTAGACCCAAATGACACAGTGGATACCCTCTACAACAGATTCCTATACCCAGAAGGCATTAAAGCTATGGTGAGTTGGAAAAAATAACCCTCCACTGTTGCTGGCTAATTGTTTGACAGACATTATAAAACCAGACCCTCACTGCTTAGTTGCTGTTTGATGGAATAACCGATTTCATTTATTTTATTAAACTTTTCAGCTTTAAGAATGCATTGCAGTAATGCAGTTATTGTTACTATCATTGCCATTTAGGCATTGTGCCCTGATTAGATTACTGATTGCATTGCACTAAAAATTAATAGGCAGAGAAAAGTATAGGCCTAATGCAGTACATGTAACTGGTTAATGTACAACATTGGGCTTATAATTGAATGTGCTTTTTATTCACAAGTAAACATCACTGTTATAAACAAAAACTTGACAGAAAATAAAGATAAATCATAATTTGGATATTAAAAAAGGTGTACAACTTAAAAAAAAAAGATATTGAGACCATAGCTTGCACATTGTACACATTTTTATTATAGACTGTGCTTTTGAATCATTGTTTTGTTGGAGGGTGTTTTCCCCCATTGTATGTTTTGTAAAATGTTAAATATTGTACAAGATGGGTGTGAAATTAATTTAGGAATGCCATACCTTACCCAGAAAGGAAAGCACTTTCATTGTATTTAAAGAAAGGGTGATGTGTAATAATTTGTGTACATCCTGTATTTCAAGTTCATCACCAACACCCCTGTAGCCCTATAACTCACCATGTACGGTGAGTAAAACACCACAAGCTTGGCTTCCTGCCATGAGGGATCTCCATAATGTCATGGTAGACTGCAGCTGTTTTGAAAGCATTTTCTGTGACCCTCGACCTATTGTGGGTATGGCAAGGGTATGGCGTGGGTATGTTGGGGGTGTGTTCATGCATATTCATGAGCTAGTGAATGTGTACACCATGCCCGGATGGATCGAGTTGCATGGCTGGTTGCATCTGGTTCAAACATGTTGCATCCAATATGTTAGACTGGTTGTTTATATTGACGTCAAGAAGTCAAAGAACATTCTCCTGCATAGTATTGGGGTCGTGTGTTGAACCATTGCCAGTTTGTTACATTGTAATGTAACTTCCTGCACATTCAAAACATTTGTTTGAGGGTACATGTACAAGTGCATACACGATGTAAACAGCATTGACCATATTGTAATGTTTTTATAGTGTCAGCAAATTCATGGCTGAAGGGGAAAGGGGAATATACACACGCAAGCTCTATATGAATCACTACATGTACAATATGTTTCAGAATGAGTTTTGATAAGATGTCAATTATATTGCATCCCGGTGGTTAACCAGGATTTTACTATTTCACTCTGAAATATGGTTTGTGGAAATATATTTCCATCTGGCCATGAGGCAGATTTACAAAGAATTGATTTTATTGATCTGCAATGCATAATAACTGAGGTGATCTACTTCACATGTTATTGTGTGGATGTGTCTATGCTGGATTACACTTCCTTGCATCAACATATTTATGAACGACCATCAGTGTTGGTTAACCTTTTTAAAGTTGTATTTTTTATGAATTCTGGTCACAGTATGCAACTTTTAATTAAAAGTATTGCAATTTTTGCAGTGTTCCATTGGATCATCATGTCCATGGAGATACGTAGAATGGCCACAGAGTCAGAGTTGCACTTCATAATCAATAAATCAATATTCAGGGGAAACATCCAACGGACATAAATTTGCAATTGAATACAAACTCCTTAGGGTGTCTGTGGAATAAAATGAAGATATATATTTTCAACAGTCCAGCATGCCTTACACTTAATAACAAGTTACGCATGACAGGCATGAACAGCGACCCTTTCTTGTGCTAAGATGGAGCTACCCCAAATTCACCCTATTTTACCATAATGGGAGAATTGGGAGTGCATTTCCTTACCCGAGTCAAACTTAATAAGAAAGTTATTAAATTTACCAATCATTTTTTTGTTTAATGGGTATTCAGTCTATGCAGTTGTAGGAATAAAAATGATTGAGAATCTTCTAGCACCCAGTGAAGGGTCAAAAACTCACAAACTGCTTTATATCAACCACCACCCCATTCCATGTGATGCTCATACATGTACATTGGCCTCAATTTTTTTTCTAATGGTTTGTTGTAATTCCCCAAATTATATTGTAGTCATTCATTGTTACATTTATGGTTAACGCATTCCTAAAAGATTTGCAATACAATGTATGGTATCATTAACTTTTGTGCATGCCATGACTCAATTGATTTCTTTTGGGGGGAAATCAGTAACTAGTATCTGAAATGTAATTGCATTTGTTTTATATTGAGCAGACAGCATTTTGCCTTGTGTTATTATTTTGTGTTGTATTATTATTTCGCCTCGTATTTTTATTTTAACCAGTATTTTTTTTATTTTTGTTGTTTGATTTTAGGGAGAAGCAGTTAATCTTATTTATGAAGGCAAAGCTCCTCGCATTGTACAACCAGAAGAGGGTGCCACATACGACAAGATCTGGAAAAAGAAGGAAGTCGCCCAAGTAAGATTCATTCTCAAACAGCATTGCATTTGTAGCTTAATTATTAATAATCCAACTTCTTTGCATTGTACCTAAAAGCAGCAGGCTTCAAATATGCAAACTTTCATTTTGTTCTCAATATGTAATGAGCAGTTTCTATTTTGCTGTTATTTTGTTGAAAAATTATTAAAATATCTGATGATTTGGTCATCAAAGTACATCATTGAGTGTCCATCTAGATCAGTAAAATTCTGTTCTATTGAGTTTTAGTTATATTAAGATAATAATACACAATTCATTTTCACTTTGAAAGCGATTGATTAGGATGTTGAGAATTTCAATTTTTTTTGTTTTGTGAAATTTTTATTTTGATTAGTCACTGTTTAGGTTTCGTTTTAGCCTAAGGCCCATCAGCATTTTTTTTTTTTTTTTGTATAGATCCCATTTGGCCAGTCTGCAGAAACTCTTCACAACTTCATCCGAGGAAATGACATGATCCCTGGTGCTTGGG
Organism: Lytechinus pictus; assembly: GCF_037042905.1. Taxonomy (NCBI): domain Eukaryota; kingdom Metazoa; phylum Echinodermata; class Echinoidea; order Temnopleuroida; family Toxopneustidae; genus Lytechinus; species Lytechinus pictus. The sequence continues at coordinate 34,313,184 of NC_087247.1, forward strand.
CTAGGATAGATGGACAGGTAAAGAAATTGAACTAAACTTCATAATAACACACACCAAGATTCCTATTAGTCTTACGTCTTACCTGATACTGTAATTATTGCAAATGTTAAATTATTATTCATACATTGTATGCGCTATGGTACTTTTTTTTAGCACCTCTAGATATCCATTATCATTATTAAAAAAAAACATTGTTTGTTGTAGATAACTTTTTAATATGCATGAAAATCAGAATATGAGGTATTATAGGTTTTTATTTCAGGCAAATTGACTCTGTTAGATTTTCAAAGTCTGTAAAAGAAAATAAAATTTAAGTTGTAATTAGTAAAAACTTTGTTAGGGAAACTATTTTTCATGTTAATGTCACATATCAAAAATGATAATTTTATTATTTTGTTGAACTGGCGTTAATATAGTGTTGGCTATATTCCAGGCCATTTGTTGGAGGGGGAGGGGTGGCAGTAATGCACATTTGTAGTTTCTAAAGAGATATTTCCATAATTTTGTTTTAGATTGTCAGTGATCATCGATCATATATTTTTTCATGATCTTATTGGAAAGTTTGTAGCTGTTATATAATGCTTTGAATCATATATTCTCTCTCTCTCTCTCTATCTGTGCCTTTGTTTTATCTCTTGTCCCTTACAGCAAGTTACAATGTTTGGTTCAACCGTCCTATCAGGCAGCAAACCAAATGGTACACCTGTAGAAATAGAAGGCTGCGACACACCAGCCATTGTTCATAAAAACGGCATGGCTATCATTGGCTCTGATGACAAAATGGTAAGAACAAAGAATACTTGATGTTTTTATTCAAGTTGAAATTAGGCTGTATTGAATCTCAGACAGTGTTTTGTTGAAAGGTCTTCTCAGTGCACAAGTCAAGCCACTGAACTATATGTAGTTGACAATAAGTTTCATGTGCATGTTCTGTAATTGATTTCTAATGTATTTTTGTTATTGTATTCCAGGGCCTCTAAGTATAACAGTGTTTGAACCACTGACAGAGTCACCCTGGTAAAATAAGACGTAATAAATAAATAAATAAAGTCCACCCCAACAAAAAGTTGATTTGAATAAAAAGACAAAAATTCAACAAGCACAACACTGAAAGTTTCATCAAAATCGGATGTAAAATAAGAAAGTTATGACATTTTAAAGTTTGGCTTCATTTCACAAAATAGTTATATGCACATCCCGGTCGGTATGCAAATGAGGAACTGATGACATCACTCACTATTTCTTTTGTATTTTATTATGTGAAATATGAAGTATGTCCCTTTGCAACAAAGTTTTATTTTGCCCTGAACATGTGGAATTACCATTGTTTAACATTTTGTGGTTAAGTTGGTCCTTATTGTCAAATCTGTAAAAATTGAAATATTGTATAATTCAAACAATAAAAAACAAAAGAAATAGTGAGTGGCGAACATCATCATTTCTCTGATTTGCATGTGACTAAATTGTGCATATAACTATTTTGTGAAAAATAAGCGAACCTTTAAAATGGCATAACTTTCTTATTTTACATCCAATTTTGATGAAATTTTCAGTGTTATGCTTGTTTGATTTTTCTCTATATATTGGAATCAACATTTTTCTGGGTTGGACTTGACCTTTAAATATTAATACTAATGCAGTCCTTCACGTTTAATTTTGTGGAGCTCAATAAATCGCTCTCCTTATTTTTTTGAGGAGCTCAATTGACCTCCTCAGAATCGCTCTCCTTGAGGAGCTCAAATCAATTCAATTACAATACGTGTATGAGAAATTGTAGATTTTTCTTTAAATTGTAAATGCAATAGCTGTGTAGCTATTAATTAATCTGTGGTGAAACTAGGCCTGGGTCAATACGTTAACAAAATATCGCGCTCCTTTAAAAAAAAAAAAAAAAATACTGTACAAAAAATTGCTAAAATTACCTTTAAATCCATGAAATGTCCATCTATTTTCCATAATTCCTTGAACTTATTTTGATTTAGTTAAAAACTATCAGAAAAATGAAGAATATTCTCCTCTTTTCCCCGACTCTGATTTGATTTTACACTCGGTAAATATTGTAGTCCTACATGTAGACTTCCATGGTGTTGACCAAGTGTAAAACGATCAATAATGACATCTACATATGGTACTACAATATTTACCGAGTTTAAAATCAAATCAGAGTCAGGAAAGAGGTGAATATTCTTAATTTTTTCGGTAGTTTCCAACTCAATCAAAATAATTTCAAGGAATTATGGAAAACAGATGCCTATTTTGTGAATTATAAAGATGTAAAATGTGAAATTTCAGCAACTTTTTGTGAAGGCTTTTTTTTAATTTTTTTTTTTAGGAGCGCGATTTTTTGTTCTTATTTCTTTTTAGGAGCGCAGTAGGAGTGCCGGCGCGATCGCGCTCCTCAAAAATGAAGGTCTGTAATGGGGAAGGGAGAATTTAAGGGCAAATGAGAGTACATTTAATTTACTGCCAGGATTTTGACATGAATTATACATATAATGATCAGGTTTATTAGGGACTGTCTAATATTGTGATTTATAGGAGTTTAATTGTATGATTTCCGAGTCTGATTTGCACTGCCGAATATAACATACAAGAATTTTTTTTTATTCATTTTTGTCTCACCTGCATAGCAGAGTGAGACTATAGGCGCCGCTTTTCCGACGGCGACGGCGGCGGCGTCAACACCAAATCTTAACCTGAGGTTAAGTTTTTGAAATGACAGCTTAACTTAGAAAGTATATGGACCTAGTTCATGAAACTTGGCCATAAGGTTAATCAAGTATTACTGAACATCCTGCCTGAGTTTCATGTCACATGACCAAGGTCAAAGGTCATTTAGGGTCAATGAACTTAGACCATGTTGGGGGAATCAACATCAAAATCTTAACCTAAGGTTAAGTTTTTGAAATGTCATCATAACTTAGAAAATATATGGACCTAGTTCATGAAACTTATACATAAGGTTAATCAAGTATCACTGAACATCCTGCATGAGTTTCACATCACATGACCAAGGTCAAAGGTCATTTAGGGTCAATGAACTTTGGCCGAATTGGGGGTATCTGTTGAATTACCATCATAACTTTGAAAGTTTATGGATCTGATTCATGAAACTTGGACATAATAGTAATCAAGTATTACTGAACATCCTGTGCAAGTTTCAGGTCACATGATCAAGGTCAAAGGTCATTTAGGGTCAATGAACTTTGGCCAAATTGGGGTATTTGTTGAATTACAGCCATAAATTTGAAAGTGTGTTGGTCTAGTTCATAAAACTTGGACATAATAGTAATCAAGTATCACTGAACATCCTGTGCGAGTTTCAGGTCACATGATCAAGGTCAAAGGTCATGTAAGGTCAAAGAACTTTGGCCACGTTGGGGGTATTTGTTGAATTGCCATCATATCTCTATAAGTGTATTGGTCTAGTTCATAAAACGTGGAAATAAGAGTAACCAAGTATCACTGAACATCTTGTGCGAGTTATAGTAGTTTTCAAAATCAGCACTGCTGCTATATTGAATCGCGTGATGCAGGTGAGACGGCCAGAGGCATTCCACTTGTTGAGAAAAATGATGTGCAATTGTAATGATTTTGTTCTCATCTACAGCTGAACGTCAAGACCCTTCAATTTGAAGATGGTCGCATGATCCCTGCTGCAAAGTACGGACAGTCAATGGATGCAGAAGAAAAGCTGGAGTTCACACCAGAGGAACAAGAGATGGCTAAAACTGTTAAGGTAAATGGTGGTTAGAGTGATGAGGAGGATGATAATGACTGCTGCTGATGGTGGTGATGGTGAATAAGAGATGCTGAGGAGGAGTAGGAAGAACATGGGGTGGATTCATCTTCAAACTTAAGGAATATTTGCAATTTCTATATTTTTTCCGTAGGATATCTGGGCTGGCATCCTTTCAACACAAGACATTGCTGATGATACTGACTTCTTCAAGATGGGAGCTGGATCTATGGATGTTGCTAGGTAAGGCAAACCATTGTGTAATTTACTGTTAACTGTCACATAATACCATCAGAGAAATAATGCATTTGTTTACTAGACTTCTTTCATTTGTACTTCACCTTGTTTGCAGAAGTGTTTAGTAGTTCATAGACAACCCAGGGTTGAAACTACTGGATATGCTGAAAGTTTAAATTTTCATCATAAAAAACCTACGATATAAATATTTTGATGATAACGGATGTAATCAAATGATAGTGAATTGGCTTATATGTTCTTGTTTATATGGAGTACAAAATCACTTATCCAAGGGAGCCCAACAATGGAAAAATTGAACAGAAATAACTGTAGCACACTGTCAACCAAATCATCATTTATTATTAATCATGTATTTAGTCAGTTTAATTTTTCATGTTCCGTTTGTGTAGGTTGGTTGAAGAGGTGAAGCAGAAGTGCAGCATTGAGCTACAGAATGAGGATGTATACATGGCTACGACCTATGATGCCTTTGTACAGAAGGTGGCTAGGAAAGGAAGGGGTCTTGATGAGCTAGTCTTTGAATTTGATGCAGTAAGTTTAATCCCTTTATTCACACTGTAAAGCAAACCAGGAACCAGTCATATAGATGCAGGGGGCAAAGTGAAATTCACTCTTGACTTGAATAAAGTACAAAAGAGCCCAATGAATTGCTACTTCTTTCTGCACACAAAATGTACTTTTGAATGAATAAACACTTGTAAAGTACAGCTTGTTGATATTTTCTTTTCCCGGAATCATTCATGCTATGAGCTACAAACTTTGGCTATCGATGTGTTATCATACATTGAATTAGTCTAGTGTCAAATTAGTATGTATTTTATGAGTATTACCTAGTTTTGTAGGATTCAAATACCATAACTAGATGCATAATAGTTATGAACCAAAAGACAATTTTTTATTGATACACATGTATTTAGGAGTTCATAATAAAGTGCTAAAAATATTCAAGTTATTTTGTTCATTATGAACAGAGGATGTCTTGAAGCTCTATTTTCCTAGGTTATTGTATGTAGTTTTATACACACACAAGCATTGTCTCCCTCAAAAGTGATTTCAATACCAGTTCTTAAAAATTCTATATGATTACCCATGCTTTCTGCTTGTTTCATGTTGTACAAATAATACCTATGATCTCCTCTCTTTTAGATTGAGATGAATGTCAACAACATGGACATCACATTCCCTCATCAGCTATTCATCAACAATGAGTTTGTTGATTCAGAGAGCGGTAACACGTTCAAGACCATCAACCCTCATGATGAATCTGCTATCTGTGAGATCTCCAAGGCATCCGTAGCCGATACAGATGTAGCAGTAGCTGCTGCTAAGGTTAGATTCTTATATCAGCACATTGGCATGAAAAGTCTCTTAGAATTTTATTTTGTTGTAATTAGAGACCCTTCCATGCTTGTACCTAATATAAAGCTGCAAATGATTATTTCCTGAAATTCTCAGCTCATTTTAAATTTGGAATTGACTTAAAACCAAACAAATAAAACATGCTCTTATTTTTTGGTCTCCCAATGGAAGGTTAAGTTTTCTGAATAAATACTTAGCGCCTTGATCAAAGCAAACATTGAACCATTCAGGTATAGACTAAGGTCTCTCTTATTTAATAGCTCAAAGTCTGTCAATATGTTTTCTTTACATCAAAGATATTGAGTAATTTATAAAATATGTTGCTTATCACTGTGATAAGATAATACCTCTGTAAGTGTAGTGGTTTGGTCTATACAGTGAGATCTTTGAGAGTTCTTACTATTTCATGAAACTGACCACAGATTTTATTTTTTCAACTGTCATAAAACAAAGTTAGATTTTATACTCTACTTCTCTCTGCACAGGAAGCATTCTATGAAGGAGAATGGGGCAAGATGAACGCTAGAGATAGGGGAAAGCTAATGTTCAAGTAAGAATCAAATGATTTAAAACTCATATTTTGTTATTTAATTCCATTGCTGTTGTAGATTTCTCCTATGGGGGCCAGATATTGGTTTGATTAGTGCTGAGAAAATACTTTCTTGATGTAACTCCTATTTTGTTTTGTTGAGCAAAATGGTTTCTCAACTTTTAATATGGATATCCCAAGTATTGGTGATTTACATTTCAATTAAAGTTGGTAAACATTGGTATTTCCCATCAGCTGTTAAAATTGAATCTTTTTAGACCAAATTGTTGTGTTAACAAGCATTTGAATGCAAATTTTATAATTTCTCAAAATTTTATCTGCCAGTATATTAGAACAATAAAAATTGGAGCATCTCATTCAATGCAAGAAAAGATCACTTAACATGCATAAAGTTGCACACAATTTACAAACAACTACAAACAATTCATAAATTAAATATTTTTGAATCACTACAGGTTAGCTGATCTTATGGAACAGCACACAGAAGAGTTGGCCACTATTGAGAGTATAGATTCTGGAGCAGTATATACATTAGCACTCAAGACCCATGTTGGCATGTCAATCGATACATTCAGGTACTTTGCTGGATGGTGTGACAAGATCCAGGTGAGTTATGCGATGGTCAAGGAACTGATTCCAAGGTTCTCTGAAATGTATATTACTCCCAGTGTATTGTGATAATCTTTGATTGTAATCCTGCTCAAGAATGACTTGCCCCCCCAAAAAAAAAAATATATATAACTTTAAGTATAAAGAAAGACAGGCTTGTGGTAGATTAATATTCTAGAATGAACATTTATATAAAAAGCTTTTCAAACTAACATCTCCCATTCAGAATTTGATGAACTGGTTTATTGCTTTTTGGGGGGTGGCCATTTCCGACTTGACATAACGAATTGCTCTCCTACATTTTTTACGATTAATTACTTTTTTCAATAAAAGATCTCTGAAAAATCTATTTCAAGCAAAGAACAGATCCAGATTTTCAAACATTGCTTTTTAGAAGAATTATTGATAGGGGAAATGGGGTCATGAGGATTAAGCCAATGCCCTGAAGAGATGCAATAATTTAAATCTCTATGTATTTGCATTTGTTTTTGTGTTAAGGGAGTGACCATTCCAATCAACCATGCTAGACCAAACAGGAATCTCACATATACAAAGAGAGAACCTCTCGGGTAAGTAGTATCCAACAAGTTGGTTCCTTTTTAAAAAGAATATACATTCATATATTGAGTTTTATATTTCAGGTATATGAGTTTAGGAAAAGATGAATATAACAAAAATGAAGAGTTTAGAGGATATACAATTTGTTGAATAACTATAAAGATTCTCTCAATATTTGAATTGTATCATGTAGTACTGCAAATTTCTGTTCAATAACTATAAAACTCACTTTTAGAATGATAGTGATACAGCAGTCTCTTCTTTGGTTGATGACATTTTTTAAGGTAACATGGGGACAATATGAAGTTCCTAAAGCACTACCAAAATATAAATTCTCTGGTAGTTTCCTTTCTAACAGTCGAAGGGAGGTGCTTGCTTCTTAGCCATTACAAAACCAAGGATTTGACTAATGTCAGACCTGACAAAGACTGCTATCACTGGTGCTAACTACTTAATCTATTTTAATGAACCTTCGAATGTATCAATGCTCTTAGTGGAGAAAGTTTACATCTCGAAAATAGCTAGAGAATGTCATTGGACACCCATCCATTTTGTTTGTGCACAGAGTATGTGCTATCGTTGTTCCCTGGAACTACCCCCTGATGATGTTGGCGTGGAAGATGGCTGCTTGCCTTGCTGCAGGAAACACTGTAGTCCTCAAGCCTGCCCAGGTTACACCTCTCACTGCCCTCAAGTTTGCTGAACTAGTCGTCAAAGCTGGATTCCCTCCCGGTGTTATCAACATTCTACCTGGCTCAGGTGAGCTTACACACAAAAAAATACAAATCAAATGAGTATAATAATGAAAAAACATCTATTGTTTTATGTCACAAGCAAATGTATAAAGAACCATTTGACGATCAACTTACAAATTAATTTATCTATTCACATCAGGATGACATTGATTGAATCAGATTTGAGAGTTACAAGGTCAAATTGCTCAATAATTACCAAGAAATTGGGGAGGTGCGATAGCACATTTGGTAGAGCAGGAGTTTTGGATTCTGGTGACGTTTGTTTGATTCTTACTTGGTGCGCTAGTGCACTTTGGTATGTCAGTCCTCATTACCAGGTCCCTCGGAGAGGACCTTAAGCCGTCAGTCATTGCTTGCTTGCTTGCTTGCAAGCATTCATGCTTAATTAGCAATCAGGTAAAAACAAATCAAATTTAATTTTCTCTAGTTAACTATAAAGAACCATCTGACTTTCTAAGTTATAATTTTTGTTCGAATGTGATGCAATATTGGAGTCAAATTCAATTCAGAAATCAAATTTAAACTTGTTTCATATAAGCATAATATTTTGCATTTTATATTTCATGTCATGAATTTTGCATGCTCACCAATCTTGCATGGATACTCACTTCATTACTAGCCTTGATTAGATTTGATATCTGAATGTTTCTTTGTATCTCTCTTACTGGCATTAGCCAGGGGGACATGACAGTCTAAGATTATGACCGTTGTGTTTGGGAAGAGAGTAGAGAAAACTGATAGCTGAATTTTAAGCAATAACCAGACCCAATTTTGTCTTGCTTGCTTAACCAATAGCTAATAATATTCTCAGACCTGCCAACCAGTACGTTTTAGCCGTATTTAGTACGTTTTTGCAACCAAAATACGGCAGTACGTTTTTTCTTTGAAAAATATGTTTTTTGTAAAAAAAAAAAAAAAAAAAAAAAAAAAATTTAAACTAAATCGTAATTTATTGAGAAAAATAATCTCTATATGTCTCTATTTCATAAAACGTGCACAAATATGGTTATTAGATCAATGTAATTTCAGGTAACTTGTTTTTTTTTCAATCATTTTGTTAAAACCAGGCTGAAGATATACACATGTTTTAATGTGTTTTTTTTTTTATCTGCAAGAGCAGTGCGCATTGTAGCTTGCATGCAGCTTGAGCGCCGCGATGAGTGAGTGCGCCAAGCAATTTATTATGAAATACACTAGAATACAGTTTTTCATTCCCAGAGGTTGGCAGGTCTGTATTCTACTTGTTTGTATGATGTTGTCCAACTGGGCATTTCCATAAGGTTTATATTTACCCTTTACTTGGGACCTTCCTGAATGTTGTAAGGCTCTCAGATTATCATGACTTGAGAAGTTCTGAAAGTGAAGTTAAATAGGAGAAAAATATTTGTAGGATGTACAAAAAATATATATTTTTAAAGAATTGTCCATACAACAATCTTTTTTCCTGTCAGTGATTGATTTGTAAATTTGCAATTATTTTTGTCATTGTCATCATCATATCATTTTGATAATTGATTTTTAAAATCCCGCTTATTTGTCAATTCTTTATCAGGTTCCGTGTGTGGTCAAAGGATGGCTGACCATCCTGATGTTAGGAAACTTGGTTTCACTGGCTCAACACCCATTGGTATGCAGATCATGAAAAGGTAATTATATTACCACGTAGTTGATCTTATTTTATTTTGTGGGTACCCTTTCACTTGGTACACTCCCTTGGTCGAGTTGCAAGTCAAGTCAATCAGTCTTCATTTTGTTATCAATTTTTTGACTAACCATTTAATCTAATCACCAGTTTGTCTATTTTTTAGCTTGGATTACTCATTAATTAATTGATTATCAATATCAGTCCTTGAAGCTTTGGGTCAATTTTCACCTCTACTAAAATAAGGTGTAAATAAAACTAATTGAAATAATTAGACCAAGTGCTAATTAGCCAAGATGTTATAAGACCAACTGCCAGCTATTTGCAAATGAAATATGGACCAAGTGATATCTACTGGATTTACCCCTTGTCTACACTCTTTTCTCATTTATTTGTGTTGGTACTCTCTATAAGTAATGAATAACTCCAGGTCATAGTTTAACAAACACCACACTTTTATATTATGACATTCATCAAGTAACCTATAGTGAATAGCAGAATCTGTTAGAATTGATTCGGTGATCAAATCACAACTCTAGGTAATATCATAGTGAATTACCCAGGATAGTTTTACAATGATTTCCTATTGATCCAGTCAGTACTAATCTATGTCTATATTGACATCGTATGTTACAGCTGTGCTGAGAGCAACCTGAAGAAGGTGTCCCTTGAACTTGGAGGCAAGTCTCCTCTTGTCATCTTTGCTGATTGTGATATGAGTGCAGCAGTCAGACAGGTTAGTAGAATCACAATATACACTATGGTTATAAATTGGGTATTTGGTCGTATAAATAATTATATTTTATTGGATGGCTCAGAATGGAATACCAGAAATATTCAAAGAGTTTGGGCAAATATTCCACGAATCGCAGATGAGTGGAATATTTGCCCTAACGAGTGGAATATTTCTGGTATTCCATGAAAGAAAGCCATCCAATATAATTATTTTCATCTATCCCACCCCTAGCAATCAAAAAGAGGGAGAAATTTTATTAAACAAGTCATGTCATTTATCACATAATGGTATCATCACTTCATTAGTTCAAATTTGGTCGTTGAAATGCGACTTGCATGTAGTTCATTATGATGTCATTGAGTGTCGTTGTGCTCTTATGCTGCGCACCGCATTGCTTTCATTGTTGTAGGCGGTCTATATTTCACGCATTCGTGCATGCACACTATACTGTTGAATATGCTCTCATATTCAATAGCAAATTTTGTACAGGAGCCTATGGGATATTTGGATTTCAGTCATTCTAGGGATACGCTCTGATACTGCACAGGCGATTGATGCAGTAAAAAAAAACATGTTTTTAATGCATGGCTAAAACGCTCTATATAGATGATAATAGGCTATATGCTTTTAGCTCCTTCTTTGCATATCTACGAATCTCCTCCAGTGAAGAGGATGCGACCTGGCCTTCAGCACTGAAAATTCTAGATCACGTACAGTGCATATATCAAATACATTTTCACAAAATTTTTTCTGCAAAATATAATTTCATTTTTTCTTGGTATGTGGAAAATTACGATATCCTGTATGTATAAACTGAACTTTTATGGTAAATGTGGAGGTATGTCTGGAAGATCCAAGTCTGAGGTAATATGCACCTCACACTTGGCAAGAAGTAATGTGGAAGACTGTATGTTAATCATGCATTTAAAATGTCTTTTTAGGGACTTGGTTCAGTATTCTTCAACAAGGGAGAGAATTGTATTGCTGCTGGAAGATTGTTCGTTGAGGACACCATCCATGATGAATTCTTAGCGAGAGTGGTAAGTTACCACCCATATCTCAAGTAATAAGAATTTTTTCTTTCAGCTTTGATTTAAGTTATTAATACAGCTACTGGACAAAAGTAAGGGGAACTATAATTTTTTACCCATCATTTTGGTGATATCTTCCCAGACTCTTTTCATGATGCTTTAAGAAAAATTGGCACCCCTCCTGACTGTCATGTCTTTCATATTATTGGCTCACATTGCACACACATAATGTTTTATTTTATTATAGAACCAATGTTACAAATGTTCTGTGGATACACAAATAAGAGTGGTTTCATTTGCAATAAGCAATGATTGTGAACAAGATGTGTATCCACTGAAATTGAAGATGAACCAACGGCACAGCAAGTCTATAGTTGTAGATGAGAAACAAATGCTGTTAGAAAGATATGTAGAAACAATGTTAAATCAAATTATCATGATTTCTTGAAACATACTCATACCCTTTCATTTGTGATGATCTACTGCTGGTATCCCAAGATTAGCATGCATGCTGTGCATTCCTTTCAAGTACTCGTACTGGTTTACTTCATGTAGGATGAATATGACATATCTACATTGTTGTCTGGAACTAAGAACATTATAGTGCCTGTTGGTAATGGTTCTTTATTTATTCCTGATCAATCTCTTCACTCTTGGCTACATACAATTTATCTCTCATAGCCTCACCCATTTGGAATCATGTTTTTTTTACATGGATTCAGTTCCTGATGATCCATCTAAAGATATTAATTTTACTCATTACTCATTTATGCTCATCATTGAAGTGTACTGTACACATGTACACAGCTGATGATTCGACCAGGTGTAAGAAAATATCTGATCGCCAACACTTCCTATCAGACAGACAAAAAGTTCTTAAGAAAAAAAAATTAATGCATGCCAGGTACTGTAAGTCAATACGTCAGGATTATTATGTCAGTGACTTTTCCATTAGACTAAATCAAAGTTATTTGATTTGACTAGGTGGAAGAGGTCAAGAAGATGAAGATTGGTGACCCCTTGGACAGGTCAACATCACATGGACCACAGAACCATAGAGCTCATCTTGAGAAGCTTGTTGAATACTGTGATATCGGAGTCAAAGAGGGTGCTACATTGGTCTATGGAGGCAAACAAGCTGATATGCCAGGTCAGGAAACAATCATTAATCAACAGGATTTTAGCTGTTATCATTTTAATTATTTTCATCATTGGCCTATAAACTGATTGAAATGCTAAGATACCTTGAACAGATTTCACATGTGATATATACATGTACTTCACATGGAAATAGTTCACTATGTATACATGCATGTACTGTATGTTTGCTTCCAGCTCATTAGAGTACCTATTTTTATTTTATTAAAAAAAAAGTTTATTTAGGGACGAGGTAAATAGATTTGAACTCTTGATGGCTTAAGGCTGAATTACATCATCCTTGATATAAGATCTGCACTTTAATAATTTGTGTCCACAACTACATTGTCACATGAAGGGTTATGAAGAAATCCAGAGCCCATATGTTTGATATAACCTTGATAAAGCCATACACTCTCAACAAATAACATCTCTACCAGAACAAGAGAAGATAATACACAATAGAAGTCAAATAGATTCAAAATCACAACCATCAGCCATGGATTGGGTCATGACATGTGGTATATTTTTTCTTTATTAATTTGTTTCTGTCTGTGGCATACAAGAATAAATCAGATGTAATGAAATGAGTCAAAATATGATTACTGAATGGTGTTGATGAATCCACCAGGCAACCAAACACTCCCTTCAAGGGTAGGAAACAATTACTTTTAGGGACTATTTTTTTCATCACATTCGGGTGGTTGCTTAATTTTGGGGGCTATTTCATTTCAAGGGCTAGTTTTTTTGCGCAATGAACAAATAAGGAATAATCATTTTGCTGTATGTAGTGTACAAATTTTCTAAATGTTCTTGAATATGTTTCTGGCAGATCTTGGGGAAACCTTCAAAAAGATGATTACCCTAAAGCTTTCAATTTTGGGAGTTTTAAGGGCAATTTTGGCTGTCATGAAGGCAAAATCATCTGTTCCCCCCTTACATATTTCCTATGCTGCAGATAGTAGTATTGAAATTTTTACCTAAATATATTTAGATCAATAGGTTCACATCCCAGTATTAAAGGATCTTGTTGGAGGGAAACCTTCTTTTGCAGCGAGTGTTCAAATGTATTCTATTACTGCCTCTGCACCATTTATAGATCATGCATTTATCATCCTTTTTTTGATGCACACTCCTTTTTGTATGTCGAGTTTGAGCCTGTAGTAAAGATAATATCATTAATGAAACAAACCCTATCTTTCCTGTTGCAGGTCTGTACATGGAGCCTACTGTATTCACTGATGTCACTGATGATATGATGATGGCTAAGGAAGAATCTTTTGGACCTATCATGATCATCACAAAGTTCTCTTCCAGGTAAGAATTACATTTCGTTCGCATCTTGTCTAGTTTCTTGAGCTGGCTTTAATGAGAAACATACATTCTTACCTCCTATTATCATATTTCTTGATATAACAGGAGGTGTGTCACTTTGAATAATGTAGCGATGGAGATTCTTAAATCATTTGTAATAACATCGTTGTTGAATTCTTCAGCAGAAATCAGTACCCTTGAAAGAGGAAGTGGTGAACCGATTCTTGAGAATGGTATATAGCAAGGGTCTTTTGTTTAATATCGATAAAAAGTTGTAAGTGGATGGCCAGGTTGATCAATGCAGTAATATATGATGATTATATGACTCTTTAAAGTGCAGTGAATGTATGTATAAATCTATCTATAAAAACAGGGGTTACAAGTTTGAGAAGTTATAATATTTAGAAATCTATAAAAGTTTTTTTATCAAAATAAAAGACCGACACACAGAAAGTAAATACAAGAAATCGTTTATTACACTAATGATGAACCAATTGCAGGTGAAATGTAGGCTGTAGTTAGGTTAAGTTGATATCCCTCTCATCCGTTTATTTTAATTTCCCAGTGACATTGATGGCATGCTGAGGAGCGCTAATGGTACAGAATTTGGTTTAGCATCTGGTGTCTTCACAAATGATATCAACAAGGCCATGTACGTCAGTGAGAAGCTGGATGCTGGTACTGTCTTTGTCAACACCTACAACAAGACCGACGTTGCTGCTCCCTTCGGTGGATTCAAACAATCTGGATTCGGCAAGGATCTAGGTGAGTGATTTCTCGAGGGAATTTTGTTCAGTAACTGTTTAAGTTCCTGTAGATTCTTTTGGGACCATTTAAATGTCAAATTGGAATTGGTACCTAACCCATGTTTTGTCCTATCTTTAACCTCATCTTCTGCAGGCTTTATAATTGTGTGTGAGGCAAGAGCGAATTCAAAAAGCAAAACTTCATTAGAAGTCAGAACATTAGGTGAATTGATTTTAAACGTCCAACTTGGAAGCTAGGCTTGTAGGAATCCCAATCAGATAAATGTGTTGTTTGAACACCAACGAGTTTGACGCATGTTGTAATTCTTTTCATATTTCTTTAAACACAGATTTCTTTGAACATGATTAAGTGTAGATTGCACTTTGCCTGTGGAAATTTTCGTATAAAATGCAACAAAATTTTAGTTCTTTTCCAACAGATTACCTCTCCCTTTCAAAGTAACCTTTTTCTGAAGAAAAACAAACATTTTATACTCCTATTTCCTTTCTCATGCATCAGGTCAAGAAGCTCTGAATGAATACTTGAAGACCAAAACGGTGACAATTGAGTACAACTGAATGCCATGCTAGCCAGCCTTTTAGCATAAACTGGTTCCATCCAACACAACATAAAGTCATCTCTTTACCATGGAGAATCTCAAGAGAGCCTGACAAGAGAACCAAACAGAAATGAAGCTAGAATCGCATCATCACTTGGCAAAAAATGAAGAAACACCTTTCACATCTTCTTTTCTCCTGCCATCAGCAACTGCGCCTTTTTCATTGTTTTATTTTGTTTTAAACCAAATTATAATTTGGATAGTGTATTAAATACTGATATTTTTTCCACTTTATTGTTTTCAACCTTTCATTTTAAAAGTTATAGTTAACCATAGATTTATTGGAACTACATCAATATTTTTTTTCAATTTTCAAAAAAATCATTTGCAACTGACTTAAACAATACATTGTGTAACAATGAGTATATGAAACATGACATATATGAGGAACAGTTACTGTTCAAGATCTGTTATCGTACTTGGTACTCTTATTATAGTTGGCCTCAAGGTCTTTTATTTGGAATTATGAATTCATATATTAAGATGATTTATCATTCACTTTCCTTTGGAAAATAAAAATGAAAAGACCATGTGTCAATAATACTGAGCAAACAAAAACATTTCAAAAATTATTATTTGATAAATTTTGTCCTTAATTGGCATTGTTGCAATTGAAGATTTACCATCCAATAAAAATATCCTTTAAAAAAATTCATACTTTAAAGTATTCATTGTAATATTTATACATTAGCAGGGAGCTTACATGCAAGACATGCCATATCCTTATGCTGATGCAGTCGATATATTATATGGTGTTCATTTTGTTCAGCTGCAATCCAACAGAGCAAAGGGATATGGTTCTTCATATTGAAGGATTGAGTTGGGATTGAAATTTCATTTGGACCAACATCATCTATGGAGCACTGAATGGAAAGTATTTTACTTTTTGGATAGTTCGTAATTGTGCTTTTGTGTGTTAACTAGTTACCAAAGATACTAGTAATGCAAGAAAGTTCTTGAGTTGTAGTATGGGTATTATCAGTTTTACCGTCTTTGAATCATATTATTCATGCATTGCTAGAATGGAATCGATCAGATATGTAACTACTGCAAGGTCTAAATTATCTTTTTATTATTATTTTTATTGTGTGTGTGTGTGTGCATAGTGATTTGTAGAAAAAATGTATTATTGATAATGCAATTATTTCTATAAAAATGGTTAAGAATTTCTTTGTTCACCCATGTGAACAAACCGTCCCCTCTCCAATTATTTAGTTCTTTTGATTCATTTAACTTATAAATATGTTATCCTTTCCGGTGGGGCTATATTGCTCTGGGCAGGTCAAATACTGGCTGGGCAAGCTTTGTTAGGTGACTAATTAAAATATTTAAAGTGACTTGTTCTTTCTCCTCTTTTTAAAATTTTTGTCAATAAATTTATACAACACTTCTTAAAGGGGTACTCCAGGCTGATAATAATATGATTTTAATGGATAAGGTAAAATCAGACAAACAAAACACTGAAAATTTCATCGAAATTGGACTAGGAAAAAAAAGTTATTACATTTTAAAATTTTGCATTATTTTGGTGAAACAGATCTATGCATGTCTTCATAAACATGCAATGCCAAAGCTAATGATGTCACATTTCCACTTATTCATTTGTGTTTTGTTATTTGAATTATATTTAAGTTTTGTAATTTAATGTGCAAAATAATCATTGCTGCAACTTGTTTTTTCTATACAAGGAAGACATATCGTACACACATTATGGAAATATGAGATAATAATGATTATTATTGAATAACATAAGTAATAAGAAAATAAGGACTTGGCATCAGCCCACCTATTGAATATTCTTGACAACTTGCATATATCTGTTTTCCATGATATTGCTAAACTTAAAAATTTATAACTTCGTTCTTTATTATCAGATCTTGATGAAATTTTTCAGCATTTTGCTCAATGATTTTTTTGTCTCTATTTAGTGATTATTTTCAAGCCCAAAGTACACCATTTAAAGAATGGCTCATGGTGGCTCACACTTTCCTCAGGCATTGTGATGAAAGAGTTTTCTGTATCTCCTCCAAGATCATGTCTCTTAAAACAGATTCAAAGACTTGCAGTATTTTTGAAAAATTATAAATCACATTTCACTTAAATGTACCAATAGTTAAAGAAATTTTATAACATTCATCTATTTTAGACAACTGCAAATATAGGTGCAAATGCCAGCACTGTTAATTTATTATCAAGTTCAAAACACATCAGTTAATCAATTGATTTAAATTTGTTATGATTGGAAAAAAACATGTATTTTCCATTTATCAATAACACAATATACTACCTACAACTTCTTAAAATTTATTTCACAAAAGTTGTCTAATTACAGATCTTATAATAGTTCTTAAAGCTGCCCTATAATGTAAAGTAACCTCTGTTATGTCACCTCTGACATTGCTGTCATTGAATCTGAGTAAAAACTGACTTCAAGGTTTTCCATTTTTCGTGGCACATTTAATTTACAGAAACATTGCATGATTAGAGCTACAAAGTAGTTTTGCATGTAATTGAAAGTACATTTTTATGATACAGAACTCTTCTGCCATCTGTAATTGTACCTTATGTGTTGGGGCCTGTGCAGTGAACTTGCCTTATGGTTCATTTTTTAAGAATTTTACGATTAGGAGGATTGTAATTTGATTGTGATGATATTATTGATGTGAAGCAATCATGAACAATATGTTGAAAGTATACTTATTACTGAATAAAACTGTGTGCCAACATTGGAGTTAAGAAAAGATAGAATGCATGTATATACAGAACAAAAGGAGAAAAAAAAGAAATAAATAAAAGGGAAAAACATTTTCAAACATGTAGATATCAGAAAACCCCAAATCAATGCATGTATATTTTTATCAAAGTTGTATTATTTTCTCATGTAAGACTAAGATATGTTTTGTGTAAGATGTAGACAGAATGCGTTAATCCTTTTGTCTACCTTGTAAAGCAGCTGTCATTTTCAGTTTTCTATAATTATTTTGATACTCTCTCAGTATTACCTAAGCTGCCATGGTGAAAGATTCTAGTGTTCAGACCTCTATCATACCGTAGCGATAATATATTCAAGATTTTATCACACAGACAGCTAAGGTAATTTATTATTCCTGTTCTATTTTCTGCAGTTGTGGATTCAAACGAAGCAGTATGGGGGTTCTTTCTTGATATTTAGTTAGGTCAATATCCTTCTTAAAGCCCTCAAAATACTTTGGAAGGTACTTGAAAAAAATTAAATGATAAATCATTAGAATATGTTGTCAAAAATTTTCATGCCCACTTGAATGCAAATGTACTCCGTTTCTAAATAGCCATTACAAGGTAAACTTGCACGTTTCACTGCATTATGGAATTGTTAACAAAAATGTTTTCAAGCAAACATGAATTCTTTTATCACAAATGTTTATTATCACATATACATATATATGGAACATTTTTATCTCCCCTTTTTTTAGATCTGCAATGTGTTTCTTTTACATGTAATAAATGTAAGTTTTTTTAATTCATCTTTTTATTCATCTTCTAAAATGTAGATATATTCTATTCCACAGAACAACTTGAGAATCAAAGTCCTATCTCTCTCTTATGTCTATATTATTGTCTCTCCTGATGGTGAAAATTTTAAAGATCTTCATGTCTTTTCTTTCATTCTGAAACAAAATCAGGACATTTGCAGATCATGATGAAGGTCCAAATATCAAAACTAATTTGATACAATTTAACCCTTTACCATATGAGAATATGGAGAAACGTGTATGAATGGATACTTTTTCTGTTCCTTCATATTATTTTTTGTTTAATTTTTTTCATTTCTTTATTTCTTAAACTTAGGATTAGTATTATAATTATGTATCTATAATTGGAAAAAAAAATTGAATACCACCATTTCTGAGATATAACATGTGTCATTGCCTTAGTAATACACTGTAAATGAATACATAACCTCTTGTAAAAAGAAAGTCATTTATCTCTGAAGACAAAAAACGATAATGAATAAAAATTTGATCTCAATTGTAAGAACTTGTCTCATTAATTCAACTCTATTGTATTGTTTTGTGTGTTCCCTGAAGAATTCATGAAATTAGATTTTAAAATGCACCCAGTTTTCTACTTGTCCCTGCACTTAAAAAACTTGAACACTCACATACGCATATATATATATATATATATATACATACCAATAATAATGATTAAATTGGTGGTGGTGGTGGTGGAAATGGTAGCAGTGTTGATGAATATGGTTATGGTGGGTGGAGTTGAAAGTGACTGTGGTGATTGAAAGGGTGATGATCAAGATTGGCAGTGGTTTGTGATTAGTCGAATTCTGAGTTTTACTTAAATCGTGAAGTCGAGTCATGATTTGAATGGAACATAGGGGGCGGTATAAAGAAATGCTAGTGCAGAGCTGAAACCATGGTCCATGCTGAAACGAGGACTTTAGACGAACAATGGTTTTAATACAGGTCCGCACCAAGTTTTCAAGAGTACAATAAACTTGATTAAGTCTATTATCGAGTTTATAGATTTTTGGAATTGATTGCATTATTTACAGTCCTTTTTTTCTGTATACACGCTTACAAAGTAGTAAGAGCCGAGTTACCTGGATGTAATTTCTAGTCACTTTTCCTACTATTCTAGTAATAATTATTATGTTGTGGTCAAATGAGACTAGAATGATACTCCAATATTGTCGGACTCATCTGACCTTAACCCAATCTCTCCCATCCCATCTCTGATTATTTGATTAATGGATAGTAAAAGAAGTTCATACCTTACATATTAAATTATTCTGTTTTAAATATCTCTTTCGGGTTACTCTATTATACCACGTACTATTTTCGAGCGTTTTGACAATTATGTTTTTTTTTTTTAAGTTTCATTGTAGAAGATTTTTCTTCTTCCACTCCACTCTTTCACAAATGATATTTGTTTTCGAAAACATTCACAACCCGACTGGTTCTAACCCCCCCCCCCCCCTAAAAAAAAGATTAAAGGGGAGGGAGGGAGGGTTGAGCATCCAAAATGACGAACGTCCATCCGAAGGCTGCTTTGATAAATGAATGTTATTGGGTCTGATCTATTTTGTTTGTTGTAATTACATATTATTGGTTTCTCACACCATTCTCAATGTCCCATGTTATTGATTTGAACTGGAATTTAATTCTAGGCCCTATCCAATTATCGGTTAAGAGTGACCTATATGGTAATAGGGCTAATTATGGTAATTGAAGACTCAAGATGATTTATTGTCATGTAAGAAAAGTGAATATTATGCATTGAAATTTTAACAAAACAATTGATTAGTAACGAAATAAAAGAACCATAACTCTGGTTATTATATTGACCTTTCTGGGGAATCGAATATTATATTCACCAACATGAAAACGACTATGTGTTCGCATTAATGGTTTGCATCTTTTTTACTATTACAAAATGTGCCGTTTTCAGTTATACATCAACAAAATTTAGCTCGCGCTCGCATTACACGTTACATGTTACGAGGTCGTGTGGTCTAGTGGTTAGAGCATTGGATTCATGATCGTAAGGTTGTGATTTCAACCCCCGCCCTGCCATTGTCTCCACTTTGATGAAAGGCCCGAGAGTATTTTTTGTCGTTTACAAGGCCCGTCACTCTGCCTGATTAACTTAGACGTAACATATTCCCTATGTAATTGGTTATTTATACCAGCTTGGCGTTATACCAGGAAAAAAATTGTCTATCTGACTCCCTACAGAAACATGTTGATTAAATATCAGGTATCATGTTCATGAATTCAAACGGTGTTTAATATACCAAAAGCAGGTCAGTTTATTTTAGAAATAGCTCGCGCTCGCATTATTTGTTCAGTGATATACTTATCCTGATCATGAATTCAAATAATGTTTGAGATGTCCCCTTTTTATAGTTCAAAAGTTTTCAGTTCGCGTTTTACAGTTTTATGCTCGCATTATTGGTTCAGCGATATACTTTTACTGATCGGGAATTTAAACATAGGCTCTACCCAAAAATAAAATCAACTCACGCTTCACGCTCACATAATTGGATTTTTTTTTCACTTTACTTAACTTACTTTATATCTGCTTGAAGGCCAGGGGAAATGGAAATTGCAATATGTTTGTGTCATCGACCTTGGAAGTATCTTATTTTTATTCATTTTTGTTTAATTGGGTGGAATAAGCTGGTATGTATTTACTTCATCTACCAGTCTACATGTATGCGCTCTCCCATTGAATTCCTGGTTTTAAAATGTCTATTTTTATGTAAAAGTAAATAATATATCATGCCACATGGAACAATCAGAGATTGCCCATTATTTTCATCGATACTAAACAATTGAAATGTTAAATTAATTTGTTTTTGTATTGACTGAGTATCAGTGTTAAAAACATTCAACTTTTAAGAAAATTACGAGTTATCAAAATATAATAAATGGTTAGATTTTTCTAAACTGTAGTATGTAATATTTGACAAAGTGAATGGGCTTTGCATGTCCATCATTAAAACGAGATTAACCTAACAATGCAAATACTAGCCATACAATGTATCATTATACCAAATTAATTTCACTGTATGATATATTTAAAAAAATCATAACAATGATAAGCTATTGGCTGCTTTGGTTAAGGAGGGAAAGTGAAAAAGAAGGAAATAGGAAAGGTAATGCATGTGCAATATAATAACAGAAAAAACTAAACTTTAAAAATTAATGCAAACAAGAGTTAAAATAATACTCCTTATATTATGTACCAGATTCCACAATTTTGACCTAACAAATGGAACGCCTCTGGCAGTCGAGCCTAGCTGCATTACGCAATTCAATATAGCAACAGTGCTGACTTTGAAAACAGCTATTGAATACTTATTAACAAAAGAAAACACTCACGGATGATAAAATACTATGTCCATTGACCCAACATGACCTTGGACGATAACCATGTGACCTAAGACGTGTGCAAAACCGTTGATAACCCTTATGTCTATGTTTCATGAGCTACATGTGTAGATCCATAAACTTTTCAAGTTATGATGCCAATTCAACAAATACCCCCAACACGGCCAGAGTTCAATGACCTATATATACTTTTATCTTGGTCATGTCACCTGAAACTCGCACAGGATGTTCAGAGATACTGAATTGTTCTTAATAATATGTGTAAGTTTCATGAACTAGATCCATAAAATTTCAAAGTAATGATGACAATTCCACAAATCAAAGTTCGTTGACCCTAAGTGACCTTTGACCTTAGTCATGTGACCTAAAACTCAGGCAGGATCTATAGTGATACACTATTACCTTTATGTCTAAGTTTCATGAACTATATAGGTCCATATACTTTCTAAGTTATGACGACAGTTCAAAAACTTAACCTTGGTTAAGATTTCCATACTGATTCCCCAACATGGTCTAAGTTAATTGACCCTAAATTAGCTTTGGCCTTAGTCATGTGCCCTCAAACCCAGACAGGATATTTAGTAATAATTGATTACCTTTATGTCCAAGTTTCATGAACTAGGTCCATATACTTTCCAAGTTATGATGACATTTCTAAAAGCTTAATCTTGGTTAAGATTTCAATGTTGACGACGCCGCCGTCGGAAAAACGGCGCCTATACAGTGCGTATAAAAAAACGGGACAGATTTGAAGTCTATAATTTTTTTTTCCAAATTATAATGTCTATATTTTGGTGTTAATAGGTGCTCTAAGTTCTTATCCTTCAAATGCTATAAAATATTTAGTTTTGTTCATGCTTGAGCGAACACGGAATGTTTTTGTCTGAGGTTAAAAAGGAGGCTTGCGCCAAAATGGCATAAAATTTTAAATATGATGATCGGACTTCTTGCTATTTAGCAGACTTCCTCTTAACCTTTTCATTATCTTTGCCATAATTTTCAAATCATGCGGTCAAAATTCATTTTCAGATCTATTTATTTGTTTGATTTGTTCTGTTGTTGTTTCTTTTTAATATGCTCTCTGTTAGCTTTGAATATTCCTTCTTCAAGCTAAAACAATTTTGTTTCAACCGAAGTATGTGAGAGCGTGGAATTTTTTTTCAAATCCTTTCATTGTGTGCTACAAAGGCTATGGTGCCTTTTGAACAGTGCCACACAGATGTGCGGGGGCCAGGGATGCTCCCCCCTCAATTAAATAAATCATGACCAAGAAAAAAGTGGACAGGAAAAAAAAGGAAAGATAGAAAGTAAAAATATGATATTATTTTCTGAATATTATGTCAAAATCTATCACAAAATTTGATATTGTAATAAAAAAGTGGGAATATTTCCGTGCTCACTTCGCTCGCTCACAACTATTTAATACATTTTACCCGATCTGCCATATCTAGCTCCTTCAAAATTAACTCAATACACCATTGTCATCGAAAGACATGAATCCCTTCTTGTGTTTCCTGTCAAGCAATTAAACTGGTCAAGGAATCAATGACCCCTTGAAAAAAAAATTCATGTCTTTTAAAGGTACATAACATAATTTGTTTCACATAATAAAAGGATTTGAATAATCACAAGTTTTCCCAATTAATAATGCAAATCTTGTTTGGGTTGACAAAAAAATCTTCTTTTCTCAGTTACTTATGAAGGAAAATTAAAAGGTAAGAGATGTTTAATTGAAAAAAAAAATAATTCAAGTAAATAAATAAATTTTTAAATAAAATTTGACGGCATAATTCGAAAATTGTGGCACAGATAATGAAAAGGTCAAGAGGAAGTCTCCTGATTAGCAAGAAGTCTGATCATCATATTACTCATATTCTGCAATTCTGGCGCAACCCTCTTTTTGAACACCCAACAAAAACGTCCCGTGTTCGCTCAAGCATGAACAAAATTTATTTTTTTAAATTGCATTTCAAAGACAAGACATTAGAGCACCTTTTAACACCAAAATATAGACATCATAATTTGAAACAACAATTTTATAGACTTTTCAAATCTGTCCCGTTTTTTATACGCACTGTAGTCTCGCTCTGCTTTGCAGGTGAGACAAAACTACAAGTTTCGTACTGTAGGAAGGGGATACCCCTTTCACATTCTCTTACCCTCGGTCTCTTTGCTCCCTATTAGCAATTTCACCCCCCCCCCCCAAAAAAAAAAAAAAAAAAAAAAAAAAATTAAAAAAATCAGAACAAATGTTTGTGCCCCCCACGTTTTGGAAATTCCCGGATCCGCCCCGCTTTTATTTAAACTATATGACCCATATTCTGAAGTCGGATTTAACTTAGACCACGGTCCCCGGTCTAACTCTGTGCTAAATTTATGGGGAGCCAAAAATTCTGTTTATAAATTATATATTTCTTATGTTCACTATTTTGTTTCCTTTTGCTTTATAAGGAAGAAAAATATTTTAAAATACTTCAGTTATCATTTCCAGACAATTTTGGTGTCATATGAGTTAATAAATTGGATGTGTACTGTTCGGGATGTGTGCCCCAATAGGCTCTCCATATAGTTAAACCACAACTTTAAACCCGAGTTCAGAATACGGCCTATACGGGCCTATGTCTTTTAAATATTTTTGGTCAGGGACCGTAGGGCATTTCTGGGCTAAGGCCACCGCGCACCTTTCGACTTGTCCACGATCCGATTTTGGAACTAGTCGCATTTTGCTCATATTTTGAAAATGTGAATAAAACGTATATTTTTATTTGAGGTTCAAATTAACCGGAATGATAATAATATAACAATTTTGGATGATTGCAAGCCCTTATTTTTAAGTAAAGCCCAAATTAGTTTCAAATCGTAGCCTGTTGTAAGATTGCTATGACGTCATTACGACTAGATATTAAATTCGCTTTTATTCTAGTATAAAGGATGATAGCATAGATTTAAACATAGTAGTACGATGATTTAGAACAGTACACATTAAGATATTCCATGTCTCAACTAGCATCAAATTTATTCTACTACGTTTTTTTTAATTCCAAAATCGGGTCGCAGACCAATCATAAGGTGTGCGGTGGCCTAATTGGGCCTATACACCTGTAAAAGTCAGTATCATAA
The DNA here is from genome assembly GCF_037042905.1 of Lytechinus pictus. Taxonomy (NCBI): domain Eukaryota; kingdom Metazoa; phylum Echinodermata; class Echinoidea; order Temnopleuroida; family Toxopneustidae; genus Lytechinus; species Lytechinus pictus. Next base: position 34,338,248 of record NC_087247.1, read on the forward strand.
AATTTTGATTTTGATGTACATATTTCATATACTTTATATTTAAAGCACCCGGCTCTGCTTTCGGAACTTCACTGAAACTTATTTTGGACACGCCTTCCATAAAATTCGCGTGGCGTCTTTGTAGATAACCGTGGCGCCTCGCTCCAACTCCGACATGGAATGAAAGTGCACTATTTAGTCTATAAAATCAGACAATAAAAGCTTTTTGCAGCATAAAGAATAAATCCCATGCAACTTTAGTCAGATCTTGTGGATAAGTATGCTCCTATAGTTATAAATCAACTTTCAAGTTTATAGCTCAGATGAGATCTCATTGTTTCATTCATTTGTTAAGATTGTGGTTGTTTTTGTGAGAATTCAGCGGGGGATAAGACTATTATGTCATTCGCTCGACTGGTCGCCAAACCAAACCCACTGTTGTATGGCGCTCGCTCGTTTGATCACCGTGGTGTGCAGTCTGCTTGCAGCTTTGCGACGCAGAAGTTGATGCATTTCTTCCCTCGCACTGCTGTTGCAACACTGCTCCAAAACGTTGGACTTGGTGGTATGTTTTGCTTGTTTAAAAGTATTGCATTTCTTAATTTCAACATAAGATAAATGGAGTCTACCAATGATAGAGGCCTCTCTTTCACCTTGTCAAAAATTCTCTTCGCGAAAGAGAGGTGATTTTTCCCCCCAGGCCGTGGCGAAGTACTTACCTGTATTCTGCTGGAACACATGAAGCAAACTTTCCGCACCCTTTGGAAGAGGGAGGCTCTCCAGCTCCATTCTGTAGCCCGCTTGGGATAACAAGTCTCTTAGACTGGGGACGATCGCTTCTTACTCAACTTTAAAGGAAGGTTGCGTTTTGCTTTATACTTTGCCTTATACAAGAAAATTAGGCGTAACGTGAATTTGCGCGGCACCATGGCAAGTACAAGTAATCAAGATCTTAATTCTAATATGAAGAGGACGAACTATCAAGATGATTGGAGTGGAGATGAAAATGAAAAACCAAAGCCCAAGGATGAGGAAGTCAAACACACAGCCAAATCACTATTTAAGGAGAATCTACTCAGTACAATCACATACTGCAGTGTTTTTGGAAGTTTTGGAATGTGTGTTTCCCTCCTCGGTCCAACACTTGAAGATTTAGGATGTCAAACTGGAAGTACTGTGATTGAAATGAGTTGGGCTTTTCTTGCTCAAGCTCTTAGTATCCTTATTGGGTCAATGGCAGGTGGATTTCTTGTAGACAGGTGAGTTTATCATCCTCATTGACTTTGGCTCTATCATCAAGTGTATGCCATAATCGTTCAACATAAATTACAAGTAAACCGGTGATTATTGCAAGAGTACCATACTTTCCCCGCTAAAAATTGGGAGAAAAAAGGTCATCTGCTGTACATGAGGATTTACATGTACAGTATATATTCCTGTTGGTCTTTAAAACAAACCTCTCATTAATGTAGGCGGTATATCCCCACACAATAAATTTTATGTTCAATGCTTTTGATATTGTCTTTTTTAAGCACAGGAAAATCAAAGAAAGAAATAGTTCTGGAAAAGTGAGAGATGAAATGGGATGCAGACAGAAATATAATTGTCTTGTTTGGGATTCATTTATCAATCAAAGTATAGCATCCCCATCACTTTTATATAGTGGAACTTATTGGAACAATCTAAAGAACGACCTCTGGTACAGGGGCTAACATTTTTCTTGTTTTGATATCATATCATAGCAAATGACAAAATGAAATACAACACATTAACAAAATCAAATTTTTACAGATGTGTCACTGTGTACATGTATAATAGACCTATAGTAGACCTATATAATCAGACCTATTTTCGAAATGGCCTGAAAAAGAAATTGTTTTATCAATTGTTATAATCATTGGCCTACACAAGTCATGTTCATTGGCATCTGTACCTGGTTTCAATCAAAAGTACTGTCTGGTTCGGTGATACAAAAAATGCAAATTATTGGGGTTTTTTAGTGATTGCAATCCCTCTAGATGCAGTCTTCTGGTGTTAATATTTGCTAATATAGCATAATCACTGTCTGCCATGCAACCTGTATCATGCCCATTAGGATTTTGTCATACCAATACACTGTATATACATGTACATTGTAGAAGACTGTATGGTTATTGTATACTGGTATACAGTTTGTCTGCACAACCCTTTTTTATATTGTGCAAAAAATATGCTTCAGTGATTTATTCATGAATGGTTGGAGTTTTTAAACAGAACAATTACGACAGGAGCACACAGGCCAAAGTGTTGACAATTCCAGAAGTCGAATACTATTTATAAGAAGGAAATAAGAGTGATAAGGGATAAATGATTTATTCTCAATTAAAATGGTAATTCTTCTTTTAAAAATGAAACTCCAGCCTACCTAAGTTACAGAGTGTTCATAACATGAAAACATGCAGTGCACAATGCACCTGTAGCATTAATCTTACCAAAAATAAAATTATAAAAGGATATAAAACAAAGTGTTTTTTTACTGGGGCATCAGTTTGGAATAATTTATCATTTTTAAAAGACATGCCCAGTCAGATTCTTTATAATCTGCTCTTTTTTGACAATGTAAAAGTGTGTTGTTAATGTTCTCTTATCATTTGTGTGGAAATGTCTGTCTTAGCTTCACAATGTTTATTTTTAATACATTTGTAAATATAATATTTGTATTTATGTTGTAGGGTCTTCAATCAAATCAGTATACTAGTTACTGATGAAGACACCCTACTAAATAAATCAATGAATGAAGAAATAACGATACAATTTGTTTCCAATTATAAAGTTGGAGAGCTCCATGACCATGATGTGAGTACCGGTACCTTTTAAAGTGTCTATGATCCACTCTGCAATGTTGTAATAGTTGGTCATAATTTTGATATTTAAACATCAGTAAGTTGGTTAATTTCTTGACTCCATTAAACTGTATTTTTGTTTCTGATGATAATCATATGATCTGATTCCCACTTTATGGGGTCAGGTTGTACATTGTAGACTGTTGAACTAAAGTTGAACATTATTAAAAGAAACTGGCTTTAATAGCCTGAAGACTAAGTGATAAATGGCAATAAGATTTTTTATTATTTTTTTTTTAAAGATGTTTTTTAGACAAGGTGCTTGTTGACAAATAAATCTGATTAGATCATGTGAGATAAGATGGGCATTAGACAAAATGAAATATTAGACCAAGTGGTGATCACATTGTAAATAAATGTATCAGTTTGTTATTTACATGTACATGTAATTATAATTTCAAAAGGGTTTTGGTGAAATAATGAAAGAGAAATGTAGTCTTTTGGTGGAATGAGCAATTTTCAATATAAATAAAGTAAAGATTTATGATGCAAGAGTGAGAGGAGTGTATTTTTTAATGAAAGACAATGGTAATCAATAAGCATTAAAGAATGAAACATAGAAATACACCTGAGGGAGAAAAGGAAATGTATGAGACAAACTTGATTGAATAAAACAAATCAGCATTGTGATTAATGAATAATTTCCATTTCCAATTTTCCATTTTCTATAGAGTTAAAAATGAAGGCAGTAATATATTGAAACATGAACTAGGCATTATCATTGTCACAGAATACACACTGTGTAATACATATCGGGTTACTGGTCATGTTGATGGCTTGGTGAGTAGAGAAATGGCTGACATTTAAAGTTTTCTTCAGTTTTCATCACAAAAGGTACATGTATAACATGAGACAATGCTGTATTTCAATTCATGTTTATAGAACATCAATGAAAATTTGACAGGAAAATATGTGAAATTAATTGTCTCTGGGATTGAGCAAACATGTAATCATTGTACAGTAAAAAAAAGAAGTCAAGACTTCATCCAAACATTGATCTCAAATATATATTAAGTTGCCTTTACATGAATGAATTATGATTGAATCAAAGAGCTAGAGCTATCTATGGTTGAGATTGAAGGTCTTTTTTAAAAACCAAAAGAAAAAGAGATCAGAGAAAACACACTGACATTTGTACAGGTTTTATTATTGATTTGAGACCACTGAAAATCTATGCCCTCTTTGTAATCATTCTGGGTCAATGTCACTGCCATTCCCACTTGTTTGCATCTTTGTTTAATTGGAAACTGTCACTTCACAGGTCTGTATAATTGCATGGTTGGCTTGGAGGATTTTCTCATTAAAACTGACGATATATTCATATTTTCTGTCACCATTGCAATTTGGTGTGGCCTTTACACTGGCATCACTTAACTGTAATACCCTTTTTACACACGCTAAAATTTCCTTAACCCCGTACTATAGGTGGGGCTAAATTGCCATTTAGCCCCACCTATAGTACGGGGTTAAGCTTAGCCCACTTTCTTTTTACACAGCATTTTTGCAAAGTGGGCTAACCCCACCTTTAGTACGGGATTATTTGGCCCTGCAAAAAAGCAGGGTTATCCCAGCAATTGCGGTGCTAAGAGCGATAGTACGGGGTTAAGATCGCTAGTGTAAAACGAAAGTGGGCTAAGCTTAACCCCGTACTATAGGTGGGGCTAAATGGCAATTTGGCCCCACCTATAGTACGGGGTTAAGGAAATTGTAGCGTGTGTAAAATGGTACGAGTGAAGTACTTGTACTACGAATGATCGACAAAAACCACTAGTCCGGGGTTAGCGAGTTTCGTGTGTAAAAAGCAAGCATTCCTTATCCGGGGTTAGCAATAACAATTTGGCATGTGTAAAAAGGAAAAAAAATAGTACGGGGTTAAGGATAGTACGGGGTTAGCGATAGTCCGGGGTTAAGAAAATCCTGTGTAAAAAGGGTATAAGTGGTCCGTTGAGATATATTTGATTTGATTGTGTCTTCCCCCTCCCCCCAACACAAAAAACCAACTGCAGATCAAAGGGATGCTCTGGGCTTAATATAAACAGATAAAGAAAAATCAGACAAACAAAACACTAACAATTTGATCAAAATCAAATAACAAAGTTATGTCATTTTGAAGATTTGCATTATTCGGGTGAAAATGTTTTAGGCACATCTTCATGAATATTTAATGAGCATATTGATGATATCATATCCCCACTTGTTCTTTTGTATTTTATTATATGAAGTTTTAGGTTTATTAACATTTTGAAAAAAAATTGGATTGACAACTGATTTAATGCATTAGATATTCATTGCTGCAACTTATTTCATCATAAAGGAGACACATTGTCCACACATGTACGAAAAAATGAAACAATTATGATTTCATGTAATAACATAAGAAAAACGAAAATGTGGATGTGACTTCATCAGCCCACCTAATGCATATAACTTTTTTCACAAAATATTGCTAAACTTTAATATTCAATCAGTGAATTTTACTCTATTTATTTAGATATAAATATTTTCAGCCCTGAGCATCCCTTTAATAGACTGTGAGACTGTGTTGCTTTATACTTTGTGTAGGTTTAAGCCTTTGTCGTATTGTCAACAATAATGGATAAGCCACAGAATCTATGGTATTTCATCCATTGTTGTACTTATATTTTTCCCCTTTTTATTTTTGGACACTGTATTACAGGATTAGACTTTGTACTTGGTGAATAATTTTTTGGGGTTTATTGAAAAGTCTGTTTAATCCAGGTTTAATTTGATAAACGCTCTGAAAATACATTCCAATATGTTTTTTCTTTAATGATTCATTCTCAAGTGATAAGGTCATGTATTTATTTAATTTTTTTTTTTTTTTTTTGGGGGGGGCAGTATATTCTGTTCATTGAAAACAGCTCAGACTTCACCATGTTTTCGTCCAGCACAAAAGCGTGAAATAATAAAACCCTTGTGTGAACAAGAACCAATGGATTAAATACAAAATTTCAGTATATATATCCTTAAAGGAGAATGAAACCTTTGGAACAAGATAGCTTGTGTGAAAACAGAACAATCAAAGTAACAGATCAACGAAAGTTTGAGAAAAATCGGACAAATAATGAGAAAGTTATGAGCATGTGAATATTGCGATCACTAATGCTATGGAGATCCTCAAATTGGCAATGCGACAAATATGTGTGATGTCACTTGTGAACAACTCTCCCCATTACTTTAGTATATATTTCACTTAAACTGCCTCTTTTATCACATCTATCAGTAGATCATGTGTTCTTTCTATAAGAGGGCATGTAATACAGATTTTTAAAGAATACATCATGGATAAAAAGTTTGTATCACCATAAGAAAAAGCAAAAAGATACATTTTGAGCGTATTTTATAGTCCATCAAAGGGAAAGTTGTTCACATGTGACATCACACATCCTTGTCGCATTGCCAATAGGAGGATCTCCATAGCATTAGTGATTGCAATATTCAAATACTCATAACTTTCTCATTAATTGTCCGATTTTTCTCAAACTTTCTTTGTTCTTATTCTTTGATTTTTCTGTTTCGACACAAGCCTACTTGTTCCAAAGGTTTCATTCCCCTTTAATGAAGTTGTACTGTGTTTTTGTCCAGTTGCCAGTGTTTTAGAAATAAAATTCTTTTGTGAAGCATGTGGACCTAGACCATAAAAGCACCTACAGTACTATCATAGAGTGAATCAGGGATTTCAGACCACTGCATTATTATTTCCTTGCATTATAGTATGTAACTGTGTTGGTCTAGCGCATCAGCTTGCCGTACAAAAATAAAATCCTTGTGTGTTAAGTTGTAATGGAGGGAATACAGAAATTCATTAATCAATAACTTGCTCTGATAATGGGTATCCTAGCTTGTTGTGGCTTGACTGAAGTACATGTACGTGGACAATACATTCAGTTCACGTTTACAGTACTTTCATATGTAAAACTCAGGTACATGTGTGTTTCTACAGAAAAAATTAACACAGAATATAGGCCCGATTGACAATTTTTTTAATGGCTGCACACTGAAATTGATGCAATTTGCATATTTTTCTGTACTTACACAAGTGGGCATGCTATTAACACTGAAATGAATCTATCGTACTGCACTTAAAAACCTGGGCAGTATTATAAAAAATCGTGTTAACTTTGGTGTTAAATATCATATTATCTCTCTGATTTAACACGCCCCTACCATACCCCCAAATCGTTATTTTGAAAACAGTGTTATCTGCGTGTTACCTCATTTCATGTTATCTTCAGCTCCTCCCTCTCTGCATCTATTTAATCCAATCAAATGCGCTATTAAAGAAAAGATTGCGCAGAATTTTCAGGTGGAAAAAACGTGTGCGCGCGCAGTGACACGAAACCTGCATTGTGACATCATTTTGTAAGTGCATACAGCTAATTAATAGTTAGAGCTAGATAGAGACATCAAGGGTGATTGTGGCAATTAAAGGTCAAGTCCACCCCAGGAATTTGCTGACTTGAATAAATAGAGAAAATCAAACTAGCATAGTGCTGAAAATGTCATCAAAATCGGATGTAAAATAAGAAAGTTATGACATTTTAAAGTGTTGCTTATTTTTCACAAAACAGTGATATGCACAATTGGGTGAGTCAGTCAATGATCATGTCCATCACTCACTATTTCTTTTGTTTTTTATTGTTTGAATTATACAAAATTTCATTTTTTATAGATTTGACAATAAGGACCAACTTGACTGAACCATATAGTATTAAACAATGCTCATTCCACATGGTCAAGGAGGAATTAATCGATGTATCACTTGACAATGAGGAGAAAATTAGAATATTTCATATTTCATATAATAAAATACAAAAGAAATAGTGAGTGGATGACATCATAGTCTCCTCATTTGCATACCAGCCAGGATGTGCATATAACTGTTTTGTGAAATTAAGCGAAACTTTAAAATGTCATAACTTTCTTATTTTACATCCGATTTTGATGAAATTTTCAGTGTTATGCTTGTTGGATTTTTCTCTTTTTATTCTAATCAACTTTTTGTTGGGGTGGACTTGTCCTTTAAGAATGGATTATTTCAGACAGCATGAGTACGAAATTATAAAAGGAGACAGAGGCTTCTATCGATTTTGGAGGGGGCAGGGGTGATCACCCCATGAAATTAGGGGGGGGCAAACATATCTATTTTCTGCAAATAATTTTGAAAACTTGAAAAAATAAATGAAATGAAATGCAAAACTTAAAAAGCATGAAAAGCACTTTAAGAAATAGAAATATCATCAAACAAAGTATACAAAATTTGATTATTTTTTCTGTGCGCTCCACATGCAAAATTCTTTATTATAATTTGGTGCGCAGATCGATCAGCCAAAATTGATTCTACTTTTGCCTCCCTCCCCAATCCGAAACTTATAGATTGACATCCCTGGCGGGAGAGATAGATTAAGGATAACCTACTGAAAATCATTGGAACTGTAACCATTGAAAAAGGGTAAAAAATTTGTGAATATTATAGAAGAGTTCCCCAGTCCCATGTTCTTAAAGATTACTTTCTTTTTAATTGGTGTTTTTTAAGACGTTTTAATTTTCTTCTCCTTTTTGTCTTTTTATAATATGGCAAAAGTAACCAAATAAATAATTGATGAGCATATAGAAAAATGATTTTTAAATAATCAAAATTAAAGATGCATATGAAAGGTATAGTTTCACAGGAAGTCAGACAAAGAATTGTTGTTTAATCATTGTTAGTATAGAGAAATTTACAGGGAAAATAAAGCAGGAAAAATTAAAGAAAATTACAGGAATTTCCGCCAGACGATAGCTATGTGCAGGTATATGTTGTTATGCTAGAAAAAGTGCAGCCATCGTCTTTCCTAACTTAGCCTCTTCTTAGCGCAGTGTTAAATGTTCATGTTATCTTTGAACAAAATTTTTGCTGACACCATTTTCATTTTCAGAATACCAAATTTTGTGTTATCTCCACCTTAATATCTCGTATGGGGATTGCGCACTGTGTATATCATGACCATGCGCGGTGTTATCACTTGGGCCACATGTTTTTCATGCTAACACGATTTTCAGAATACCAGTTGTGTTAGCTAACACCGTTTTTGTGCTAACACTGTTTTCAGAATACCGCCCCTATAGTTTACATTTACATGTATGTTGGGATTTAAACCCCTTCTATCTCCTCCATGAATTCAGGCAAACAAATCAAATTTCAGACCCTCCTGTTCACATCAGGATTATATATTCTCTAGTAGTACATGTACATGTATATTATCAGTATTGATGTGTTTCAAGCTTCATATAAATTTGAGGTTTCAAGCCCTCATGTACAAGTTAAATGATAGGACTGAGGGATTCACATTGTGACATATTTATACCATGCAGATATTTATCATTTTCCTTCCTTTATTTTGGCGGTTCTCATGATACTCAAATTATTTTAAGAATGTATAAAGTTGCATTATATAGCAAAGGACATTTCCCCTCGATTACCTGTATGCCTACATGTATATAAATAGAATGCTTGAAGAGTTTATGTGGGCAAGGTCTGATAGGCCCAGGGGTACTATGTTACATTAATATAAATGGGCATAGCCTACTTGTTGAATCTTGAAAGAAAAGTTGCTTTTTACTGGTACTGGCATGCATACTGTAGATTGTACTTTGAAAGTAAAATATCATTTTCTAAGATTAAATCTGATGAAACGAACAAGTTCATTTTCCAATTCCATGTATTTTACAATGAATTATAATGAGTTTTACAACATATGATATTAAATCAATTCAATTTGTATCTTTAAAGTTTATTATACTAAGATATGATTTCAATTGATTTCTCACTAAGGTGATTGTTTCTTCTCATTTCATTGCAAAATCCTGAAAGATACAAGTTGAAGATGGAGTCCCCTTGCTTTTTTTAATTTTTTTTATGGCAAGTACAGTTTATATTTGATTTGGGGCATGCAGCATTTTCTAAGAAAACTACATTTTTTTTGGAGTGATTGAATGAAATACTAAAATACATGTTTCTAGCTCAAATGTGTTTTGGATCAAACAAATTGTGTGAATCGCAAAGGCAAACAGGCTGTTCGAATCCTGTAATAAAAAGTTGTGTTCATCATCCTAAAATGTACCTGAATTCCCTTCTTGCTCTCAGATGTGGGAAGGCTGTAATCATATTTCTAATGTCTTTTACACTCTCTAATGGATCTCATCTTCCTCTTGAGGATTAGCTTTATCGCTCTTCTATCACCACTTCTTTATTGGATGTCTCCAAGAACAAGCTGCAATGATTTTGACACAATGTTTGTCAAAACCCATATGCATCCCGCTCACGCCCCGGGGGGGCCACTTACATTGACGAGTGGATACCATGCGCGACCAAAAAAACACGTAAATAGGATGTCCTTTTCACGATAGGGCACGTTACGTACGTAACGTGATAAGGGTGTCAAAAACACAAAAATAATGAAAAAAGGGTGTCTATTTCGCCAGGAAAATTACGTGTTTAGGGTCGAATTTGCGGGAATGATAAAACAAAATTAAAATGTTTTATAAAGGATGTCTATTTTGCCCCAACACTTCGTGTTTAGAGTCCGATTTGCGCGAGGTGTAGTAGGTGGGGTCGTACTAAACCAAATAAGGTAAAGCCGACGACCGAAGGACCCGTAACAATAAAACATTCCTGTACTTGTTTAGGGGTTCATTTCAGGGAATATTTGCCAAGAGTGTCGTTTTGTTTCCAATACTTGTTATGGGTAGGGTTTCACACGCCAATACTTGTTAAGGGGTGCATTTTCAGAATATGGAAATTACGTGTTTAGGGTGCTTTTCGAGACCCCATGGTCGCGCATGGTATCCATTCGTGAATGGAAGTGGCCCCCCCGGGGCTCACGCCCAGAGCAAAGATCTTACAAAAAGAACAGAGGGTCGAAGAAAAAGGTAAATGAAGGAGAAGGAGAGAATATGACCTGTAAAATTTGTTGTTTCATCTCCCATGCTGGAGGGAACTGATAGAATAAAGAATGTAATTATCAGCTCTTTGAAAGAGTGAGAAAAAAATGAACGCTAACGTGAGAGGAATAATTTTGTTTGGTTTACTAGGTGCTTTTATACCCACCATATTACAAAAATACCTTCTTCTGCAGGTGCCATCCCATAATTTTACTTCTTGCATTCACACCTGCCTGAACCAGATGAAGTTTCTGCAGTTATGTACCAGGAACAAGATTCCTGCATTTGTATGGGCATTATTCTTGCTTCACATTTAATAAAGGTCTTGGAGACACCCTTGTGAAAGTTCCCGTAATTTGGAAAGCACATTGTTATAGGCAAGGCATTTTACTCCAATTGTTCAGTCTTTTGGACTTGGAGGAGAGTTCAAGCCTTTGGTCTGGTGTAAGGGAGAAAAAAATACAGAAATTTTTCCTGTTGAAGGAAGTACATGTAGGTAACATTTTTTATCAACTCTTTTATACTTTGTGATTCAATCCATTGATCATATAGTAAAAAAAATCCTACCATTTAGCATACAATATCTTAAATATGAAATATTCTAATTTTCTCCTCATTGTCAAGTAAACAACAATTAATTCCTCCTTGAACATGTGGAATTAACATTGTTTGATATTATATGGTTCAGTTAAGTTGGTCCTTCTTGTCAAATCTGTAAAAAATGGAATATTGTATAATTCAAACGATAAAAAAGAAAAGAAATGGTGAGTGAGGGATATCATCTACTGTCTCATTTGCATGTCACTGAGTTGTGCATATCACTGTTTTGTGAAAAATACTGTAGGTAAACTTCAAAATGTCATAACTTGCTTATTTTACTGGGGTGGACTTGACCTTTAAATATGAGGTGAGTTGATATGTACCTTAGGAAAATGTCATGTTACCATGAAAAAAACATTGAAGAAAAGAAATTTGTAAGTAGTTTTGTTTGTGTTGGGGCTTTTATTCATAGAAAATGATTTTTCAAATTATTAACATTATTCGATCACTTTTTCATTTAAATGAAATTCAAAGTAAATATTTCATGATACAGATACCTTGTCATGCCAAAATTAATCAAAAACACATTTCATGAGGATTTAAAAGTGTATTCATTCTTGGAGCAAGTGTAGAAGAGATCAATGATGAACAAAGGAATAAATAAGATAAATAAGTGAAAAGTGAGGGAAATGCCTGACAGTTGCTAAATTTTTAATTGCAAATCATCACTCTTGTTTGTTTGATATCTCTGTTTAGTCTGTTTTTTTTTATAACTAGCCTTTGTATGGATGTTACATTTGGAAGTACATGTAAACGAGCATTGCATTGTTATTTTTCAACATTCATCCTTATATAGCACAGTGTACCAATACTTCGTAGGATATTCTGATTTAAGCTTTTACTGTCCCTGAAGTCATTCTGTATTATACAGTAATTGAGCCTAATATTTGTCATATCGCTAAAATAAACAGATCTGTAAATGCACTTATCTCCCCACTATAATGAATAAGTGCAAATATTGTTTCCAGATAATCAAACAGTCATTCAGAAAAGTAAAGTTTATTCAAGAGTATCAGGGCTTTGTGTTTGTGCATTCAAAACCTGGCCTTATTTATAAATCTGTTGACTCCAAGTGTTCACTGTATGCATACATGATGTAAGCCTGGTACAGTAATTCATTGAAACTGCATTGTAAGTGATTTTAAAACTAATTTTCATAATGATTATGATTTGATTTCTAAGTGATAAGTAATGTTTTGACATTATTTTTCACTGCTTTGTTTGTTTTAGATATTCAACTCTAGTTTTTGCCTCCCATTTTTATGGGGGGGGGGGGGACATGTGTTGAACAGGTTTTAGAGAGAGGGAACAATTTTTATTTGGTTCTGTTACAACGAACTGATCTATTTCATTTGGATCACGAATTTGATAAAGATTGGATTAGAGCTAAAAAGGGGGGGATTGATAACTGACTTATTTTCATCAACTTCAACTTTTACCTATTACTGTACATGAAAAGAATACACAAAGTAAAATAATTTAAAAATTCAGCTTATTCATCCGATCTGAATTCTATATAGAACATGTGTATTAATATTTTGTGAATAACAAACTTAAAAAATGGACTTAAATTATACAGAAACAAGGACAATGTTTCTCCATTAACAACAATGCATGTATTGTAACATACAAATTCTAGATTAAGATATTAAATTCTGTAGTGTGCTGAACATTTATTGTGCTGCTACAGTTACGGTTGTATTGATGGGTTTCAAATTGCCCTTAATTGTGTCTGCTGTTGGCGCAAAATAAAGGGCTGAGACAAAATAGGATCGGATTTCAAAGATGGTTACTGCTTGTAATCAGATCAGCATTTAGATGATGCATTCCAGGCACCAGACATGTAATATGATCAGTTTTATTTGGGTGTTATTGGATCCTGTGATGTTTTCTACAGGAAAAGATTAACATTAATGTGTTTTCAGTGATACTATTGCTGTCTCTATTTTCTATCATTTGCACCAATTACATGTACCTGGACATTTTCCACAGAAAATCTAGGTGGTTTCAAACCGCCTCAATCATAAGAATCCCTGTTAAATTACAAGAACTTTTTTAGGCTAAAAAATACCCATTAATTATTCCTGCATTCACACCGCCCCGAAACACACCCTTCGGGATAAGTTCCTGAAGTTACGAGCATGCGCAGTATGGTCTGTATAAGCAGGCATGGCGCGAGATTCAAAATCACTAGCCCAGCAGCCACCCACGGCGCCCGCGCCCAACAACACGCTGGGCTAAAAGTTCCCGTAAATTGCTTTCACATTGCCAAAATACCTGCGACCTTGGAAAAATCCCCGTGAAAGTTCTCGTAATTTCGCCAAGTACCTATTATTTAGCGGGTATTTTCTTTCGGGGAAATTACGCGTAGTTTGCTTTCACATTACCAAAATACCTGGTATTTTCTGATCGGGGTAAATTTCCCGATCAGAGAATACCTGGAACTTACGAACTTCGAGGCGGTCTGAAACCACCTTCTGCCCCAAACTTTTGCTTGGATGATCAAGAATATATAAAATCCAAAATATCAACGAAAGTATGAGTTTTTCCGTTGATCTGTTTCAAAAGTGTTACAGATTATGTAACCTGCATGCTATTTTGTAGGGAGTCCGGATTAGGTTATCTCAAAAGTTCATTGTTTCTTTTTTGGCCAATATATGATAAACGGATAATATAGGCCTTCATACATGTGCATGTGTACGTATATGGTAAAATTGAGAGAAAAGATTATAATGGTGAAATTCGATTACTTACATTTTTAAATAATTTTTTGATAAGTTATGACCATGGAATGATTATTGCAAATTAAACATATGAGATTTCATATATTGTACAAAGCAATTATCAGTCTCATTTTGATCAATACAGAAAATGCACTAATTCAAATTTCATTTGAAACATATAAATCATCAAACTAAACTTGCCGTAATATATTTCTTTGTAATGATTACTCCAAAAGAAAAGTGGCAATCTGAATTTTAAGAATAAAAATATTGGGTGTGGTTAGCGACTGTCCCTGGATTATATTTACATTTTTAATATTTCTCTTTTTCATCTCATATGATTTATATTTGAATTTTTCAGCTTTAAATTTAAATCTTTTTGGTTAAAATCTGAATCCAGGCTGGTCACAAACCACAACCAACCAGGATACTTAGATCCATAATATTTAGTGTGAAAGTCAATTATCATATTTCAATCAATGTGAAAAAGTAAAGTAAGTAATTCCAAACTAATTACATGATTGAACCTTCTTACATGTTTGTAGGTACTAAATGAAAGAAGATTGGAAATATGATTCAATAACCCCAAAAATCCCCTTGAATAATGAGAAGGAAAAACAAAGTAGAAAACTTGATCATAATTAAATACCCCAGAGGTTTCTCCCCTTGTAATTTTCAAAAGGAATATTGAAAATGTGATTGCCATATGTCAGTATTGTTCTGCTTCTTTATTTGCAATTCAGAGTGGACATTGATTAATGGGGCTGTATATACTCTCATCTCTCTTTCCCTTTTTCAATTGAATAAAATCTCTTTCCGCCCTCTGCATCGTTTCTTTTTTCTTCATCCCTCTGAAAAATAAACTCCTTTGAAAAGAAAAAAGACACCAGGATGCTTCCCCCTGAGGAAACGCAGACTCATATTTGTCATTCAATTTCATCTCTGCCGCAAGATGATGGAGTAACCTTTTGCAGTTGTGTGTTTGAATGATGTAAATCAAGGAAGGCTGTAAAGCTGATACCACTTTTTGAGGGATGCTGTATTGCGTTCTATTACAGCATTTCAGATGTTGATCATCCTGTTTTCTGTTTCTAGGTTCTGTTGTATTGAATGTCAAAAGGTTGCTCCACTTGTTTGCATGACATTTGAGAGACTCAAACTCAAATTGTGAGCAAAGCACATTAAACAAATAAACCATAACTTTCAGTTTTTGATAAGAAAAGATGGTTATGAAATTTGAGATGAATAAACTCACACTCTCTAACATGATCAGCTACATTTATCATGACTTAAGTTCAATTATTAAATACAAGATTTTCAAGTAAAAACCGATGTGTTCTTGGCCATGGAATCTACTGTAATCTGGTAAACACTGATTATTAGCCCCCTAGTTAATATGATCTCATCCAGTGGGAATTTGCAGATGAGTTTATGCCATGGTGTGGCATCTGTCACTTTGCTGCATGGTTGCCAGATGAACACCACATCATTTATGTGCTATTAGTCCTTGAAATCTACACTATACATTCATTCTGAAGAAATCAGAAAATTTGGAATCTGACATCAGGTTTATAGAATGCAAATCAGATCTTGGGTACAAAGCCTTCCATCCCCCCCCCCCTCTCAAAAACAAAGAGAAAGAAAATCAACATTATCAACTCAGAATTTTAGTAGGTTGGCAAGCATTTGAATCTTCTAACTTTTGATTAAAAGAGAATTGCATGTAAAATTGAAACCCTCCCCCCCAAAAGATTTTAATTATAGAGAAATGTTTTTTGGGGGGATGGGGTTAGTGTTTGTAACATCAAATATTTTCATTTCTCTCCATTAAAATGTAAAAAAATTGTTTTAATTCTTAATGGAAATGTTAGTTATATTATTCAGCTCATTTTGAATCAGTGAAGAGCATCTCTATAAAAAAAAATTAAAAAAAAATTATATATATATATATATATAATGTCTAAAAAAATAAAGGAAAAAAGGGTGAGGTGAGTGGGTAGCATCATTGACTCCCTCTTTGCATTGAGGACTGGATGTGCATATAACTGTTTTGTGGAAAATGAATTAAAATAATGAAAATGTTATGACTTTATACTTGCAATTTTAATGAATTTTTTAGGTGCTATGCTTATTGGTTTTTATATTAACTTGTTTTTGGGGTGGACTTTGCCTTAAATACCAACATGATGGGGCTAAACATTATCAGAGTATACAAAACTAGACATTTATTATCTCATGTTTGCAACCCACATTCCTCTGTTGCTATAATTTGACTATCTTATGTGTTGATTAAATGCAGCTAGGCTTTCATGAAAGAAGTTATTGCTTTATGAGATGAGACTTAGGCTGCGTTTATGCGACCTCAAGCCAGAATCATGATTTGAATCATGATTTGAATCATGATTCAAAACACAAACATGAATCACGATGTCACAGAATCAGCGTTTAGACGACCTTCATTACAATGCTGTTTCTCCTCAGATTCGGGCCAATCCAGTGCGCATCACTAGTGCGCAGTTTGACAGAGGAAGTTTTTCGCACGTGTTTCGGCTCTCGAAAAATCTTTTGCTTCCAGAATTCAGTCTATACCTAATTTTGTTTACTTCTATAGGGTCCATATGCTTCAATTCATCTTGTTAGTTTATCCAAAATGGTGTTCGGAAGTGAATTTCAGCGTAGATCCAATTTAATATTAACACTCTATACTCAACAACAACTGAGATCATTGTCTGTCCAGTTAATTCATTCACTAGAACTTGAAGTTGAAGACATGACCAAAAAATGAAAAGTAGTGGACGATGCGATGACCAACACAGAACTTGAACATGACAAGAAATGCATGCAGAGTAACCATGTACATACAATGAGCATATAGAGAGCCTTGAGCTTGGCAAGAGTCAAACCGAAAGTAGCCCGACACAGTGAGGTCATATAATCATGATTCAAATCACGATATCGTTTATTCGAACATTTTCATACGTGATTCTGTAGAAACGTCTTTCCAAACGCCCCTTTTTTCGTAGTTCATGTTTGTGATTCTAATCATGATTATATTCAATTTCGACTAAACGCAATCGTGATTCTGCAGAATCGTGATTTGAATCATGATTCAGATCATGATTCTAGGGTGAAAAAGTGGCGGATAAACGCACCCTTAGATGAGCTTTGGGTGATCAAACACATCTGACATTTCAAAAGTACCCCCAATGTTTGAGATGGCCATTGGGACTGACAGAGTTTAGTTCAGACAATTCATGGCATTTCTCTGCCAGTATTTATTGACTGGTTAATCATAAATAATTTGAAGGAGAGTTCCATTTTTATTCATACATCAAGTTCAAAGTATTTTTGCTTTTGCATTGCCATTCTGTTACTATTCTCTTTATTTAACCCTAAAGTAAAAAAAATAGCAACAACAAGAAAAAGTATATGGTACAATACAAATAAAGCCACGCTGCATCACTGGCAGATAAATGATACCATTTTTGCTTTTGAATACTTTACCTAATAAATGTAGAATTATGTATTAATATTATTATTTGTATTGTTACATTATCTTTCTATTTTTCACTTTGTATAAATGGCATGTTTAAACTTGTGTCTATTTAGCACTTTGAATTATAAATCTGCTTATTATTTTGAATTTCATTATAATACAATCTGTACCTGTAAAACTATATCCCCGGGGGGGCCACTTCCATTCACGAATGGATACCATGCGCGACCATGGGGTCTCGAAAAGCACCCTAAACACGTAATTTCCATATTCTGAAAATGCACCCCTTAACAAGTATTGGCGTGTGAAACCCTACCCTTAACAAGTATTGGAAACAAAACGACACTCTTGGCAAATATTCCCTGAAATGAACCCCTAAACAAGTACAGGAATGTTTTATTGTTACGGGTCCTTCGGTCGTCGGCTTTACCTTATTTGGTTTAGTACGACCCCACCTTCTACACCTCGCGCAAATCGGACTCTAAACACGAAGTGTTGGGGCAAAATGGACATCCTTTATAAAACATTTTAATTTTGTTTTATCATTCCCGCAAATTTGACCCTAAACACGTAATTTTCCTGGCGAAATAGACACCCTTTTTTTCATTATTTTTGTGTTTTTGACACCCTTATCACGTTACGTACGTAACGTGCCCTATCGTGAAAAGGACATCCTTTTTACGTGTTTTTTTGGTCGCGCATGGTATCCACTCGTCAATGTAAGTGGCCCCCCCCCCCCCCGGGACTATATCATAGAAACACATGTATGTGTATGCCTAGTTAATATAATGTATTACCTGTGTAAGATTGTGAAGTCTTATTCTCTCAAGTTTACCAACAATATAGATATTACCTCTCCTGAAGCATGGAGAAGGTGTTTTTCCCATATTTTTAATGCTGAGAGTAGGATAGTTCATTTTGGCACATTTTGCTTTTAGTTAATATCAATCTAAAAGTCGTACGACTTTGAAATACACTGGGGCAAAAAAGAGGGAGTTCACTTTATTTAGAGTATCCATAATAAAAATTTAAAATTTTGGTCTTATGAAACTCAGTATTACAATTACAATTATGGGGCACACTATTGTTGTTGCCTACTGAATTCCACATTTGACCTACCCTATTGAATTCTCCACTCCCATATCCACATAAATTCTTCTTATTCACCGTAGTGTATATCAAGCTTATCAAATTCATAATGTAAATATTACATGTCAGTAAATATTATGCTTCGATTAACCTCCATGTACATAAAGATATTTCTTTGAAGAGAAATGCATTACATTGTCAATGAAGGAGTTGCAATGCATTTATTGAATATGATGCTAAATATTTGCATTGCAGTTAATGGGATGTTCTCGCTTGTAGTGAAAATTGATAAGAAATAACAATGAAGATGAGGTTGATTTCTTGTGTTTGTCAATTTTCTTTGTGTTTCCATTGTCAAATTGGCATTTACATAATTCAATTGTGAATGAAAGAATAATGCATAAAATGCAAAATGCCAGGACATCTTTTAGGAAATAGCACATAGATATGCAAAAACAGGTTCAAGTTTGCACAAATCCAAGGAATTATGCTGGTAGTGCTAATTAAGTATATAGGATTTCAAATATACATGTGATGTCATGTAATATTGGTTTAATTTTTGTTTATTTTTATTTATTTATTTTATTTTTATTTATTTATTTATTTATGTATTTATTTATTTATTTATGTGGGGGGGGTGATGTTTTTCCTACATACATGCAGTACATGTTCAGCACCTGTATGGTCGCTCAGCCACTGCCAGGTTGCTGAAATACCATTCATTAAGTTAATTAGGATATGAGTAGCTGCACTATATTAATGGAGTAGTAGTAGTAGTAGTATTTCTCTCTTGTTTTTTTCCAGGTATGGTGGGGATCCTCTACTCCTCATTTCAAACACCATGATTGGTATTACCCTGAGTCTCATACCTCTCTGTCGGAATCTACCTGTCCTTCTTGTTGATCTTGCTATCATGGGGTTCTTCATGGGTATCATCGACACCACAGCCAATGTCTCACTGCTCAAGATCTACGGCAAACTTGTCTCACCGTTTCTGCAGGTCAGTACTCATCTCTCTATGGATATTTCCCAGCGAGCGTCGTCTCGCAAGAATTATATGCACAATCTATGTCAAGACAATCCCAGATCACAGAATCAATCATAAATCTTGATTGCATGTATGCAAATGATTGATATCCTTTTTTTTACAACAAAAAGGGTGAATTGATATGTTGTCAATCGCGATTGATATTTTGTAATCAAATTTAATTTCGTTTTCCTGTTCATGTGATATACTATTGCTTGAGTCTATCAGGATCTTCTAGTTATAAATCCATTTATTTCCTAAATTCACCCTATTTAGAGAATTTAGTTTTTGATTGATTTAATTCTATTTACAAAACTAGGGAGTCACGCATGACTGTCATGAATACTTAGGCTTTTTCTTGTAAGTAGTAGTTTATGTGACTCTTGCAGTCCTTTTGACCAGCAGATAAATGCCTAATAAGATATTTTGCTGTCTACATGATATACTTCATTTTGAACGTGAATCTTTAAGACTTTTACTTGAATAAACATAGGTAAAATTAACATTTCATACAAGCAAGTGCATTTTCAAGTCTAGTCCTTAACTACAAGATGTATATTGGCAATAAAATCATTTTAATCTGTGATTTTTTTTTCATTACATATTTTTTTGTCAATTATCAACATCATGATTAAAGATTTTTGATTTTGACAAGTGCAAGGCCAACTGTTATACATTAATTTCAGTAGGATTATTAGAAAATAGCCATAGTTGAACTGCAGAGAGAACAAATTTTCTTTGTTTAAGTATGAATACATGCAGGTTGAAAACCATCAAATTAATTTCAACTTTGATGTATATTATTACAACAACATCACGATGGAAGGAGATGCGGTGGCATCATGAAGCATGCAGAGAAGGCTGCATGCTTATTGGCTGACTAGCGAACTTGCATGGATAGATGACCTGATATCAAGACGTGATTATAATTGCTCACAAAAGTGACACATGCATTCAGAATTACATGTGTTTGCATGGTTATTTTGGTTTTAACAGTCTTGTATCAATCAGATATAAATATTTACATCTTAGACCAACCTTCAATGCCACTATTTTGATAAGTAACCAGTGTTCAATGTCAAAATTTTTGAAAACCCAGGGCTTGAACTCAAACCTTGCATCAATTCATAATGTCATATGTAGCTTGCATTAAAGGTGTACGACTCGATAACTTGTCAACCCTAGGTTTATAATAAGGCCTCACTTTCACCATTAGTCTGCTTTATAATCCACAGATTGCCATACCTTTCATCAAGATCATTCAACTTTAAAATCAAATGAAATGCTTTGAGCCAGTCAGCCCTGTTCCTAAATGCAAGCTAGTGCTAGGTTCAGTCATGGTCCATGGTTCTTTAGAAACTCTGATGTGTTCTAGACTGAAATTCAATTGGTGTTTCAGCGCTGTGATACACTCCTACAAATTATTGGAACTTATTGAGATTGCGATAAAAAAAATTCCAAGCAGATGAATGGAAGCAAAACATTTTTTCAACAAAGTTATTTTATGACTTTAGAAATATCTCTTTTATTTTAATCTGATGATTCCTCCAAACACACAATTCCATTGCCATTGGAGCATATAGTCAATGTTTTATTCAAAGAACAAAATATCCCAAACCCTTATGGTTAATATTTTTTTCTGGGTCAAAAGTGTTTTCAATGAATGCTAAAGTTCAGGACTGGCCACATACATGTATAAACACTGTTAGCCCCAACAATGCGCTAACAGAGGCTCTGTTACAACCGGTAATGTCTCGCAGTGATGCCCATCGTCACAACAATGCCTCATTTACATCTTCGAATCAACCTTTGCATCACAATCCGAAAATGTGATTGGGCTTACTGTTAGCATTCTCTCATATGCTTTATACACTGCATTTCCTTAATCCCATACTATCCTCAACCCCTTAATATCGGACTATCCTTAACCCCATACTATCTTCTCTTTTTTTTTTCAGACTGTCTTTCTTAACCCCATACTATTTGCTGAGCCGGGGTTAACACTTAACCCTGGACTATCGCACAGCTCATGAATATTGATCATTTTGCCACACAGAGCGTAATTGACGTGCAATTTCAACTTCTGTGATTGGCTAATGCTTAGCCCCTTAGATAGCTACATCCAGCTTGTCGTCAAGTGATAATTTGCATATCACCCTCACCAACAGTGATATCATATGATAGGCCTAATGTTCAAATTACTATATTAGTGGTTAGTTGGATAGAGCTTAAATTATGCAGTGATATATTTTTCTTTTTTAATTGGAACCTACTGTATTCTCATCAAAATAAGTAGAGAAAAATGTATAATATCATGCCTTTTGATGATCTCACAAAATTTATGGGAAACAAAGAGACATAAAAAAGTAAATTTTTCCAGGGGAAACTTTCTATCAATCTACTGCATTTTCTCTTTGCTTAATTTGGTGTTCATAGTCCTAGACTGGTGTATAAATGAGATGTTAGATATTATACCGTAAGAAGCTGATCAGTACCGCCATAAGAATGATTCTTTAGATTCCAGTACCGGTCGCCTTTACCTCCCACATCTCTCTGTATAAAACCTGTCTTTTGGTTTCCATTCCTTGTTCTGGCTCTGCACTCATTATTGTCCTCCCACACATAATCTCCCCATCATAAAATCTGTTTGCTTCATATCATCCTCCTAGGGCGGTCATAATCACCATAGCAACCATCGTAACATAAATACCCGCTCATGTCCTTTTCTATTCATATCTACCAAAGAGTTTAGATGAGATTACGAAGCAAGCGATGCGTGCCCATCTTGGTGTTGTTGCTTCCATGCCCCTTCCTTCCCTTCTCCACTTTCTGCAAACAAGAAAAATAATATTTTCTGGCAACAATAGGACAGGGTGTCCAATATTCATGCCAGACATAAAGAGGAAGATTGAATCCTTTTGGGGAGATGTTTTCTCAACAGTGGTTTGGCACGTTCTTTTGATAACGTAATCTTTAAAGTTTTATTATGTTTAAGGAACTTGAGATGTTATTTTGATACTTTCATGGCCTGTTATTGGTCAGCAACTACACTGGGGTATTTGATATTTTGTTTTTAATCTTTGTATTGAGTTCAACTTTATCATGGGAAGAAGAAGATGTACTATTTCATCTGTGGTATTTTATAGGTCTGCTAGTGATCAAAAACCTGTAATGATAATGTACGTGTATTGATTCTGAAAATGAGAAAGTGATGATAGAATATACTCAAGAAGTTTATTTATAATACCCTGATGAGATTTATCCTTATCTTTTCATGTAGACAAAAATATAACTAATATTTCTTAGTTTTATGATGAATGATAATAAACACCACTTAGAACTTTGTCAGAAAAGCATTTGTCACTACTTTTAAATACCTACCCGGCATTATTTAATGAAACATCATTATCGTAAAGTGACGATTCGATAAGTTCATCTGCCCCCTCCTATATCTGGGAACTTTCTAAAATGATATAAATAAATGTTGTTGTTTTTTAGTTCGTATGGAATGTCATGCTTTCTAAATATTACTGCTCAATCAGTTCATGAAATGAACAAAGAACGAAGAAAAAGATTGGTTGGATGTCAAAAAGGGTTTATTATTTCATGGAATTTTCTCATGTCCAAATGATTAATTGTGATGTTACTGTTGGAATATCCACGAATAATATTATTTTATCTCTCTTGCAGGCTCTTCATTTTTGTTATGGTCTGGGGGCAGTTATCAGCCCCCTTCTGGCAGAACCTTTCCTTCTCAACACTGATTGCACTCCATTGGTTTCCAATGGGTCATCTAGCTCCAGTGATGAGCTTCCAATATTTGTTAGAAGCAGTGACGATGCAGGCTTAAACGATGTCTCAGGGACAATGAGTAGCTTAGAAGATGTCCAGTCAAAAACCAATGTAAAATATGCCTTCTGGATCATGGCTGCTTTCCAGGTAATGATGATAAGGGTTGTTTATTGTGATTTATGTACATTTACATAAATATAGACCTGTATTTGTCACCAATAGAATTGTTATACATGCATTACATAAATATTACTGGTACTCAACATTATTGGGATTGGTAAATATTTTTTATTATGAGCAATGTAAGAATAAGAGTAATGGTAAGAATAAAAGTTAGATGATGATAAAAGCATAGTCCGGGTTCAAGTAAACATGGGAATGAAAATGAGTTTTAGAATAACAATAAGATTTTCAAGAAACATGAGAATAGGAATATTGGTGTGAGGTAGAAGATAAGGATATTAAGATGAAGAGAAATATAGAATGGAGTGAATTGTAATGAATTAGAATGAAAAGGAGAATAAGAATAAGATCAAGAATGAGATCAAAATAAAAATCAAAACTAAAATTAAAATTCCATTAAAATTGATAAAATTAGAATTAAAATTGAATTTAGAATAACAAGAACAAGGAGGAGATCAAAATAAGAATAACAAGAAGATCAAGAACAGAAATAAAATAAGTATAAGAGTACATGTAAGGGTGAGATTAAAGATGAGGGTAATACAATTGTACATCTACCCTCATACCATACTTATTTTATTCCTGTTCTTGTTATTATATAAAAGTGGAATATTCCTACTCTTATTGTCCTGTTCCTTATCTATTATATAAATAGTGTACAATCTGTTGTACAATATACTGGATTGTATGTATGACAAATATAAAATTATCCCTTGTACAGGTCTATTTTGAGTTCATATAGTCCAGTAATATTGTATGATAGAACATTTACTATTTATTATAGTAAATAGATCCCTCGATCCAAGTCTCTCTTCATGATTTTTACCATAGTGCAGACTACATCTATCTAGATGGCATACGCTCTACTTATATCTAGATCTAGACCTTATATTTGTAAAATTCCATTTCAACACTTGAGAACGATGAACTCCAATAAGTAACAAATGAACTCCAAACATTTCATTACATCCTTCGAATGCAGCGTCTTTTAATATTTATCAAATTGCCAGTGCTTCAAATTAAAAGTGACACTGCAAACCATACCGAAGAGTGATCTTCGCATAGCACTCCCTTCCGTTACCTTGGCAGAGCTAGGTATAGAAAGACTGTAGAAAATCATTTCTGGTGCACTGCATCGCTCAGATAGTACTGCAAAATCCACTTCTTTCTGCCTACAGTACGACCTTACGATATTCAAAGAGTAGATTATCTTTCCTTTAGTCCGCGTGGAATCCTAAAATGAAAGCAAGATCCTTTTTGTAAGGGAAGGAAATCAAAGTTATCTATTTTGTGTTTTTTTGCACATTTTTTTTCCAGGCGTTGATCAGTGAAAAATTGCCACTTTTGGGAATCGATATACAAATGTATCGATTACAAAAACAAATTAATCGATATTCTCCCCATTCATTTAACACATGTTTTACCCTCCAAAAATCAAAAGTTATATTGTACATATGTACAATATGACTTTTTGAAGGGAGGTCACTTGGTACCAATCTATCCATTCCCAGCTCGTATTTTACTACCACTAGTTACTATATATTGTTATTCTTTTTCCTATTGTGTATTGCTATTCTGATCCACATCCTTGCCCTGTCTTCTTCCTATTTCCACTTTTACTATTCTTTTTTATTGTTATTCATATACTTATTCTATTTTTAACTCTAATAATTTTTAATAGTGCTTAAAAGGGTTTCCCCACCATGATTAATAAATGAAGAACTACTGGTAGCCAGTGTCACAGGTTGTGGTTAAGAAGTCTAAAACCACTGTGTAAATTGAATCAAGGCGAATATTATCCTGCATACATGTATGTTGTTAGATATGTAATGGACTTGTTGGAATGACATTTCAGATTTCCGAAAAATAAATCTTTTCACACCGCAAAAATAAAAGCAAGCGGATGGGGTGCCATTATGACTGAAATATGTAAAGTGCAAAGCTTTTAGAGGTGATTAATATGAATAGACATGACACATTATAGTGGGATTAGCATGGACACAGAAGAGACTGTTATATCTGGGAATTGGTTATATTTACACACTGTTGTTTGCAGACTCAAAACCTATGTCATGAACAATTATGAAAAATAGGCTTGCTTGACCAGTGAGACTTAGCAGTTTGCATGGTCTTCTATATCATTAGTTCTTCTAACACTGGCAGATAATTATAGGGTTAGGCTCTGATTGATGCTTTTCGACATTGTGTTTGAAGTGTCAGATTAGGGTCTGTGATTACAGACTACATTTGTTTGCACCAGACAAAAATCATCTCCTGTTAATGAAATGTCCATCATTTGCAGTCGTTAACTACGTCCACTAATGCTCATTAATTGATCTATTTTCTCCTCTGGGACGTTAATCGGTCAGATGCGAGGTGAGAGATGGCCAATGCTCTGTAATAAAGTCCAGTGTCAGACGCTCCTCCCATGCATTATTTTATGATATGATTAGTATTTATTGCGGATCCTGGTTTCAGGAGAGTAATTCGTTAATTTGGGAAAGCACTAAAGAACAAATAGTATTAGCAGGAAGGGTTGTACATTTGAAATAGGCAGTGGTGGTACAAGTGGGATAACTGATATTTATCCATAAGAAAATAATATTATCCCATTTTGGCAAGAGGGAAGGGCTGCCATCCTCTCCCCCTCCCTTAAATTGTGTCAAATTCTTGTTTCTAATGCAAAGCTTTTACCAAAATCCTCTCAGTATTGTGCGTGAATTTCAATTAAATGATGGTAGCCATTTGTTGTAAACAATTAGACATTGCCTGTATGATCTAAAATGGTATTTTTTCAGTAACAAGAATAAGGGGTAAAGATCTTTTTGGCATCAATGGTATTCCAAGTTTGCTTTCTAATAAAACCTTAGCTACCAAATCAATTCCTTGATTATTGTATTGAATATTGAATAAACTGGAGAATACATATTCCACTGAGTATAATATTACACAGCCTGGGGGTTTCCATTCAAGCTGTTGTACACAGGGAAACATACATGTATTTTGAAAACTGCTTTTCTCCAATCAATATTTTTATTCTTGTTTGGAACAGGTTTTGTGTCAGGTCTTTCAAATAAATTCCAAAACAGATGTTAGCGCAGTAGAAAATTTCATCCATGTCATCAATTCTGTGACAAATATCCATACGCAACAATTCCAATGGAAACATTTATGGATGCCAGAAATAGATACCCCTTTCTATAATTATTTGCAGGTATTAGTGTCAACCTTTAATATCTATCTCTGTATCACAGTGGTAATATCTGATGATGGGAAAGGAATTAAACTATTTCTTTCCTATGAATATCAAGTGGTATTGAATATGTACAGGTATATCTGTTTTATATGATCATGATATATCTCATATTAACTTGTAGATGTCACAGTTGAATTATTACTGAAAGTGTATATGATTGCATGATAAATCAGACCTTATGTCACTTTATTAGCACTTGTTTTAGCCAAGTGATCAATGTCTGTATTTATATTGCACTTTGCAAAAGTAGTTAGGTTGATGATCTAGGTTTGACCCATTTCAATGATTATGTGTCGGATCATTGTTTTGGGTTTTAAAAAAGTGAAGGCAACATTGATGATGAAAGTTAATTGAAGAGTTCGAACAGAAACTGAACAGAAACTCTCTTTTTCATCACCTTGAAATAATTTACCCAATAATTTGGAGGGATCCTGTTACTTTGTTTGATAATATGTTGCCAAACAGTTTGTGAATTTTATCCAATTTTGTATCAATTTTACCTATAGAATATGCTTTTCACCTAGCATTTTATCCAACAAACATGTTACCTTTCTATATATTTTTTTTTACTCAGAGTGCGTTCAATGAAAATTTTCTTTTCATTTGATCAACATCCATTTGATTTCTATTGAGTGATGAAAAATCATAGCAATATCACCCAACCACATTTATTCTCCTCAAGAGGCTTTTGACTACTCCATTTATAGAGGATTAAACCTGTCATTATTGACTATTCCGACTCCAATGTTATCAAGTTGAAGCAGCCCATGTCTTCCTGTCTCATCCCTCTTGATTCTATTACAAATTCATCTTGTGTTTGTTCACCGATTGGGTTACCAATGACGACACGACAAAAGTCTATGTCGTTTCGGATGTCACATCAAATGATATTTGTTTCTGTATCTGGAAGAGATGTGAAGTTTGAAAATTAAAGTGATAGATCTCATTTTGCTCGGAGCTTTGTTTGTACAGCTTTCAGTCGGTGAAATACATTTAGTTGTGTGTAAAGTAGTTTAGAAAGGATATTGTTTGCTTTGCAGGATGGATTTCTCGATTGATTAAAGATGAGTCAAAAGTTCTCAAATGAAAAAAAAATCATGATGTAAATACAGTGAGTAATTTGGATTTTCATATGTGAGGAGAAAATTAACAATTATTGTTCTCCAGAATTAAGGGAATATACCACATCCATTTTGAATAGCATTAGCTTGAGCCCTTTACTGCTCAAAGTATATTCCTGGTTCCTTACTCAGAATGCAACATTTTGATATTATTGCCTTTGACATGTAACCAATAGAACGATAACAAATTTGTTTAAAGTACTCTGTTGACAACAAAATCAAGACTAGTCTCTATAGCTCAGACATCTGTTCGAGGACCTCAAATTGAAATTGAGCACTTTTAGAAACGCACGTCAACATAGATGACTGATACGAGATGACATCATTTTTTGGCGTTCCATATGCCTCAGGTCCTCACACACGTCCACTATCAGAATCGAGAACCTCGCCACATCCATTTTGCGGTTCTCCTAAATCATAGTCGACGTGCACGTGGGTGACGTCATTTCAACCCTCAAGCTCAGCATGAAGATCAACCTTTCCCTTTTAAAACACAGTTTTCAGTGACTTTTTCACAAAATTAATTGAAGTTGTACGATGCATTATGTTTATCATATTTGAAATTGCTTTCTTATCTCCAAAATCAATATTGACATATATCCTAACTCGCGTAAAAAGGAATCAAAGCAAGTGAAAGGGCAAGTGTGCACAAGTTGCACCTTCGCATCACCCGACCGGGTCGTCAGGCGATGGTACGCCAGATCTTCCGGGTCAGGCAGCGTGTCATGACCCGCTGGTTATCGCGCTGTTTCACATGGACGTACATACACGTACAAGTCGAGTGAAATCTAAAGTATTCGCATCTGTAGTGAACAAGTGCAGACGACGACGTTGACTCAACGATCAGACGACTGCTACGTCGTTCTCGTTCACTGCTGCTAAAAGTCTCTATTGATGTCATTGGAGGACAGCTTGCCTTTAAAGCAGCATTAAACTTACACTCTCTTTCAATCAGTTGACCATCATTTGTTGTGATAAAAAAAATTATGATATTGACTCTTTAGAACATTAGAGGGTTTTTTAATAACCAATGTAAATTAAAAATCCCCCAAATCATGTGGATTGGTATACCATTCTACATAAAATCATCTTTTGATACAACTTGGTGTAAGATACAACTTTGAATTAGATTCTCATTGTTGCAAGAATAAAAGGGAAGGAATCAAATGCATGTCTGGTTCTGGCCATTTCTAGTAATGTTTGACCCATTTTAAAATATAATACCACACAGAATAAATAAGAATGAATAAGGAGCTATCTATATCCATAAAGCTTCTATCTCTGTAATCTGTCTGATCCCTTGGTGTCACATGCTCCTGAATTATGGATAGAAGTTCACTATAGGGCTTATTGTGCAAGCCTCTTTGATTTCTGGATCAAGGAGGGGGATTGGTGCTCCCATGAGGGGACTGTTATGAGCATGAATCGCATGAGCAGGACTTCAATGAGAGTTGTGCATGCTTCCTTGCAGTTTGAAGTTCTTGGATGTGTTCAAGCTACTTCCTTAATCACAAACCTGAATCAGAAACCAAAGGGCAAACACAAAACATGGCTATACTTTGGCAGAGCATTCAAGTGATTTTTCATCAATGGTATTTTCCCCTTTTCATCAAGCCCATTTACTCAGCATGCTGCACACTTTGTTTGATCCAGAAAGTATATAATTTGAATTCTGTACCATGCAAGTCCAAGGCGCTAGGAGGTTACTCCAATCTTACTGTAGAATTACAGTTGAGATATCTGTTGCCTTTAATCAAATCTTAATCTTTGTGGTTCTGGAGAGTTGCCTGTTAAAATGCACCATTATCAGCTTTTCATATTTGTGTCTTAAAAAAACATTTGTTTTCTTGAAAACCAGTGGACATTTCTGAAAAACAACATCAACAGAGCAACAGATAGCCTACTTTTAAAGATGAAATATATAAATTGCATCTGCATTTTGACATTGCTGCTACCATACAAAAGGGGGGACAACAACAGGGTGGTCTGTAATAAGGTCGCTTGTAAGACAATATTGTTGTGAAATGTCTGTGAAAATGGTGTTTCTAGGATAAATTAAAGAGTGCTATTTGAATGCAGTCCAGGACGTCCAGATCATGGAGAGGGAAGTATTCCTGTGAGGGCACTGTAGGGGGTGGTTCTGGGGGTGATTCTCTGAAATAGTTCTTCTGTGCAGAATGCTGCACTATCCCTCTGAACTGGATAGATAATCAGGAACCAGAGGCTCGAGAAGACTTGGGATGTGGCGCCTCACAAAGCCATGACATGCATTAGAAATGACCATTTAAAGTCTCATTGTTAAGTCTATCCAATGGGTATTTATCAAAGACAGTATCGGTGGAAAGCCCAGCTCTGAGGTGAAATATATAAATTGCATCTGCATTTTGACATTGCTGCTACCATAGGAAAAGGGGGACAGCAGGGTCGTCTTTTATGTTAGTTACAAGCAACTATACGCATGACTGTTGACCTGTTTTAGGCTTTAAAAATTATATTTGATTTTTTTTCTGTGAGTGATTTTCCTATAACCCTTGTAAGTTTGTGGCAAGTGGTAAAATTTGCATTCAGCTGCATGTTAAAAGCAAGAATTTAAATCATCAAAGATCAAATTTTAACCTTTTTTGAGCTAGTGGAAGAAAGTGATGGAGTTTCGAATTCTTGCATTACTTAGAAACAACTTTAAGAAACACATTCAGAAAAACTGTTAGTGGTAAAAACCAAATCAGATAGAAATAAAGGTAAAGTATATTTGGGTCCCCAAATTCAAGACTGCAGAGAAACTCCTTTAATGAAGTATTTTGATTTTATTTTGTTAACCAACTAGAATATAATTGGATTAAGTCTTTGTCTCATTGGACTGTATTGCCCACTGTTTTTTCCACAGACGGTTCAATCAGTCTCTCAATATTATTGCAAATATCATAAGTATGTCATCACTCCAAGGCGTAGGTGGCGTGGGAAGTATAATTAAGTTGCAGACTTGCCGCTCTTAAAATGTCTGTATTGTTAACCAAGAGATTATTCGCAAGAAGGGGGTGGGGTGGGGGGCTGACAGCTTTTTTTTCAGCATCATTTGAGATATAAAATTGACTGATTTCATTCATATGCATTGATCAGTTATGTGATGTACTCACGTATGAGATAATTGACAGAGCCATAGGATATTTTCTTCTACTTGACATACTTTTCTTCAAAATATGACTATATAGGACAAATATTCTACTATTAATTACATTCTCTGATTAAAGTTGGAAATTGAATATACCTAATTGATTGCTCTATTTTGCCTGAAATATGAGTGTAGAATTAATACCACTCTGGGGAATATACATTTTAGTTTGGAATTTTTGATGGTTTGTCCCATTTAAATTTCCTATCTGAAGAACCAGTGATAAAGTTATGTTTTGAATGAACGTAAGATATCAAATGGAAAATTTGTATGAAGATCTCTTGTCATGTATTCAGAGGATGATTTGGGTAAAGCTACATTTAGTATCATCATCATAATTATCAGCATTACTACTACCATGACTATTACCATCAGTATTATCATCATCATCACTTCATCATCATCATCATCATCATTATCTTAATCAATATCATCACTATGACTACTATCATCACCTCCACCACCATCATTGTTGTCATTAGTATTATCATGATCATCTTAAGTTAATCTTTTTCTTTCTTTTCTCTAGGTTTATACAACATAACAAGTAACTTTTTGTTTTTCATAAAACCTACAGATTCCCATTGTAAGTCTTGTTCTTGCCCTGAACGTCCGTCGATACTGCTGCGCTCTAGCCCCAGACCGGAGTTTTATCACCGTCTTAAATCGCTCAAACTACGTAGATCTTGATGCAGGTGAGTAAGCCAATCCTAGAATGAATATTGATGTTTTATCTTCTGGCTGAGAAAGGGATATCAGAAATATTCCAGAGGTTGTGGAATCCTGCACAGATTGTTGATTCCTTTGATGGTCCGTTTATTAACACTGACGCCAATCAACTTCAAACTTTTTGAGTATCATGTGCTGTCTGTCATGCGTGTAGCTACAATCAAGCACACTAACCTTTGATATTTTTGTAATGGGCCAATTTTATTGTTCTTATTATGAATTAATCCTCTATTTCTATCAGAATGACACAATCAAATTACTATTTGAAGTTTTCAAACTACATATTGAGTTTCTCTGATCAATTTGATTTTTCATGTGGCTATATTTTAATGGTCACAGATTAGAATTTGCCCCATTGATACTGTTCAAGTTTTAATATTACCAACTAGGCAATTCTAACACTTTGTTGTTATCTTGAAGTATCAAAACCCTCCATTTCAGGAAGCCCATAGGATATAAGATTTTTATCTGCGTCATACAGGGTATTGTAATGGGTGTAGTTCTACTAATTTTCTTAGTTTCACCATCTATCTTTTTTTTTGCCTATAGCGACGTGAAAGTGGATCTCACTATGGCAACCACATTTTCTGCTAGAAATTATATTTTCTGTCCCAAAATCAAGCTTGGCTGTTGTAATTTACCACATGTGCTGCAAACTGATGAATTATGAGAATGTTATATTTGGAACACATGATTATGACAAATGGGAATTTCAGGATTAGAAATCAAACATATAACTCCATTTTTTTGTATCATATCACCAATTACAAAGTTAAATTCAGTGCAGTTTCCCTTAAATATTTAAGCCTCAGTAAATATTTGGTAAAGGGTTGATAGAATTTGTTAACGTATCATCATAACATTAAAATTTTACAAAAGTGTAGTGGCATTCAATTTTTTTTTCATTGTTTGATTCTTTGTAAAAATTGTAATTTGATTTTTTTTAATATTTAGTGCCCTCTTTTTGTAATATTTTCATTTTTTCTTTAAAACGATCCCTTAGACATATACATATTATTATAATTATGTTACAAAAAATCCTAACCTACCAATGACACTGTTTTCCCCTCCCACCCCCAAAAAAATTAGAGGCTAGATATCAGACTAGCTATACATCCCATTCCATGCTTGAGAAGTATTTTAATATAAAAAGTTTTTAAAATACTCACATATTTTACTCATTATAATGTTTCATGTGAAATTGTAAAATCTATCCAATAAAACACATTCTTAATTCATGCCTTGTACATCATCCTTGTTTTAGAACATATGCTCTTTTTGTTTTAGGAACATTATCAAGACCTGAAATAAGCTTCCATTTAAGCTTATTAATCAATAAATTTGATAGCAGGAATAATAAGGGGGTAAAAAGGGTGAATTTAAATCTCTCTTTGAAGAGCTGGTCACTAATCAAATCCAATCTGGATTTATTTCAAAGCTGTGAAATTTAGAGTCCACTTGTTGTTTATTGAAAAGGGAATATTTTTAATCAAATTAAGAAGATCCAAGTCTTTTAATAGACGAGGGTCAGATGAGAGTCACACATTTCCTCCAAATATTTATTTAAGAAAGCTTTATGGAGCTGCAAATCTGAGACTTGCTGGTGTTTGGGCAGGTCAATATTTGTGAATTCTACCATCAAATTTTTACATATTTTACAGTTTACACAATTCTCTCAGTACCATTTTGGATATAGCTTGCATTTTGAATGGTTTATGAAATACCTAAGAAATAGTAGGAGACCTGGTAATGTGATATAAAGGAAATATGGGTAAAATAAACTTAAACACAATCTACAGTAGATGTGAACATACCCTGCTGGAAGGAACACATTGTCACACAGTATGTTCACACAGTTTGTTCACACAGAGTGATCACATAGTGAATATATGAAGATTCACTGTATGAAAATGCTCGAATTAAAGTATGAAAGCAATATCACTCACACTGTTTGTTCACACAGACAGATCACATAGTGGAATATATGAAGATTCACAGTTTGAAAATGCTCGAATTAAAGTATGAAAGCAATATCACTCACACTGTTTGTTCACACAGACAGATCACATAGTGGAATATATGAAGATTCATAGTATGAAAATGCTCGAATTAAAGTATGAAAGCAATATCACTCACACTGTTTGTTCACACAGACAGATCACATAGTGGAATATATGAAGATTCACAGTTTGAAAATGCTCGAATTAAAGTATGAAAGCAATATCACTCACACTGTTTGTTCACACAGACAGATCACATAGTGGAATATATGAAGATTCATAGTATGAAAATGCTCGAATTAAAGTATGAAAGCAATATCACTCACACTGTTTGTTCACACAGACAGATCACATAGTGGAATATATGAAGATTCATAGTATGAAAATGCTTGAATTAAAGTATGAAAGCAATATCACTCACACTGTTTGTTCACACAGACAGATCACATAGTGGAATATATGAAGATTCATAGTATGAAAATGCTTGAATTAAAGTATGAAAGCAATATCACGAACACTGTTTGTTCACACAGACAGATCACATAGTGGAATATATGAAGATTCATAGTATGAAAATGCTTGAATTAAAGTATGAAAGCAATATCACTCACACTGTTTGTTCACACAGACAGATCACATAGTGGAATATATGAAGATTCACAGTTTGAAAATGCTCGAATTAAAGTATGAAAGCAATATCACTCACACTGTTTGTTCACACAGACAGATCACATAGTGGAATATATGAAGATTCATAGTATGAAAATGCTCGAATTAAAGTATGAAAGCAATATCACTCACACTGTTTGTTCACACAGACAGATCACATAGTGGAATATATGAAGATTCACAGTTTGAAAATGCTCGAATTAAAGTATGAAAGCAATATCACTCACACTGTTTGTTCACACAGACAGATCACATAGTGGAATATATGAAGATTCATAGTATGAAAATGCTCAAATTAAAGTATGAAAGCAATATCACTCACACTGTTTGTTCACACAGACAGATCACATAGTGGAATATATGAAGATTCACAGTATGAAAATGCTCAAATTAAAGTATGAAAGCAATATCACTCACACTGTTTGTTCACACAGACAGATCACATAGTGGAATATATGAAGATTCACAGTATGAAAATGCTTGAATTAAAGTATGAAAGCAATATCACTCACACTGTTTGTTCACACAGACAGATCACATAGTGGAATATATGAAGATTCACAGTTTGAAAATGCTCGAATTAAAGTATGAAAGCAATATCACTCACACTGTTTGTTCACACAGACAGATCACATAGTGGAATATATGAAGATTCATAGTATGAAAATGCTTGAATTAAAGTATGAAAGCAATATCACGAACACTGTTTGTTCACACAGACAGATCACATAGTGGAATATATGAAGATTCACAGTTTGAAAATGCTCGAATTAAAGTATGAAAGCAATATCACTCACACTGTTTGTTCACACAGACAGATCACATAGTGGAATATATGAAGATTCATAGTATGAAAATGCTCGAATTAAAGTATGAAAGCAATATCACACACACTGTGTACACGTTGACAGTGTGAGTGTTCACATTGTGTTTATATAGTGGATGTTATGAAAACATAACAGTGCCACTGTGATTTCACATTGTGTTCACAGTGTGGGTTCTACACTGTGAACACACTGTAACACAGTTTTTCCCCAATGGGTCAATTCAAGCATGCAGTCTCTTAGTATTGATGGCACAAAGGAGTTGGAGAAATATTTTAGCAACCATTAGTAAGGGATGGTGGCTGGTACTTAAATTTAGTTGAAGAGGAGCCTGTGATTATATAACATTATCTATTCACAGTTTATGAAAATTGCTCTTTTGATGAATTGAATTAAGAGTATCTTGGATTTAAAAAAAATCTTATATGCAGATGAGGTTTATAACTCCAAATCAAACTAAGAACATTGCACTTTTACAGAAGGCCTGGGAATCAATTAAAATATTAAAATTATGTAAAAGAATTCACCACCAACTAATGATAAACATTCATGAACTCATTAATGAATTTCAGTCACGAAACTGAATTCACCATTTTTCTGCAAAAAAACATTTGATTTATATAAATTCCTTAAAAAAAACTATTTGAATGGTAAATTTGGTTTACGTTTATATATGGCGCATTACAGACCATATTTGGCCGTCAAATTTTGAAAGAAAAAAAAAACATTTGAAATGTTTCAGTCAGCAGTTATAAAATTTGATTTTTTCACAAAATTTTACCTTTTTCTAGTCTTTTCAATATTAAAACTGCTATTGTAACTTTGTGGTGGAGAGTCGCATATTAGTGAGACAATTTGCGATTACGTAGAGGGGTCGTTGAAACTGCTAATTAGAGGCAGCTATACTTTAAGCCATGCATGTGAAGTTAAACCCACTTATTACCAGTAACCTAATTGAATAATTATATTTCATCTCATATGATACTTATCCACTTGTCAGGCTCAATAAGTATGTCAGAGTGCTTACGATGTATGTGCTGGTATTTACAGAGCATACAGCTGTTTCCTTTAACTACTTTTGCATCAATTGACTTGAGGTAATATCCATATCACTCTGGCCCGTATTCTGAAGTCAGGTTTAACTTAGACCATGGTCTAACTCTGTGCTAAAATTATGGGAAGCCAAAAGTGTCAAAAATTTTATTAAGTTGTATGTTTCTTATGTTTACTGTGCTCTTTCCTGATTCATCGATGGTGCAGAAAATAATCTATTTATACTTTCTACACAATTATGAGTGATTTGAGAGCCAAGTGAGGTGAAATATTATATTTCTGCTGTTGGTGATTTATGTACCAATTGGCTATCCATACTTAAACCACAACTTTAAACCTGAGTTAATGTTAAACCCGACTTCAGAATACGGGCCTCTGTGTCTGTATAAAGTGCTCGTTAATTACCTGCATGTGATTACGATTGTTTGCTGGGCTAAGTTGTACTTTCCAAAAAAGTTGTTATGCTTTAAAACGTAGCATTCACTTAAAGGTAACCATGCAACCACTTGTAAAGGTAACCACACAACCACTCTTCAACATTTTCTTCCAGCTTTTGAAAAAAAAAGTAAATTTCTGATAAAGATTAGCCAATGCTTCCTGTTTTTCATATTAATGGAACTATATTTGGTCAGCCCTGAACTCTATTTGAGCATTTAATTGAAGTATTCAACCTTTCAAAATGAGCATTTTGCGGGTTTTGATGGAAAGCTCATTAATTACATGAAATGGAGTCATCCCTCAGTCTGCCTTGCAAATTCTCCCATGATTCAACTGATCCCTATGGGAGATAGTGGGGCATGAATCATAAGTCAGTGTGAGCATAAATCATCTTTGATGGACTGCGGTTGTCAGACCTTAGGTAGTGGTAGTCATCTAAATCAAATTATTAGAAGGTTTAGTATTGAGGTCGTGATTAATAGAAAGCATGCAACAGGAAGTATGTAAGATGAGAGGTTCATGGATGGAGAATGGTTCCGGGTAGATCTTTAGGTAGTCCCATGCACTCAAGTTTATGTTGTTGTTTTTTTCCTCATTAGGCAATCATTTAATCACGGTTTTCAAGTTTGATGATGTATTGACCATCACAAGAGTATTACCAACAATTGAAAATTGCACTAGCAAAAGTGGAGTGCAGAACTGCATTAAAGTGGAAGTTCACCTTGACAATAACTTGCTATTGATAAAATAAAGAGAAAGTATAGACAAAAATATTGATGAAGATTTGATAAATATCTGTCAAAGAAAAATGGAGTTAGAATTTTTTTTATTTCATGATGTCACAGTCGGGCAGCTCCTCATGTCCTGTAATAAAATCAGATGAAATAGCGTTTAAGAATTTTAGCAAATATTTTGATTCTAGTTTATATGATGAGTCCAAGATAAAAGAGCAACCTGTTTTGTGAAAATAGTTTTCCTCACAGAAGAACTGTAACTTTAACTGGTAAAGTGCAAGTATTGTGGGAGTGTAAAGCACCCATGCATGAATGACATCTTTAACAAAAAGACATTCTAAAATGTCGCCCTTGAAAATACACCCATGCCAGAATTCACTTTAATTTCATTGTCATTCACTGCTTATTTTCCAGGTTATTGTGGTTTCTTCTAATTGTGGTAGATTTTGTGAGACTTTTGAAGATTTATTTTTTCTTCTTCAAGCTGTCACTAATCACAGTTTTGAAGTGTAACCATCCGAACACCACAAGAACTGTGGAGAAAAGATTAGCACACCACCTACGCATGTAAATTGTTGAGCATGAAAGATATTATGTGCTGTAGCTTTGTTGGAAGGGGGACAAGGGATGCCTCTATAATGGCACAGAAAGTGCAAAATGAATAAAAACACTGCATCATTAAATTATATTTACAAGAAAAACCTTTATTCATGGAAATCTTTTAACCATTTAGAAAGGAAAGAAGAATATACCACACCCAAGTTTTATCTAGAGCAGGTGTCCTTTTACCATAGGCCTACCCTGAGAAATAACGCAATATTAACTTGATATTACCAAAAAAATACATGTAGTTTCATTTAATTTTCAGTGAATGGCAGATAAATTATGTAGGATCTTGCAGGATTATTTTATTTACTTGCCTTTGATTATTTTGATGTATTTATTTTTTTATATCTTTCAGACCAAGACATTGCCAAGCCAGAGAGCCCAAAGAAAACTCAAGGAAGATGTTTACAGAATGACAGATCAAAAATAGTGGTTATCACAATTATAACAGCCTTCCTCCTCTTCATATATGATGGATTACAGGTAAGATTTTGAAGTTAGTAATTAACATTCATGGTGTAATCTTGTGGTTCACGCATATTCTAAGAAGCAATATTTTCTTCCAGTTTTGAGTCGGAATTTGAGTTTAATGATTCAAAAACTAAAGTAATGACTCAAAACTGGAGTTTCTTGGAACTCAAACTTCTGACCGTAAATTTTGAAACCCTAATTTGATCTAAACCGGACTTGACACACAAAATCATTAAAGGACAAGTCCACCCCAACAAAAAGTTAATTTGAAAAAAAAAGAAAAATCCAAATAGCATAACACTGAAAATTTCTTCAAAATCGGATGTAAAATAAGAAAGTTATGACATTTTAAAATTTCGCTTAATTTCACAAAACAGGTATATGCACATCCTGATCAGTATGCAAATGAGGAGACTGATGACATCATCCACTCACTATTTCTTTTGTATATATTATATGGAATATGAAATATTCTAATTTTCTCCTCATTGTCAAGTGAAACAATGATTAATTCCTCCCTGAACATGTGGAATTAGCATTGTTTAATACTATATAGTTGGTCCCTGTTGTCAAATTTGTAAAAAATGAAATATTGAATAATTCAAACAAAAAAACAAAAGAAACAGTGAGTGAGGGACATCATCGACTGTCTCATTTGCATGTCACTGAGTTGTGCATATCACTGTTTTGTGAAAAATAAGCAAAACTTTAAAATTGCATAACTTTCTTATTTTACATCCGATTTTGATGAAATTTTCAGCGTTATACTAGTTTGATTTTTCTCTGTTTGTTCAAATCAACATTTTTTTGTTAGGACTTGACCTTTAAGTTAAACTGGAATTTCTTCCTCAAAACTAGACACAATAATTTAAAATGGGAATTTCTCATTCTAAACTGATTTATCACTTGAAACTCAAAGGTACATTCTTGAATGTAACAAAAAACTTTATAACTTGTCTACAAGAGTATGGTGTTATAAGATGAAGCCATCAGACTAATAGGACATAGCAAACAAACTTGCAGTTAATCACAAATTTATTGTGTCCCAAAATCATGTCTTACAATTGATCACAATTTGCGATTGATTGCTGATTATCTTGCAGCAAGGAGTGTTAATTGCTTTGCTATGCATGAAATTGATCTATCAATGTAAAATTGCAAGAGAAATTTTCAATTGATCACAATATTTTCTTGCAACACCCCAGTAGTGTTACCGATGCCAATAGAATATATTTTATCATATGTATTACAAACGAATTTGTATTTAATATGCAAATGCTGATGAAATCTATTTACATTCTCCACTTCTCCATTTTGGATCTTTTCAGCAGGGTTTCATTATTGGCACTAATTTCATAAGTGCTCACATGGCTTAAATTGATGAAACATGTAGGGACAGTGATTTTCCGTTTCTAAAAATTGCCTTTTCCGTTTCAGAAAATCTCAAAATTCGTTTCAGCATGTCTGAAAACGGAAATTCTGTTTCCCCATAGACTTTGTGTACATGAAAAATTGACAATTCTGTTTACATAGAAAACCAATACGCAATGAGTAGCGATGTCAAAATGCTAGCGCTGCTCAAAATTTGCATCTACCAATGTACTAACATCGCTTTAAATCCATTTTAATCGAAGAGATTCGAGCTCAAAAACTATTTAGAGAAACATAATCAACATGAATACATTCTCACCTTTCATATTATTAGCATTATTTTATTGTTAAATGGGATTTTATCGCTGATTTGGGGACTTTTCGGACATCGTTTTGAGCAGTAAACGACTTCCGCCTATCCGCCATTTTGGATTTGTTGAATCACCGTGATCATTATATTATGACCGAACGCAGAGGGCAGCAACACACGGCCATATTCTGCCTTATATGCGGACGTGAGTGTAAACTAATTTAGATACGATCGAGTGATTGAGAGGCTCGAGTGTAGTTGGGATGTGTTGATTGTCATGATTGTTGTTGCAAAGTGAGATCGTGTTTTTTCAGTTGATATTCATATTTTGGATTAATTTCTGTTGCTATTTTGTGCATTTTGAGAAAAAACATGTTTTCCGTGAATTTCCGTTTGTAAAGCCACTTTCCGTTTCAAACGGCCGATTCTGTAAATTCCGCCCGTTTTCCGCGATCGCGGAAAATCACTGTCCCTAAACATGTATATCATTCATTTCATTTATTTCACCTTCATGTGTAAAAACAATAAAAACATATATTTATAATGTGTACAATTATATAAGGCATTAATACAGAAGGTATGGACCCCTTTCAATATGTTGAACTAAACAGTCATATGTTTGTTATCTCATAAGACTTCAGTGGTCTCAGTGGATAACTTAGATATTGTACTATCATGGTATCAGAAATGATATCAATTGCGTTTTTTCAGCCAGCCTTTCAAAATAGCTACAAAATAAAAAAAATAGACTTTAAATGCATTACCTAATCTGTAATTTTTTGTTTTTGGTCTGTTTGTATTATTCATGTGCAATATTGAGATGAACTCAAATGGCTTCCACAGTGTAGCAAGTACCCTGTTTTGATGGAGAGATAGATAACATTCTTTGAACACCTGACTTTTAGTATGTGCATGATCTGAAGTACTTGAAGATGGTACTGGTAGCTCTTCGGTGCCTCTCATACCCCTTTCATAAACCCAATAAAACATATCCTCCAATTAGCCGCCTAAGAGTAATGCGGATAATTCAATAAAAATTGCGTTCACAAACTCCATAAATTATTTTTACGAGCGCCCGTCCTGAAAAAGGCGGATAATCGTCATGACAACTGGACACGCCCCCTCCAATGTGGTTGTGGTGGAAAAGGGTGACCTTGTGACCGCACCATGGCAATTATCCGCATTATTTGGAAATACGTTCATAAACTCAAAATCTTGTCCCGATGCCGCTATTATGCGGATAATAGCAGCATCAGAATAATGCGGATAACTCTTGTCCTCCTCTGATTTTACGACCAAATTATGCTGCTATTAGCCGCATAATTGTGTTTTATTGGGTTTATGAAAGGGGTATTAGTCTCTGGGCCTCTCAGTCTCTGGGCCCTGTTCAGGTACATTACCAAACAGCAATATGTTAGGGGTTAATGGTCCATCAAGTACAGTGCTCTTACATACTAAACACATGGGTAATTCCAACAGGTTGGGTAAAAAAATTACAAGACATCTGGTCCATGTTCTGTAGACAGAGTTGCATCCAAGTCATTTTCTTGCAAGTCAAAGTCAAGTCTCAAGTCATTTATTGCAAGTCCAAGTCAAGTCCCAAGTTTTTGGCAATAAGTTAAGTAAGTTCCCAAGTTAGTTGCCCATAGCTCAAGTCCAAGTCAACTCAAGACCAAGTCAAATCCCAAGTCTGGGTCATTTTCAGGACTTATTCTCGATAAAAAATACTCTACTCTCTGTATTACTACAACTTTCCCACTCACTTTCTACTTCACCTCTTTCTTTTATCATGCCCCACCACCCCCATTCCCCCACTCATCATCATTCCATTCTACCTGTGCCAACCTGACAGTCCTTGTCATGATTAACCCCAATTTGTTTATTTCCAATTCTCTTAAAAACACAAATAACATTTTGAAATAAAACCAAAAAAAAGAAGACACAGGCCTTTATATTTCCAAATACAAAGGGTATGGGGAGCCAGCAGAGAGCATTGACCTTTCACATGCTGGGATCCAATACCATATGATGATCAATAAACCCCCTGTACTGACCGGTCAGCGAGTCCTTACAGACTAGACCTTGATATGGATAATCATTTATATAAAATAACAAACCCAAAAGGAAAATAATGATTCTTTTACCAAGGGTCCTGTCACAGGTTGTCACATATTTTCATATTTGTATATTCATAATGCATATTTGACAGACATCCACATTCAATTTGAACATGTCCAAATTTTAAAATGGTTAGTATCTATCAACATCGCAATACCTAAAAAACTGGCTGAAAAATAAATTGAGAAAAATAAAATAAACTCATTTATTTTTTAGATTGGTATTTTTAGACTGCAGTTTGTGTCAGCCCCTTAGGATTGCATGCGTGAACGGGCCTAAAGGTTCATGGTACTTTCCTGTAGATTGAAAGAATGGGAATACTAATCAACAGCCATGATCATACTGTCGGTTCTCTGTTCTCTTACTCTCTGAGAGAATACAGATGCGTTCATACCCACCAGATCATAGAAGATACCAGATATTTGTTTAGAACTACCTTGGTGACAACTCTCACCAGCCAATCGGGATCAAGGATTCCATGGCAAATATACCATAATAGCAGGGGGCTGCTGCGTGGTTTTAAAAGTGGGGAGGGTTGACCTTGCAAAAAAGGGGGAAATAAAGCCCCCCCCCCTCTGTTTCATGTCCCCTGAATAGCAACTATAATGCTATTATACAGTTGGCCCTGTATTTTACTATTGTGAAAGCAAAGTACTCGTAATACCCCCCCCCCCCCCAAAAAAAAAAAAAAATAATAATAATAATAATAAATGAAAAATAGATAAATAAAGAAAATAAAATAAAATAAATAAATAAATGATAATAATAGTAACAATAATAATAATGAAATAGATATAAGTTAAAATAGATAAATATGTCAGAATAAAAATCTGCAATTCAGTAGATATTTTTCAAAATAACAAGAAATTTAACAGGAATTTCCCCCAAGTTTTTAGGTATTCTTACAATGTGAAAGCATTTACA
The DNA here is from genome assembly GCF_037042905.1 of Lytechinus pictus. Lineage (NCBI taxonomy): Eukaryota > Metazoa > Echinodermata > Echinoidea > Temnopleuroida > Toxopneustidae > Lytechinus > Lytechinus pictus. Next base: position 34,381,756 of record NC_087247.1, read on the forward strand.
TAATTTAGGTGTGAGGTAAGGAAAATGAGAATCCTTATTTTTTAGGAATGTGAGAGGCTTTCTGCTCATGGAACTTTATCTAGTTTAGGAGGGTGTAAAATCAATCATAGGGTACTTTGAAGCTTGAACACATTCAACAGATATATTTTTCCTTGTTGTTTGGGTATAAAAGCACCTTATGACTTGCTAGGAGACAGAATGGTAATATCTCAGATCATCTATAACAAGGCTAATGACCTTTGGATGCTCAACAGATCTTGTTATGTATAGCAATAACAGCTAACCAATTAATAATGTAGGGGGGTGAAAATGATGGAGCTTATCAAGATTAAACAGGATAAATTAATTGCCCATCATCATGCACGTAGAGTATACAAAATATATTGTGAGTTCAATAGCATATCATATTCATGAGAAAAGCCAACTAAAAATAATCTCAATATTAATTTTGTCCCTCTAAAATGTCAGTATTAACATATTTTCATCAGGGCAAAATTTACTAATCTGAGCGAAAAGTGGACAAATACATAAGACGTTATCAAACCACATTATTACATTTTAATGTTTTAATTAATAGAAGAAATTGGATTGAGGTTTTTGCATTGGAAGTAATCATGTTTGTGGTAAAAATAAAAGAAGCATAATATGTACTACAATAGCGGACCTCACAAGGGACTAAGGGGCAGTGTGCCTCGTTAGGTTTAAAAATTGCTCGAGTATGGCAATGGAAGAGAGAAGTAGAAATTGAAAACACGTTTTTTGCTACCCTTCCTCTGGTACCCAAACACTTATCTTCTTCAATCACATGTAGTACAAGGAGAGAGGGGGTGGGGTCAGAAAGGTGGATGAAAATAAAATGTGTGATGTTACTTATGATTTGAATGTATAAAAGAATATATCAAAAAGGGTTTTCCTCAGTTTTCCTGATGGTAGTTTGCTTGCATAGGTGTAATTTGTCAATAAATTTTAGGGGTAGAACATGAGGAGGGTGGGATTCATTTCTAAACAGCTGCAAGGGTTAAAAGTTTATCTTCAATATTGTTTGGACAGATTTTAATATACTGATGAGAAAATTGATATTTCATTTTTACTGTTGTCCCCCTTTCTTTTTATTTTTGCTTGGCCCCTCCTATATGTAGATGTGTGCTAGTGTTTGCCATATTTTCCAGTTTCCTCACGTTTGTCCAAAAATACCATTTGGTTATTAAAATAATCCATGATTGATTTTATACATGACTTTGTACCATGCTCTACTATATTCTACAGGATTGAAATGATAGTATGCTCCAGTTATCACCAACATGATTGCTTCTCTGTTTATGTCCCTGATAACTAGACTTCAATTTGTATTCATTAGAAACAAAATAATGAGGCCTTTGCTTTATAAACATGTTACAATCGTGTAAAAAGGAAATTTAATCAGCGAATAAATTGTATTAAAGAGCAAGTATGCATGTCATGTTTCAAGTGCATTGTGTAGACCCTAATATTAATTAGATAATCTATCCTGTTTATTACTACATTAAAAATAGTTTATATTCTAAAATTTGAATAGAGACATTATTAAAGATCCACTAAACAGATCATTATTTGAAAATGAATAGATTCTGTTTGAATAAAAAATGAATAATTAAATTTTGTAACTTCGAATAGAAGCTAGTCCTTATTTTAAATAGAAATCTATTAAGTGCTCCTCTCCCTAGAATTTTGAGTAGATTGTTTTTTTTTTCCCTGTAGGCCCTATTGATAATATCAAGGAACCAATGTGAGAAGGTTCATCTTTTCAAGTCTCCCGATCCATAATTAAAAAATCTCAAGAAATCCCTGCCCCTCATGATAAAATCGACTTTGATGTCTATATTGCTTCTTTTTGATCATGTATTGTATTTCATGAAAGATTTGTTTTTTAGCTCGTCCGAAGGTCAAGAAGAGCTTATGCCGTGGCGTGGTTTCTGTCGTCTGTCCACATTTTCAAAATGCTTCTTCTTCGTCATTTTAAGTCCGATTTTAATTCTGTTTGCTTTATATGATAGCACTAGGTGGGGGATTCAAAACCTCTCAGTACACAGAATTTTGAAACTCATTAAATATGCTGATACATGCTAATTTTTCGAAATTTACAAAAAATGCTTCTCCTTTATTTGTTGACCGATTTTGATTTTTTTGCTTCCATCTGGTAGAACTTCACGAGGTTCACCAAATTTCTACACAGAATTTTGAAATTTTGACCAGAAAATTATTTATGCTAATTTATATGAAATTTATTCATAAATCACAAAAAATGCTTCTCTGTAATTTCTTCAATTCAATTCTGTTTCCTCAATTAATGTCACCAATATAATTCACTACAGTGTCAACTAGGCTGAAATTAAAAATTGTGTTAAATGTCGTTGCAAGATGCTGGATGAGCTCCACATCATTGATGTGCTAGTGTCCATGTTTGGCTCTCTGTACTTGTCATTGGGATTACTAATAGGCCTACCCTTTTACATGAGTTCACTATTCAGTAACTGATCAGCATTCATGTTTAAGATGATCAAAAGTTGGCTTGGTAAATGCTGTGGATACTTAACCAAAATCATTGCCATGTGTAATATTAGTTAGTTTTATCATGCCATGGCATGGTCATTGTCAAATATTTGTAATCTGGATGTTTTTAAAGGAACCAAGGAAAAACCATGATGCGTGTGCCGATTGTGCTACCCTTTTTCTGAATTTGTGAAACAAATAAATATAAACTCTGTATCTTATTTGCAGGCCGCTTATGGAGGGTTTATCTTTGAGTATGCCGTCAAGAATGTTGCTATCGAGCTCTCTGCGACTGATGGCGCATACCTGACTTCCGTCTACTGGGGAAGCTTTGCACTTGGAAGATTAATATCCATCCCAATATCTACTTTCTGCTCGCTCTCTCTCATGCTTCTTGTCAATCTGGTGAGTATTTCATTTACAGTTTAGAGGGAGCATTTCATAAATGAATAGTCATAATATCCACTATATTTTATAAGCTATAAATTAAAATCTTTGCATCTTGATTGGCTCTGAGCGATGAACCTATTGTTTAGGGTTATCATCTATTGTTTCACCCCCTCCCCCACTTGAATGGTATGACATCATGAATTTACGCCAGTGGACAAGGCACTTAATGATTTTACGATTGTAGGTGATGTCATCGGTCTCCTCATTTGGTCGACCTTATTTTATTATCACAGATTTTACATTTTCAGAACTTTTTGCAGCGTGTTAAACCATCATTGCTCATGAAATAAAATGAATATTATTTAATTAACCAAATACATGTTATACGACTGAAAATAATAGATCACTACAAATTTGATTTTATAGCTAATATTATAGCTAGTTGACCATAAAAAAATTCCCTATCCTCTGGTGTGATTTATGAGTAAAAATACATTTAAAAAAATGAAAGCTAAATGCAAATACTTCTGTATATTATATCTTAAAGGTAGTGCTGAGTATAGTCAGGAATACAACAAAGGAAAAAAATTAAGCAGAAGTAACAAACAGTGCAAAATTATTTTTTTAGTTTTGATCATCTGTCAGAAGATAACTGTAAACCTGATCTTTAAATTCCTCATGTGATAAAATCCTTTGTCAAGACACACTGCTTTTTTCATTATCTGATATTTTAGATTTTTTTAAAATATTTTTTTTGTTTTATGATGTGCTTCATATTATCTAACAGTAGTGAAATTAGCCCAAAATTTTGATGGGGTCAGACATGGTGCATGGGGCCAAATTTCTTTTAAAATGTGAGCAAACGAAGTATGGGAGCAAAGAGTTTGACATTTTTTGTACAAAAATTAAAATATTTGATAGATTTTGACATACAATCCACAGAAAGTTATCATATTTTTTCCTTTCTTTTTCTTTCCTGTTTTTTTCTCCCTTTCTTCTTGGTCTTGAAACTTTTTGCGGCCATTGTCCCCAAGCTCCCCCAACTGTACGCCAGTGTTATTTGACATTTATACATTCTAAATTTTGTAAAATGATCTGTTTGAGTTGAGAAAAACTTGCCTAAAATAAACATGCTGTTAAATGTCAAGTAATGTTATAATTATCTTGAGATCCTACCTCCTGTTAATAAATGTATAATACTAAAAATAAGAATAAAATAAATAGGAAAAAAGTCGCAATTTAGATGGTAAATTTCACTCTTAAATCTCTCAGATTTCTCCTCCTCTGATTAAAAAAAAAAACAGAAATGACTTTTAAAAGGATTTTTATGAGCTCCATATATTTACTTGATTTAAATTTACTTGCTGTTCTTCAGTGTTGAGAGAATTTTCTCAAAGAATATATAGAAATGTTTTTAAGAGTCATGTGGAATCACACAGTATTAGAAAACATGTAACATTCATTTCAAAGAATCACATTTATTTGAATTTTGAAAGCACAATTTCTGAAGTAAGCTAGTTGCCTGAAACCAAGTGTCCCTTCATGTTACCTTAGTACCCATAAATCTTAACTAATGCTTTGCTGATGCATGATGTAGGCCTATTTATTTTCTTCATATAGTAGTTTCAACAGCCGTTTCTTTTTTCTGAAATGGCTTTATGTACTAAAGTAAAATTCAAATCAGTGGTTTTAATGCAGTGCATTTGTTTTGTCCTGTATATGCTTCGGAATGCTTGATTAAACTGTTCAGCAAACCAGAACATGCACTTTCTAAAAGAATGTCCATACACTTAACTCCAGACATATGAGGCTGACTTGTATAACAATTACTTCAAAATATTTGTCATTATGTCTACCTCTGGGTGTGTGGGTGTGGGAGGGATGTGGGCACTCACCCATATTCCTGTATGGACCCAAGCCATGTGCAGGTTTCCCAAACCATTTCTAAACATATTTTATTCATTCATTTTGTATACCCTATTTCTAAGTGTATGTAGGCTTGATTTCCTTTTTATTTTATTTTTTTCAGTGTATATAAATGGATCTCCTGTAAAATATACATTTGAGGTGGCAATTTCAAGGTTGAAAAAATGCTAGACAAAATATTGGGGGATACCCTTAATCATTTTGATGAACTCAGAGACACATTTCTTAATTTTTGGACAACTTCAGAAACATCAATTTTTTATTGATTTTATGATATTTATGGCATCCTCCGCAAATCAACCACTTATCTTGTCTTTACCACTGCCAATGATTCTTCTTACACATTCTCCTGGTCATTGGCATGTAGGCCCTACAGTGAAAGAATCGAGAAGTAACTCAGTGGCCCCTGGCTACACAGCCTACAGGGATGTCATTTGACAGCTCTGGTCACTAGTGACTACACTGTGAGATCGTTCCATGTTTGAAAGTGTGAATAGGGGATGGCGTAAAGGAAGTGAGATAATGTCACTGGGAGAATGGGACCTGTATAACATTAGTAATGTGAGCGCAGCTCTCACATGTTCATGCGTGCATCTACATCTCCTCTGCTTCAGATTTCTGGAGCAGTTTTGAGGAACTAGAGTACAGTCGATGTCAATGCATGCTTACTCCCCCTCCCCTCTTTGTTCATTCATTGAGATCTTTTATGCAGTCTTACTTGAGAAAATATCATGTTATTTCACAAATGAACCTACATGAAGCAAATGTTGGTCAAAACTGAATTTTATTACATCTATTGCATAGTAACACAATGTTTAGTTGCATTGACATCTACATTTTACAAGCAATAGCACACTCTAGCACACTAGAATACAACACAGTTATGCACTACATTTCATTATCTCATTTCCGAGGGGAAGGGGGGGGGGTCCAATTATATAAATTAGTTGTACAAATATTGTAAACCAAAAATGGATAGTGATGTGTGCATAGAAAGCACATGGAAGTAAATAAATAGGTTATCATTTTACCCCCCCAAAAAAAAAAATGTGTTTAGGTTAGATTTTTTTTAACCTAGTGGTTTGGCAGTTGAGTGCCCCTCCCCCCATTATCCCTGTTGTACACCATGCAAATACTGCATATATGAAGCATAATGCTTCACATTATGTATACGATGTTACCCGTAGTTAAAAGATATGAACACAGTCTTATTTCATTATTAATTTTGACTGACGACCATATACAGGATTATTTGATTACAATGTTAGACATGTAATTAATTCAGTGCACTTATAAATCAATTTGGAAGTTTAATTGAATGAATTTTTCATTTACAAAGGCTGCTATTCAATGATGAATATCATGATTATTGATTACTCTTTGCCTGCTGAAATATTTAGATTGACAAGATGCAGACAAAGACTGCTTAGTAGAGAGAATACTTGAATATACAGTGATTAGTAATTGTGTTATTGAAGATTTTTAACAGTGTAATACTAATCATGTCTTAAAAAGTTAAAGCTTACTTCATCATAAGTCCATAAGCATTGAACCTTTGAGCTGTCTTTTGGAAGATAAAAGAACAGCGATTATGAAGGTATTTTAGGGGTGCACTGTTACATTTTCAAATTTGACTAGGTGCTCCTGCACCTTCTGTCACCCCCCTTGGATCCGGGCCTGTATGATATGAAAAAAACAAACCTTGAATCATACACTTTTTCTCTTTAAAAAGTAATAACAAAGGACCTATCCTCACACTCACACAATGCATATTATATCATGCAGTGATTCCATTTTGAACAAAATCTATGAAATTCATTATTTGTTACAGCTGTTAATTTGACATAATTGCTCAAAACTGCAGTTTGAGCAAACAAGCTAATGTTGATATTTCTTTTGAACATGACAAGTAAATACAGGCCCTTATTTTGCATGCCTCAGATGTTTGAAATATTATATTTGCATATTGATATTCCTGAAAGAAACCCAATAGAGGTATGAAATCAAGCATGAAGCTAGTTTGTTATCAATCCAAGGCACGGTGGGAGATGTAGTGCCTAAATCTGCTTGTAGTGAATAGAACATGAGTAATGTGCTTTGAAATGAAACAATATAGGAATGTGCTTTGAAATAAAACAATATAGGAATGTGCTAAATGTTTTATGAATGCTTGTCAGCTTTGTGTGAGTCTAACTGAATAAACATGAATTTGCATCGTACAAAAGATTTTTCAGAATTGCAGTCACTGGTCCAACCATCGCAATTATATATTTTAGTATTATACAATGATATACATAAAATTAGATAAACTCATTTAAATTTCTCCTATTAATAACAAAGATGAAATGAAGTCTCCATACCCAAAATAACAAAAAGGATTGGGATATTCCTCATCATCGGTGAATATTTGCAGTCAAATTTCCTGTGAGTGTGAAGATTGCGAATATGTCATGTAAACTGAATACATTGGGGCATGGATCAAAGGCCAGAGTTGTGGAGGGGGGGCGGGATATCGAGTGGTCCCTTTTATCCAACCACTGTATTGGGGGCCATTAACATGTAAATTATTCTCACTAAAAACTGAATGTTAAATGGGCAATTGAAAGGTTTGAGGAGTGACAACCTTTTCCAAATAATCCAACATTTACATTTTTAGATTCAGCTTTATACAAGGTTGCCGCTCCTTCAACCTTTTAATTGCTGATTTAACATTTGGGTTATTAGCGTGCTCTATCTTTGTAATGGAATTATTTTATCCTGTGTAATTACCTGCAATGCCATAAATTTATATGATGGCACATACATTGTATCTCAAATAAATGCAAGTAAAAGGAAAGGCAATTATCCAAATAGTATAGGACCATTAAGGAAAAGTATATTCTGAAATAGATCAAAATACACATGGTGGCATAAAGTACTTTTACCCAGTTATGTGAAAATGAATTCTCTATGGAAATATCAAGATTTATTTAATAATGAGTGCCTAAATGAGAATGTTGATACTTAGAAAAAATAAGCAGACTATGACTTCGTATCAGTCAATTTTGGTCCAAAAAAAAATTGATTTTGAGATTTTTCATGAAATGAAAGTACAAGTCCTACTCTATTTATAACTAAATTTCTAGGCAGCAAATTATTTTATTTTCTGAGATATGAGAGGATTTCACGGCGATGCCATATAAATTTGTAATAAAATGCGCAAATCCCAATGGAAACGTGTACTGTGACAGAGTGATACGACGTTTTGACTGACCGCGATTTCAATGCGCGCTGTCAGCCAAACTGTCGTATCGGCCATCTGCACTGCACTGACTTTGCACGTGAAAAGCGATACAACGTTTTGACTGACCGCGCGCATTGAAATCGCGGTCAGGGTTGTTGTAATCCCTATGGCGTTTTTGTACAGGGAAAATCTAAACCGCTCAAACCAAAATTACAAGCATGTAGCTCTTTTGCGATATTTTCTCAGATTCTTAGTTTTGTGTAAAAATAAAGATTTCAATATCAAGCAATTGTCTTGGTCTTTCCAACCATGTATTTTTCTAGCAATAAATATGTTGTAAGGCTGGGGAACTAAGTGTGAAAATCATAGTAAACTTTGAAGTCGATTTTCTCTGAAATGGGTTTGCACTGTCGTATGTGTGATGCGACAGTTCGGAAGACCGCCGACGATGTGTGTAGATTCAACAGAGCAAAGTGAGAGTACAAAACCTGCCTCACTTAAACTCTCATCAGAAAATGGCTTGCACTTGTTCACCTCTTCCCTTCCATAATTAATGATCAATTGGGCAGAAATAATGGTACCATGAATTTTTTATGGATGCTGTGAGAATCTTTATGACCACAAATCGCATTGAACATGAACATATGGCTTGTGTATCCCCTCAACTCACCGCCCCACAAGTCCAGACTATATTTTATTGCATTTTTATTGTCCTATCAAAATAACTCTCTATGTAAGCAGCGAGGAGTGCATGTTTCTGTGCACTTCAATGTTGCAAGTTGATGTTGTCACTGCTGAATTAAGATGACGCAATTGTGTAAAGGATTTTTTGTCAGCAAACTCAATATCTAAGGTTTCTTCTTCTATAACAAGTGGGTGAGCAAAAGTGAATTATGCTGTCAACTTGTCCATTTTATTTTATTTTACAATCATGTACATGCCTAGCCTCATTTTGAGGAAGATTATACTGATATTATTAGCTTTCATTCAGAAGGCATGATTTTTTTTGGTATAACAATATGGATATAGAACAAGTTTTTCACGTTGAAAAGCTCAAATATGCCATTTCACTATGTCAACTGGCCACTGTGTCTGAATGCTCCCATGCTGTTATCACATTATGGGAAGTTACATCTTAATAACTGTATATTCAAGTAAAGTACCTTAAGATATATATCAGGAGCCAAGGTACAGGGGAGGGGGGGGGGGTTGGGGGTTTATGAGTACCCCAATGATTTTGTAAAAAAACACAAAAACAAGCATTGTATTGCGATTTTAGATATGTCAAGCTACTCCCTTTCAAAATCTGTGGCCCCTGCGTGTCTCCGAATCATACATCATATAAAGAAAAGCTGGTGCATCTGAAAGTGTTTTCTTCGTCAAGATATTTTGGGGTTGAAATCATACAGGGAAGAATTGTGGTTTTCACAAACACCTTCTCTCCCTGACTAATCACATAAATCCCTTAGGTGATTTATGAAAAAAAACCTCCAAATAACAGTTGGCTTACACATCTTGTGGTAACTGAAAATTGTTTTCAGTGAGCCGAAACCCCAATCGAAACCCAAATCACTTGTGAAAGCCTAGACTTCACCCAAGGGGTAATTACAGTGCATTACAGAGTACTGCATTCAATAATTGTGATTGTGAAATATATTACAAATACATGGTACACATGCAAGGTGTTATTTTGGCCTTTATTGACACAACAGTTTTTTTTTTGGCCTCTTTTAATTTCATAAGCATTGTAGGCCTACCGGTAAACAAAATTTGTCAAGTATCCTGAGAAAAATAACAAAAAATGAATACATTACAGTTTGAGCTATGGCTTCAAATCATACATAGTCCTGAGTGAACAAAAAGCTAGTTTATATCTGCTATGCCTATTTTAATGGGTTTTTTTTCTCAGGTATATCTTTTCAGATGAAGGTTGCTATTGTATAGGGTGTGCAAGCTAGTGAATGGAGATATAGCACTTAATATCCTTGGATCCCTGCCTATAGTACACATTTAAATAACATTCAGGTGCTCTTTATTATCCTGCATTCATTACTATTTCACCTTCCTTTTAAAGTGAAAACTTTTTCCTGAATGATACAACATGTACGTTGTATAACTACTAGTATTTCTAGAAACGTTGGTATACTTTACAAAATGAAAAACATAATTCCACATACAACTCTTGTCATACTCTACAATTCATTAATATTGCCTTATATATCATATTGCAACATAGTTTGGGCAACATGTGCAAAAACTAAAATTAATACAATATACTTATTACAGAAAAAAGCAATTCGAATCTGTACTGATTCCCAATATTTATCACACACAAATCCATTATTCCATAAACTAAAGACTCTAACAGTATTTGACATAAATACTCTTCAAAGTTTACTACTTATGTTTAAGTACGTAAATAACATGCTCCCACCTTCATTCCACAATTTTTATACTCTGAATACATCTATTCATTCTTACCCTACCCGTAACTCTTCAAATTTCCATTTAATCAACCCTAAATTGCTTAGTGCGCAGAGATCCATAAGACACCATGGTCCAGATTTGTGGAACTCTCTACCAGAGCCTGTAAAACAATCTTCGTCTCTTCACTCATTTAAGGCAAACGTTAAATCTATGTTATTATCAGAATATTTGAAGTAAAATTTCTGTGTCGTATCATTTTTATCGTGAATTTATTCCTCCTTCGATTTAGTCATTACCAATATCTTCATCATGACCACCATCATCTCCATGGCCTTCATCATCATCATCATCATCATCATCATCATCAACATCATCATATCACCGTCACCCTCAGCTTTATCATCTTCATCTTCATACTATAATATTGCATGAATTCATGTTTCGTATTTGAAAATGTATGCCCATTCTGCTTTATAAATGTATTAATTAATTCAATTAGTATAAGTTTGGGATTGTCATTTTTTTCAAGCAATCTGCTTATGATGACAATCCTTCTCCTGCAAATTGTGAATATCATATAGTTAATAATTTTTGTCTGAAATTATCTTTTTAATACTCTTTATTTATGATTCATGCCAAAAATGCTAGCATATTATGTTTATTATGTTATGAAAAATGTATTATACGAATGTTATGGATGCAGAAGAAAACAATAAATCAAATCAAATCAAATCAAACATCAAAGAATTATAAATAATTGAAGGTTTTTCCTGTCAGTTTTTCATGGTTGACAGAGATCCTTGATCAACCTTTTGTATTTAGACAAATATTACACAATGGTATGTGTGCTTAGATAGTTCCAGTTTGGGACCTCTTTTCTTATAGCACATTTTCATATTACATTCTAATGTAGCTTGTCTAATGTAGAATATTGCATAAAATCTCAAATACTGATTCGTGCCAGTCTTCATAGAGTATTACACCAGGGTGTTTACTCACCAACTAGGTATCCTGAATGAATGGAGTTTTATGATCAATATATACATTTGTGTAATTTCTATCCCTAGTGCACGTTTACCCAAATCATGAATTGTCTGTGGATTAATTCAATAGGAATGTTGAATTGGCCGAGCCCCAAAGACTCGGTTACATTACAGGGATTTTCATTGCCTAATTCACAGAGTCTGGTGTGGGTAAATTGTAATATGCCTCTTCCCATGAAAGCTAAAGACAGACTGTAAGAGACTGCACTTTGTGTAAATCTAGTTTAAATGAAGAAAGTCAAATTATGCACTTGTAGATCATTAATCAACGGAGTACCACACATGGTGCACTATGCATGGTGCTCAATACTTCCTAAACAATTTGAAGGTAGAGGGTTTTTTTTTTCATGGCAAACAGATTCTGTAATTGCACAGTGATTTTACATCATGAATTACTGACCAAATCTGCATGCATTTGCATTCCAAACATTCATACCTCCTATATTTGCCTCATTTGATTGTAGTTTGACTTCACAAATTCTTTTCATTTTATTATTACACTTCTATATAAGAGAATGTTGGTTTTATAAGGGTCTGATCATCATTCAGATGAAACTGAATAAAATGCTGCTGCCTAAATTATCTTCTTTTTCCATTAATTCTTTTCATTAGCACAGTATTGCATAATAAAAAACAACCTAAATGTAGATATAGAATGATCTCAAGCCTGTAATTACCCATAACATATCTTGATTAATGCTTATGTAAATTATCTGGTAAATACACTTTCTATTGACTCTCCTGAAATAATGTGATAAGAAGCGATAAGAAGATCTAAATTATTTTGTGGGGATGGGGGCAGGGGAACTTCATTCAAATGAAGGCAAAAGGCATTTGAGGATAGGTATGCTTGAGTTGGTTCATTCTTTTCACAAGAGACTGACTGCTCATATAAAGACACTGGTAGGCACAGACCCTGATTGAAACTTTTATCCGCAAGTGGGTCTTGACAAAAGACTAACACATTTGAGGCCTTCCGTACACAACTCATTTTAGGCTGCGTATTCAGACCACTTATCTTGAGTGAAGGGTTTGCACAGCAGACTAATATTACACCGGTTTTTAAACAGGAATGTCTGTCTTGGTCATGAGATTGAATGGGGAAAAAACTGCCTCAAAGTGATAAGAGATTGTTGATCATGCGAGCCAATGAGCTCTTTTGAATAAAGACAATTCACACATTTTGTCATTTGGATTCAAATCCCAAATTCAAATTTGTTAAATGCTGAATCAGTGTAAAAAAGCGAGTAATACCTCGGATGTGTTTTGCATGAACTTAAACAATGTGGAGAGTGTAAAACAAGGAACAGATTTATATTGTGACCACCCAGTGAAAAAACTACACTGTACCACAAGACAGGTTTGTGTCATAGTAAACGAAAATAGACATTTAGGTTTAAAAAAATCAGAATTCAGAAAATTTGCTTAATGGAAAGAGCAACTCTCCTACCTACTATGAAGAAATAAGGTTATGAGTGCAGCCAAACAAGAGATGGAATCATTTTTAAAAATCGTTTTTCAGACTCCTGAGAGTGCTGTTAAATCTTGGAAAGTTTGCAAATTTCAGGCTTACATTAACTTTACATCTCTATTCATTTTTTCCTGTTCTGTGAATCTGTCTCTAAAATTATATTCTCTGCTGTATACAGTCTGAATTTCAGCGATTTAAAATAAATCTTATCAGCTGTCAATTATGACTAGTCAAAATCAGAATTTGGATTTTAAATCATTAGCAATCTAGAATCTTTCAGATTTAAGTCTAAATCCAGATATTTACTTGTTGCTAGCTACTGCCCATTAGGTTTATTTCAAATCCCTGTAATTTAGAGTAAAGATGTTCTGTTTATAAAGAAATTGTATATTCATATCTTGGTAAGATGACAGTATTACCTGACTATTGTTTAATCACATGCTTTTTGTCATAAAATTCAATTTTTGCTTAAGTTTTATACTTTTGAATGAAATGAGGAAAGAAATGGGGAAAGTGGTTGGAGATAGGACTGAAGGAGAGACAGAGAGAGCAAAAGCAAGCAAGCTTACTTGATTACACTTGACATTTCATAGATTTGAAATAAATCCTGATCTGATTTGGTTAGTAATTGGTCAGACTTGGGATTTACATTGAAACCCTTAACATTTGAATGTAAATCCATTTATACTTAAACATGTATCTTTGGGATTTAAATTGAACCCAGGTTTCTACTGGTCACTAACCCCAAGAGGTGGATAATTTTAGAATCCTTGTATTTCATAGTTTATAACAGATTAAAATATGATGTATGCAGTCAGATGATATTTAAATTTTGTAGTAGTATTGTTCAGAGGGCTCATTTAGATATGACATATTAAACTGAATGAATAAATAAAGACTACAATTGCTGAAATTGGCTTTACGTCGCTTAAAAATCTTAAGAATATGTGGCTTGTGTTAACCTTTAGATAATTCCTTCTTTTGCATTCACTTTGGTGCAGATGTTCTTTTAAAGTTCTGCACATCTAGTCAAACATAAAATCCTACTCTCTATAACTTATATCTAGCCTGAGCCTAATCTTATTATTATCACTTCCATAAACATTACCCAATGTCTTTTGAGAAATGAAGGCAGAAGAGATTGTTTCAGGAGTAAATGCAGGTTCACTCATGCAAACTACATGCCTCTAGAAACAGAAAATTATTCTTCAGTTCACACCATCTTATATGCCTGTTAAGAATTCACATCATATAGTGTCAACTGAAATTCTCACTTAATTTAATTTCCTCAAGAGCTGATGAAATGGAGTGACTTGTTTTGTCAAAAGCCAGGTGTTTATTGCTGAATAAAGAGGTTTATCTTCTCCAGAATTGTAATTATATCTTGGCACTTTTTTGAGAGAGACAGGCAGCATGAATGGAATAATCAGTCGGTTACAAACCACCTTGATCACAGGAATCCCTGTTAAAGGGGAATGAAACCTTTTGAACAAAATGGCATGGGTGGAAACAGAAAAAAAATCAAAGAAATTTTGAGAAAAATCTGACAAATAATGAGAAAGTTATGAGCATTTGAATATTCCGATCACTAATGCTATGGATGTGACAAAGATGTGTGATGTCACATGTGAAAAACTTTCCCTTTGATTGACTATAAATGGCCCCCAAAACGTTTCATTTTGCTTTTTCTTATGGTGATACAAACTCTTTATCCACAGTGTATTCTTTGCAAAATGTAAAATCTGCATTACATGCCCTCCTATAGAAAGAATAATGAACTACTGATAGATGTCATTGTGATAAAAGAGGCAGTTTAAGTGAAATATATACAAAAGTAATCTCAAAGTTGTTCACATGTGACATCACACATCTTTGTCACATTGCCAATAGGAGGATCTACATTATAATAATGATCTAAACTTCAAATGCTCACAACTGAGCTGAGCTAGCGATTTTGAATATCGCGCCTTGCGCTTATCAGACTGTATACTGCGCATGCTCGTAACTTCAAGAACTTATTCCGAAGGGTATGTTTCGGGGCAGTGTGAATGTGGGGATAATTATCGGATATTTCCTTGCCTGAAAAAGTTCTCATAATTTAACGGGAATTCTTGTGATCGAGGTGGTTTGAAACCACCTGAAATAAAGAAAAGCTGTCATTTTCTGAGGGATGTTTGGAAAGAGAGGAAAAAAGGTTTGGATGAAAATGGAGAGAGAAGTAGTGGCATGACTGGAGGTATTTAGATTTCCTGATTTGTATAAGATTGAGTGTATAGATACACAAAACCTTCATGAATGTATAATGCCCAAGTCGCACCTGTGGGTGTTTGGCTTCTGGTTGACAATGCATTGTTCAAAAATTTATGCAGATAGTTAGGCTGACAATCAAACCAAGGTCTCTGTCTACCTGCACTAGTAGCTTGCTATTTTGAAATAATTTTTCAAACGATTGAAACGAAGCATGTGCTGTTGTCACCTTCCAGTCCTTTTGTTTTCTCTCATTTGAGGTTGTTCTTGTTTATGCGATAGTGGGTACTGTGCCAAACCCTGCACACCTCTCACATCTATCAGAAAAATTGGGATTACCGCCCTGACAGTGCATCCTGTATGATGTTCCTTATCTATGAATGGCATAAAACAGACATTTATGAGTAAAATATGTAGTAGTCTGACTGCTACCTTTGAAAATGTCCGCATATTTCTGGGTAGGGCTGCAAATTGGTAATGAAACAGCGGCAATATCCTTTAAAAATGTGACCGAAGCAGTAGTGAGACACTGGCAGCCAATAAAACCCTTTGGTGGTGCAATCTCCATTGCACATCCATCACTCTTTGCCCCCATTCATAATCACAATATAAAAGCATTCAGAGCAAGATTATTCATGATCACATCAATAAAACAGAAACATTCATTTTAGTGTGATCAAACAAAGTGGTTGCTTTGAAAGTAAACAGAGTATCAGTAGAGCTAACTGGGATTACTATTAATTGGTGTTTTGTTTTTGAATTATGAATGAGGTTTTAGCGTCTACCTTTTGAGCTCCCAGTGGCAGTGTGGAGGTGTCAGAATTTGATTCAGCATAGATACTCTGCAATTATAGGATGAGAGAAAGGCTTAAGTGAAGTGGAAATAGAGAAGTGAGGGAGATCATAGGCTAGATTGAGAGAAAGAAAAACAGGAGTAATTGCATTCTACAGCAATATTTAGATACCCACAAGGAAAAGGATGTCTTTAAACAATGAAAGTCAAAATGTATTTTCAAACGTTGCTTGTTTGCTGATTTAGATGAATAGTTATAGACGTGATTTTGAAAAAAAATTGTATTCAATGAATCAAACCCTCTTCTTGTTCATTATAAACAGTAGGAGGAAATTCACGATTGGGAACAAAAATAATTGAATTAAGTACTCATATTTTTCACTCTTTCTTGTATTTTTAAAAAAATAGAAACATGCAGAAAATGTTTAGAAATCTCACTGGCATTTGGTAAAAAAAAAAGGTCTATGAAAGCTTAAATGCTAGGATGGCATTTATTGGATTAATGTGCTTGAGGAGTGTCAGACAGCCATGTTCCAATTCTTATAGTGGATATGGGGATACTGTTATGATAAAACAAGTTCATCAATGCCTGGAGAAAGAGGGCACAATGGACAGATTATCTTCCAATATGCAGAAAGCGTGTGATATATTCTCCTGTTTAGACTCTAGCAAATTCTTACAAAAGTTTAAAAAGGCTTGAAAAGAATTGAATAGGGAAAGAGAAACGGAGTTGTTGAAAGTAGCTGCTTTCGGAAGCTGCTTTTAAAACCATTTTGCATTGTAAAATGATTTTAAAGGAAGTTAAAGGCAGTTGTTTCAGAATTTGAAATCGAAATTACCTATTCACTTACTGTGTCAGTGATAATTGTAATTTTTTAGGTAAGATATGACACACATGAGCTTTATAAGACAAGCAGCTTGTTATTCATTAAGATTTTCATGATCTCATGATAAGATCCAATTAATTTGGTAGGCACAGCTTCACCCACCTAGTGTCTACTCCATGAACAAGACAACTTAAATCTTAATATAGTTTAAAACCATTGAATTGACAAATCAACAAGGTTGATTTTTGTTTTTATGTTCAGATTTCATTCATTTTTACAAATATAGGGCCTATTCCTAGACATTTTTTTTTTCATTTAATATACCTTATTGGGTGCAATTCAGAACTGGTAACACAATGTACTAAATGACAGACATACAGCATTACTATATTTAAATTGGGGAAATATGTTCTGACGTTTCCATAAGGGAAATGTAATATACTACATTTACATCGTGTGATTTACATTGTGTGAAAGGGTTTTGAAATTATCGGTACCTCATATTCAACACCATTCTCTATCCAGAGCACATCCTCTATTCTACTATATGAAGCTTTCACTTGAAGAATGTGAAAAGTAATTATGAAGATGGATGCTCGCCTGGAGGGAGGGTAAGGGAAGGCGGGATGATACTTTGACGAGGAGACTGTGGTTGCTATGAGAGTATGGTAGCTGTACAGAACAAAAACAAGAAAGAGGATGATATTTACCTAACTCACCCTCCAGCGCGATGAGAGCTTTATTGTTTATCTCTTGATCTATAATGGACATCACTTTGCCTGATGCCACCTGTGTTTTAATAGAATTCTCGTTCCAGTGACGTATTTATTTGGTAATTCATCTGTTGACTGCCAGGAGGGCTTTAACTGTGTCTTTTAGAATATGAAGATTTATAGATCTCGTTAAATAACTTGTTTATTCTAATTTGTTTTTCCTCAATAAGTTCTTGGCCATGTTTCATGCTATCATGTGGATATTCCTTTATGGTGTTTTTTTGGTAGATACACTCTTAATTTCACTGATTTGAAATGAATTTAGATGGACTTTCGATGAGGGGAGGAATGAAATCATGGATTTAGTTTGAATACTCAAGATTAATTTGTAAATCTCGAATGATTTAAATTTATATCTCAAAAATTAATCTTTAGGATTCAAACTAACCAAAAATTTGATCTGTTCCTAAATACAGTCCACCTGAATTCATTTCAAATCCAGGCATTTAAGAGTGATGATAAATCTTTTTTTCTCCGCATGTGTATCTTTGTAGTTTATGCATGTCATACAATCTCACTATCAGTATATCAAAATATAACTTGTGAGTCTGTTGATTACAAAATTTACGATGATATCTTACAATGGTATTAACATATCAGACAAGTTCTCAAGAACGCCACATTTCATTTGAAATTCTAAGGGCAATCTACTTCTCAAGTCCCTTTGTTCATAATTTACTTCTTTTCTTTTAGGTAATGGTTTAGAAAAATGATAAGACCGTAGAAATTTATTTCTGCTTGTGGCAAAATGAAATTGCATTTAATTCTCCAGGCACTCTTCTGCCAGCATGACACATTTTAGAGAAGATACAAATTATCCAAGATTATACTTAAAATCCCTCAAGGAAAATTGGAAAAGCATTACCATTTTTGACAAAAATGTCATTAAAGCTGTAGTTACCTTGGAGATAACATCTCTAAATCTCCTCTGCAGTCATTGCAAATCCTACTTTGTATTTTATACTTTGTTTTATTCATTTTCTGTATAATATATTTTAAAAAGTCAGTTAAAGCAGAAACGCTTTAATTTATTAGCTGGTTGATTTTTTTGCAGTTTGATAATTTGGTTTGATTTATTTCAACCTTCATCGCAGAGTGAATTCAGAACTAAAATGCAAAAGCACGCAAAATACATAAGGTAAATGAGATAAATTACTACTGTAATATCTCTGGATGAGAAATTTATATTTATTGCTTTCTATATAAACATGAATTATATAAATTCATATTTTTTAATTTCACAAATCATCTTTCTTGAGGTAGATTGCTGTTAAGTCAAGTGGTTTAATATGCCTTCCTTATTGCTCCTGAAAGTAAATGTATGAGCTGTAGCCTGCATGTTTTGCACAGTCAGTAGTTCTGTTCAGCACTATCACTATATTGACTCAAAGCACAGCATATTTAACAAATATATCTAGTAAATCAGTCTGTTCATAAAGAAATCACTGGATTATTGATACAGTATTATATTTACTCTTCCCAAAACTGTAGAATAATCTTACATTACCTAACTAAGGATTATCCACTGTACTTTGGAAACTGAAATATTTACATCAATAATTAAGAAATGTGTTAGGTAGAAGAGTAAATATTGTGTTGAAAAAATACTGATTTAGAATGTATTGATTAAAGCTCTGTAAATGTCTGTTAAGGTATATGAATGTTATGTATGGTTAACACTTTTCATGCTTGCTAGAGTTTGTTTTGGTACTGTTCTGTATAATACCATCCTGAGAAAGCATTGTTTTTCAAACAGCTGTTGATATGTCAGCAGCTGCATGAGCAAGGTCCAAAGGTTGGTATCGCCTGCCCGTAAGAGCAAGAAAGATGTGCAAGGTCCAATTATATAAAATATTACTGTAATTTTATATGGTATGTAACATGGAAACCTTGATTGTCATTGATTACTGAACCCCGTTACCATGGTGAATACTAGTATTGTTAAGTTACTATCAAGGGGGTGTTTCACAAAGATTTAAGTATAACTTAAGTTGCACTTAAATGCTGACGTGTAAATGAAATGCAACGCGCAATGTTATTGATCAATACGCAGTAATGTGCATACTTTTGGCATGTTCTGACCAATATGGTCTTGCCTTTTATACCGCGCGCAACCAGGCATTTACATGTAAGTGCGACTCTAAGTCGTACTTACCTCTTTGTGAAACACCCCTGTGGTAATAGTAATTTTATCAAATCAGGGGGTGTTTCACAAAGATTTAAGTATGATTTCAGTCGCACTTAAATGCCTGGTTGTGTACGGTTTAAAAGGCATGACCGCAGTGGTCAGATCATGCGAAGAGGACGCGCACTACTGCATATTGATTAATAAGATTACGCATTGCAAATCATGTACACGTCAACATTTAAGTGTGACTTAAGGCATACTTAAATCTTTGTGAAATACCCTCTGACCCAGAGGATTCTCGGCATAACATCTCTCTGACTACAATCTGAAGTAGTTTTGTATAAAAAAAATAACAAAAGGATGTAGATGATAAGTAGTATAATCAGGTTCTGAAATAATTCATTTTTGCCTATTTTTTCATATTGGGGAGATAGCTGAATTTTAGGGCCATTTCCTTCATTTCAAATGCTTCTTATTTGTGTGTATAACAAACAAATGTTATTTCCTATAAATTCTTGCATTTTGTTTATAGCTGACCCAGGGTGATACTAGAAAAGATGAACACCCATAGCCTTCTATTTGAGCAATTTTAAGGGAGAAATCGACAGGCAAATTGCCCACCGCCCTCCTTTATTTCCTATGCTGTTAATAAACATATTACATCTCATGATGCACATTTGAAGATGCACATTTGAAGGAAAAAAGTTGTTTTTCACATTTCCCTGACCTTTCGCGGCAAACATATTATTGGTTGTTTTAAAAAATAGTAATCATTTATCCTGGTTTTATTTCCAATTTTCCAAAATGTCACTTCTAATTGAATTGCTTCTTTACAAATCTTCTGATTTATCAGCAACATAAAGAAAAAAAAAACAATTACACTGAAATCCCAGGATAAGCTTTGACTTTATCCCTCTGTTTAGTTCTCCCTCAAACAATTGAGCTTAGAAAGTCACACTGATGTGTCGACCATGGAAATCAATCAAATTTGAAGATTGAGCAGCGAAGATACAAGAAAATAAGAGATATTGGGCAGTGAAGGGTTAGAGTGAAGACCATGGCTCTTTCCCTGTCCTAGTAATCAGATAGAAAAATCAATATCCCTGTTGTGGTCTCATGTGGGCGTGTAATATCATAGACACCTATCTGCTAGTAATATGATGGAAAAGCACTTTACATAATAAGTGTAAAATCTTCTCTCACCTATTTGCGTAAACTTAGGTTATTTTTTCAGAGTAATCTACTTATTAGGAGTTATCACAGAGTTGTCCAACAGACATTCTATAAATAGGTTACTATATTTTTGTAAAGTTGTTTTAAAATATCACTTCAGTTTTGTAATTGACTGAAGTAATTGTTTCATTATATATTCTATTAAATTTTGATAACCATATCCTCAACCTTATCAATCCAAAATACACAAAAAATCTTTAGGGAACTGTTGGCTTGATGAAAAAATTGATTTCCTAATATGATTGCAATGTGGATTCTTTTGGAAGAAAGTTGTGTGTTTTATGAGGTGTGGAGGGGAAAATCTTAGTAGTTTTTTTTCTTTCAGTAATATCACTTTAAATCATGAATAAAACTCAATAACATAGTCTTTAAAATGCACTGAATACAATTAGTTCAATTCAGTTTCTAATGCCTTTAAGTAACTTTGGTAAGGATCAATAATTTGAATTATACGACAGTATCTTTGAATTTTCCAGTTTTAACAAAAGTCTAGTTGCTATTGAATCTTTGTGAAGACATGCTATGCACCATATTATGCATGTTGCCTCTGGAATTTAGTCAACACAAAATGCTATACTTGATTGATGTCATGGATTAATATTTGTTGAGATCTCTGTTACTTCTTGAGTGATTGTTAGCAATCTATTCTATTTGGTACTTGAGACAGAATTTTAAGTATTTTACTCAGTATTTTGCTTAAGTAAAATGCTCAATAATCTTAGCGGTTCAATTGTCTTTTTTGGATAAGTATTTTGCTTAAATCTTAGTGAGGACCCTACCTGCCTAAAGTCTGGCTTGCATGCAGTTTAAAACATACAGACGTGCAGTCATACATACTGCATACAGTTCGATACATAGATTGAGCATTATTTGGCTTAGATTTTATTTTGTCACAATGTTTATGAGGAAGTATTTTGCTTAAAGCTGGCTTGAGTAAGATAAATACTTACAAATGATCTGAATACAAGTAAGCATTTTGCTCAAAAGCCAAATAAAGTAAAATACTTACAATATCAATATTTTCAATTGTATACTGGTCCATTGAACTATATAGAATTATATTTTCAACTAAACATCTTTGATTCCAGAGTGAAATAAATGGATTCTTGAACACAACCTATAATCTGTTTGATATTCATCACTCTCTAATCGATCGAGCATGGATGGAAATTGCAAAATGATTGAATTTGATCTGTTGATCAATGATCCCAAAGTGGCCCTCAGGGAACCATTTTTTGTTACAGTTTGATCTATGAATAAACATGGCTGTATAATGCCTCGATCACATTTGCTCTCTGGCAGCCATACGGCGAGTCGAAAACAGCCGTTTTCATTCAAACCACCTATATATAGCTGGTACAGAAAATGTTAAAACGACTATTTTGGACTCGCCGTACGGCCGCCGTAGAACAAATGCGACCGATGTATAACCAAAGCCTTTCTTGAGATACTCCAAAACATTTATGAGGTATTATCTAATGTGTTATGATTTTACCACAGTACCCTCTCTAAAAACAGTTTCACGGATTCATGAAAGGAGGATAATGATCACAAGGATGACTTCATACCATATTATAATTATGTTGTATTTAGTCATGTAGGTGTACTGTTCCTTATTTGGAAGCTTGAGATTGAATTATTCAATTCGTTTTCTGCTCTTTCTTCTACTATTTTGTTTCTCTATAATCAACATTTGTACATCAGCTGGTACAAATTCTCTGACACTTTACAAGGAAAACATATAATACATATAGCTATTCATAGAAAAATGGATAATGGTATGACCGTATTTATTTGAACTTGCTGAAATTGTCAAATCTATTTCAATATACACATAAATCTAGAACAGGACTCTTTACTTTGTCTTAAACATGTTAAATATGTGTTTTAGTATTCTCTGTATTTTGATTTAATTTAGCAAAAAAGACCTTTGAAGTTCTATGAGTCATATTATCTTTCCAGCATAGCCCCTTAAGTTTGAAGCAGAGTACTTGGGTCAAGTATGTTCAATGGTCACTTCTTGAAGGTGCTCTGGGGGCCAGAGAAGCAAGTAACAATGTGATGATTTCATATAGATGTGGTCAAGAATCCTTATCGTTATCGTTCATGGACTGCTATATTCCAAGAAGAAAAAAATGCTCCTTTGTTAATTACATTTTCATGTAGAATTAAGATCTCTAAGTGCAACACAGCTGAAAGAATATTTAAAAAATCTAAATGATGGTTGGGAAATGGAAATGAAGACTCAATTTGAAAGAAAACAGAATCCAATAAAATTACTGTGTTTTTCAGAGATAGATATTTGCAAAATTTTGAAAGATTGAAAGCCTACAACCACATATGATATGGTTGCATGTTTACTCAACAAAGGATTGGTCAACCATATGATGTATAGGATTTCTGAAAAAGAGACTCCTAGTCCTATATATGTTCCAATTAAAAAATGTGTTAATTGAACTACAAAATAGAATTTAGTTTCAAACATATATCATATCATAGAGACACTTAGTAGATTTTATCTATTTCTAAATTACTATACATTCAAAATGTTGAGAACTATTATTACAATTTACAATAAATTGGTCTTATTTATATCAAAGAATCTAGTATTTTTTTCAATCCATCCATTTAAAAAAAATGATAAGATTGTTTTTAGTTACAAAAAGAAGAGTTTTTGTCTCACCTGCATAGCAGAGTGAGACTATATAGTCGCCGCTTTTCCGATGGTGGCGGCATCAACACCAAATCTTAACCAAAGGTTAAGTTTTTTTAATGACATCATAACTTAGAAAGTATATTGACCTAGTTCATGAAACTTTGACATAAGGTTAATCAAGTATAACTGAACATGCTACCCGAGTTTCAGGTTACATGATCAAGGTCAAAGGTCATTTAGGGTCAATGAAGTAGTATTGTATCATATGAATGGTGTTTTTTGTGAATAACTATTTTATAATAGTTTTCAAAGTCAGCACTGCTGCAACAGGATATTGAATCGCATAATGCAGGTGAGACTGTCAGAGGCACTCCACTTGTTTATGCCCTTTACTCATTGAAAATTAATTTCATATTTGATCCCTCTTGGAGCTATGTTTCAAAATTAAAAAAAGGCAGATCAGATTTTTTCATTAATGACTTTCTACATATATACTTGATAGGTATTACATAATTGATGAGGTTGTAATTCACTTGGAAATGGAATGAAAGATGTAGTCATGATACACAAGAGTCAAATTTCAATTTGTTTATTTCACCAGACTCAATCTGAATGCCTGGGTATCCCATCTTTCTCTCTCTCTCTTTATCACATGATATTTGATACAACCTGTATTCTGCTTTTGAAATGGACATTTTATTTTTTTTCTTTCATCGAATGAATCAGTCTTATTTATATTTTGTTCCTCACCAGTTGTCACCACCAGTATGTGATTTTATATATTTTAAAGATTTTTTTTCTGTCATTACTTTAAATCCTTTCCTTAGTATGACCTATCTGTGTCCCCCCCCCCCTCTCTCTCTCTCTCTCTTTATGTCTCCATCTCTTTTTGTCTGTTCTCTCACATGACTCTTTTCTCTCATATTCTCCTCTCGTCTCTCCCCCCTCTCTCTCTCTCTTAATACCTCAATCTAATTTTTGTTTTCCTTTAAAATCTCATATTCTAACCCAATAACCACGAGCAAAATCTCTGATTTTTTTTCCATTTATGTGAACTAGTTCAGCGATTTCCCAATTTGTGTATATATTTTTTATCTATCCCTTCTGTTTCCCATATTAGTTTCATATGTTGCCTTTTGCCTTTTTCTGCAAATTCCTGCTTCAGAGTTACCCCGTATATTTTGCTGTTGGCAAGGGCCGATTCAGATTGTTTTATTGCGAGACACAAAAAGTGGATCAATTATTGCGAGACACAAAAAGTGAATCAATTTCTAAAACAACAGATATCAATAGATTACTATACAAATAAACCATTGAATAAATATATGAATAAATTTCTGGAAAAAAATCTGATGAGGAAAATGAAAGAATTCCTTTAAAAGGGTCTTCCCAAAAAGGGTTTTACTGCTCAAAATATTCTGGCAACACTTCATATCTTATCAAGATTAAATATTCTGAAAATTATTCTGCTAAATGTTATCACAGAATGATTGCTCTTTATCCATATTACTGGATTTTTATGTTGATATGTATTTGAAGAATTTCATTTCAAATATTCTACATTATGGGTTTTTATTCACCTTGTAATGTTAATAAATCTGCTCTTTTCTAAATTTTGAATTTTTGAAATAAATCTTTGTTGTGATAATTGTAATTTATATATACTTTTGCAGTAATATTACATTGGATTTCATATCATACTCATTGATATTTCATAAAAAGGTTTGCATTCAAAATCTGCAAAGGCAATATGAAAGAACAGTGCAATTCTACTCTGATTCATCCATCGGGTAGTAGTTGCAAAGTCAAAAAAATCAATAGCAATAAAGAAACCATGAAACGAGGGCACAGCCACGTTTTCCACAATAGTCCAGTAGATATGTGAAAAAGATGCTCGAATCTGGCAGAAAGTGTGAAAATTGGCATACAGGGGTATTTTTGGGCGCTGATTTCAAAAATTGCCGGCCCCAAGCGATTTGACCATCGGGTCGGCCGCCATTTTGAAATCCAAGATGGCCGCCATGAAAAATCATCAAATGTCATTTTCTCAAGTTTTACATGGCATGTGACACTGAAATTTGGCATATAGGGGTAATTTGAGGCACTGATTTCAAATATTGCCAGCCCCCAGCAATTTGACCATTTGGTCGGCGGCAAAATGGCCGCCATCTTGAAATCCAAGATGGCCGCCATGATATATTATTGCAATCATTTTCTCGAGTTTTATATGAACTGCGGTATTGAAATTTGGCATATAGGCTTAATTTGGGGTGCTGATTTCAAATATTGCCGGCCCCAAGTGATTTGACCATCAGGTCGGCCGCCATTTTGAAATCCAAGATGGCCGCCATGAGAAATCATTAATGTCATTTTCTTGAGTTTTATACATGACGTGTGACACTGAAATTTGGTATGTTGGGGTATTTTTAGGCACTGATTTCAAATATTGCCTGCCCCCAGCAATTTGACCACTTGGTCAGCGGCTAAATGGCCGCCATTTTGAAATCCAAGATGGCCGCCATGAAAAATCATTAAATGTCATTTTCTTGAGTTTTACATGATATGTGACACTGAAATTTGCCATATAGGCTTAATTCGGCGTGCTGATTTCAAATATTGCCGGCCCCCAGCAATTTGACCTCCAGGTCAGCGGCAAAACGGTCGCCATCTTAAAATCCAAGATGGCCACCATGAAAAATCGTTGCAATAATTTTCTCAAATTTTGTATGAGCTATGGTATTGAAATTTAGCATATACAGTGTAGGTGTAGTTTAGGGCACTTATTTCAATAGTCTTACCACCAGGTCAGCTGCCATCTTGAAATCTAAGATGGCCACCATGAAAATCACTAAAAATCATTTTCTTGAATTTTACATGTGCAAATAGAGTACCTATTTTTGGGTGCTGATTTCAAATATTGCCAGCCACAAGTGATCTGACCATCAGTTCAGCGGCAAGATATGGCTGCCATGAAAAAACCATATCAAAATAATTTTCTTGGATTTTACATTATATATGACACCAAAATTTGGCATACAGAAGTATGTGGCACTGATTTTGCCGGCCACCAGCAATGTAACCACCGGGTTTCGGCAAAATGACCGCCATGAATTAAAAGTAATGATAATTGTCTTGAGTTTTATATGAACTCTGGCCCTGAAAGTTGTCATATTGGCATATATTTAGGCACTGATTACTGTCAGACACCTATTTGGTTGCCATTTTGAAATACAAGATGGCCGCCATGAAAGATAATTTGCTCAAGTCTTACGTATGGCCTGTAACACTTTGAATTTGGAGAAAAACTTGATCTTTGCATCCTTGATCAATGAAAAAAACATAATAAATAGATGCTATTTTGAATTCCAATATGGTTACCAAGTTTGAATGATGTACAACATTATAATGGTGAGTAAAACCCATTGTATTGGCACTGAAAACAAATCCAACACAACCACATCTTTGTCCGTTGCAAGGATTATAATACTTTGGCACCCTTAATTGCTGATATAGATGTTACGTAAATATGAAGCACCATAAATACACAAACCAGCTAGCTTCTTCTGCAGTTACACATTTGAGGTGGCTTTGGTTGAACAATAACCATCCGGAACAATCATTTTCTGTTGAGAGGCTGTAAATTATTTCTTTGAGTTTCATATGATCTGCAGTATTGCACTTTGACATATCGACGGAGTGCGGGGTGCTTATTTCAAATATTGCTGGCCCTCAGCGATCTGATCCCCTGAGTCAGAAGCAAAATGTCAGCCATCTTGAAATCCAAGATGGCTGCCATGAAAAAAGATCATTGAAAAAAAATCACTTTATCTAGTATCAGGTAACGTATTATTTTAAAATTTGGCATCTATGGTAAGCTTAATCTAGGGATATCGAAATTGCCCCTAGTAATCTGTCCAATAGATATGCTGCAAAATGGCCACCTTCTTGAAATCTAGAGTGGATCGACTGTCATGAAAATTCATTAAAATCATTTTCCTGGTTTTAAATAATTTGAGGCACTGCATTTTAGACGTACAGGCAGGTTTTTGGCCTGCTGGTTTCAGAATATTGCTCCAATAATTGCGATATTTTATTACAAATCGACAAGAAGAAAACTGCTCCAGACTTGAAGTACTGATGGTTATATAGTGGTAAGATGATGATGATGATGATGAAATTAATATTAATGATGGATGATAATAATACATATTTTATTGTTCAAAATAGAATTCAGTAACAGAAATGCTCCGAAAAGTTATTTCGCCCATACCCTGTAGATCATGAGCCCGGCAGCAACTTAGCAGCGCCACATCGGACGTTGCTCTATCCATTAAAAAGGGAAGTTCACCCCGGAGAAAAGTTTGTTGTAAAAACACAAGAAAATATGATATAAAAAGGATATTGGTAAATCCATCAAAGATATTAGAATTTTAAGTTTTTGATTTGTGACGTCATATACTGTACGAGCAGCTGCCCCATTATGTTGTGTGATTTAAAATGGCAGATAAAGTGTGTTATGTGTTATAATTATGTTCATTATCTATCCATATTTGAAATTAACATACAATACAAGTTTTTGCTTCATAGTACCAATTTACAGTGTCACAGGTAATGTAGAATTCAGGAAAACATTTTTGAAAGATATTTCGTAGTAGCCATCTTAGATTTCAAAGTGGCGGTCATTTTCAGCTGACCCGGTGGATCAATCACTGGGGCAGCAATATTCTAAAACCAGCAGGCCAAAACCTGCCTGTATGTCTAAAATGCAGTGCCTCAAATTATTTAAAACTCAAGAAAATGATTTCAATGAATTTTCAAGATGGTGGCCATTTTGCAGCATATCTATTGGACAGATTACTTGGGGGAAATGTCAATACCCCAAGATGCCAAATTTCAAAATAATACCTTCTTTATAATTATGATACTTGATTTTTTTTTTATGATTTCTTTATGGCAGCCATCTTGGATTTCAAGATGGCTGCCATTTTGCAGCTGAGGTATCACGGGCCTAAAACATTTCCCATAGACTCGTGTGTTAAAGAGGCGCTCTAAAAAAAAAGGATGAAATTCGAGAATTGAATGTTTACTACCTGTCCAGTGGATAGGATACATTTCTGACATTCCATATCTGACCAGAAAAGGGTACCTCGACCAGCACATTTTAAAAATAAATCCGCATTTATGAAGACTACACCTGACAGGGTCATATTCATCACTTGAGACAGTAAAATGGCAATACTTCTTCCGCCAGTATAAAAATAGTTCCAAAGTGGTGATATATCTTCCCAATTTGAAAAAAGGAAGTTCAGTAAAGTTACCCTCCCTAGAATCGGTGTTAGATTATCAATCATATTCATTCGTTTTTGTCAATCAGCAATATCAAAATTAAAAATTGAGAATTAAATGGGTTGGCTCGAATTAATATCTTTGGCCCTTATAACCCTGACTCAGGGGATCAGATCGCTGAGGGCCAGCAATATTTGAAATAAGCTCCCCACACTACTTCTATATGTCAAAGTGCAATACCGCAGATAATATAAAACTCAACGAAATAATTGCAATATTTTTATGGCAGCCAGCTTCAAATTCAAGATGACGGCCATTTTTCCGCCGACCAATTGTCAGATTGCTTGGAGCCAGCAATTTTTTTAATGAACTCACCCAGATACCGATATACTACAAATTTCAGTGGCACATATTATGTAAAATTCAAGAAAATGAGTTCAATGATTTTTCATGGCGGCCATCTTGGATTTCAAATGGCAGCTGACCCGATGGTCAAATCGCTTGAGGCCGGCAATATTTGAAATCAGCGCCCAAAATTAAGCCTATATGTCAAATTCAATACTGCAGTTCATATAAAACTCAAGAAAATGATTGCATTATTATATCATGGCGGCCATCTTGAATTTCAAGATGGCGGCCATTTTGCCGCCAACCAAATGGTCAAATTGCTGGGGGGTGGCAATATTTGAAATCAGTGCCTAAAAATACCCCATCATACCAAATTTCAGTGTCACATGTCATGTAAAACTCAAGAAAATGACATTAATGATTTCTCATGGTGGCCATCTTGGATTTCAAAATGGCGGCCGACCCGATGGTCAAATCACTTGGGACCGGCAATATTTGAAATCAGCATGCCGAATTAAGCCTATACGCCAAATTTCAGTGTCACATATCATGTAAAACTCAAGAAAATGACATTTAATGATTTTTCATGGCGGCCATCTTGGATTTCAAAATGGCGGCCATTTAGCCGCTGACCATGTGGTCAAATTGCTGGGGGCAGGCAATATTTGAAATCAGTGCCTAAAAATACCCAAACATACCAAATTTCAGTGTCACACGTCATGTAAAACTCAAGAAAATGACATTAATGATTTCTCATGGCGGCCATCTTGGATTTCAAAATGGCGGCCGACCCGATGGTCAAATCACTTGGGGCCGGCAATATTTGAAATCAGCACCCCAAATTAAGCCTATATGCCAAATTTCAATACCGCAGCAGGGCCTGACCTTTACTTTTTTCTTAGGGAGCCAGCCGGGCTCCTCAAGCACTTTTTTAGGGAGCCCGCATGGGTTTTAAGGAGCCCAAGTTTATCCCTTTTTTTTTGCATAATACTGGTCATTACCTATTAAAATATAAAGCACACCATCACGATACGTTTTTTGTTTAATAATCATCAGCACCAGTTGTATTTATTCAGGGTAAATCAGATTTTGACACCCCAACACACTTAGACACCGGTCACAAACACATAAGTCAATGACTTTTTTTTTTCATTTTTAATGCCCCCCCCCCTCAAAAAAAAAAAAAAAAAAAAAAAAAAAGGAAATAAATTAAATACATAAACAAAATTGATTTTTTTTCATGCTGAATCATGGATGTGGGTTGGTGTGTGTTTGTGTGGGTGTGACTGTGCGGTGGACTTGGATATACATGTATATGTTAAAAAAATTAATTCATCATCTAATTTCTACTCCAAATATTGTGTTTATATCAGTACAAAAACCACACAGGCTAAGTATGTCACATGTAGGCACATGTTACATGTACATGCATGTACCCTAACTTTTCCTGCAGTTCTTTGAAAACGCAGATCTCCACGAAAATTGCATTTTTCTATGGGGGAGTCTAAATTCGGTGAAAAAGTATTCATCAATAACTTAAATATATATCACAATGAAGAAACCATCCAACTTTATTGGTAGTTTAAAAAAAAAAACCTGAAATGTAAACTCTATCTGAAACAGAAAATCACCATCATTGAGGCCTTTACTGACCGAATTGTCCCCCAGAGCTCAGGCAGAGAGAGAGAGCTCCGACTTGCACAAGTGTCAGTGCGTGCGTGAGTAAAATCCGACGGCCTCCTAAAATCAGATGTTGCCATGTTTGATGATTTACTGTCTGATATTTACCCCCTCCCTTGAAAAAATGAAACAAAAGATTTTTCAGGGATAATTCACTACCGAGGTAAGTTATTTTGGATGTTAATAGGCGCCCTTTTGACAAGCAGAGCCGAAGTGTACATGACACAGAATCGTGATATCCCTAAGGGAAATGTGTGCATTGGAAATTACACACGGCGTAAATGATAATGGACCCCTGTACATGCAACTGTTTCTCGCACCGGTGTAGCCCGATTCTTTTTTCCATAGGTACCATGTGTGTGGAAAAACGTGGTACAGAAAAAAAGACGCAGCTAAGCAATTTGAAACTCGCTATTTTCGCTATTTTCAAGGTTTTTTATGATTTTGAAAACATAATTTAGACTTATAAAGCATGGATTAGTGTGCTGGTAAGAAATTGCTTTTTTGGTGGCTGGTACTAGAAAATCTTAGGGAGCCCACCGGGCTTTTTCAATTACTTTCTAAGGAGCCCGCAGAGGTTTTAGGGAGCCTTTTGCCACCGGGCTCCCGCTAAAATCGAGCCCTGCGCAGTTCATATAAAACTCGAGAAAATGATTGCAATAATATATCATGGCGGCCATCTTGGATTTCAAGATGGCGGCCATTTTGCCGCCGACCAAATGGTCAAATTGCTGGGGGCTGGCAATATTTGAAATCAGTGCCTCATAATACCCCTATATGCCGAATTTCAGTGTCACATGCAGTGTAAAACTTTAAAAAAATGACATTTAATGATTTTTTATGGCGGCCATCTTGGATTTCAAAATGGCGGCCGACCCGATGGTCAAATCGCTTGGGGCCGGCAATCTTTGAAATCAGCGCCCAAAAATACCCCTGTATACCAAATTTCACACTTTCTGCCAGATCCGAGCATCTTGGCCATTTTTTGTCACATAACCGCTCCACTACAAAGGCAGATATACAGTGCCTCTCGCTGTTTGTTTCTCTTTCATGACCGAATGAGGGACAATTATTGAAGGGCTGGGGGAGCAAACGAGCTGTGAGGAGAATAAGCTGGCATTTAGGAGGGAAAAGGAAGGGGGAAATCGATGCATTCCCGATTCATTCCAGTCTCATCGCTCCTGGCTGCTCAAGTGGTACTAATATTTTTCATTTGCTGCTCGCCTGTGGCCATTACAGGGAGTTGCAGCCAGGGAGGTGTGTTTGGTATGCATGGGAGGGTGTTGACACTTGTGCGATACCGTTGCGATCCATACATGCCGTCAGGGAATGTGAAAGCGCTTACAGGAGATTCCGTTGGATGAATGTCAAATGGTCCTTTCTTATTAGGAGGGACCTATCCTGGGCCTCCTTACATATGTATCAAGGTATATTATTAACCTTTGCCTAGATTATCTTTAGGGTGAAGGACACCATGATCATGAAACATTCAACACTTATTTTTCTACCCTAAATTAGTTTTTGAAAGTATATGTTTGGATAGTTAAAGAATCATTCAGTCATAGAGTATACACAATTTTCCCCTGATTTAGCTGGACTTGGTATACAGTGCTTATCAAAAAAAAGTTTACACTTTGAAAAAGCCCTGGGAATAAAAAAATATACAACATGTGGGTAATTTTTTCACATATAATCATGGGTTAGGGTCTAATCTATCAAATGAAAGTAAAAGTTTTGACAGAATGTTACACTTGAGTGAGCACTGTCCATTTTTGTAAAGCTCGCAGAAATCTGTTTGCGCAGAAATGCTTGTTTTCACGCTGTGTCATGGGGAAAGGGCGAAATCAAACTTACCCAGCGAAACATTTCTCATATATTTCCCTTGCACTTTAAGTCAATTGAAATAAAACGGATACATTCAAGCATTTTGTAACAGTTTTGCCACCCAAATTGAAATTTCAACACTTAGCACAACCTTTACCCTTTTTGTGCCAGCTAGATCTGAGGACATATAACTGAATCTGAACAAAAGTTTATTATCTCCAGCATTTTTTCACTAAGTTTTTATCATTTAAAGTGGTTTTACATTTCAATTTTCATTTGATACTTGTTTCTCCACACTTTTTCCAAGCTTGACAAAATGAAAATCAAGCCTAAGCCATTACATGTAAATCAGAGCTCAGTGTAAAGCAAATCATCATCACAATGGCCTATGTGTTTGGGGGAGTGGGGTGGGGCGCAATGCACTCTTCGAAGTGTTTTGGGCAAGGAAACTAAGTTTAAAAAGGTAAAAGATATCTTCAAATCAATTTGACTAGCTAAACTCCACGTGTTCTTAATGATTAAGGTCTACTTTTATTCACATAACTTTTTCAAAGTTCTGCGCCAATCATTTTTCACTAACTTTTCAAAAGTAAGCGATGCTCACTCAAGCGGAAATATTTTTCGACAGTTATATCGTCATTTGCTTAAATGGATCTGTACCAATGTTAAAATGTGGGAAAATCTTCAGGATATTACAATGTATAATTTTACAGGATTTTTTCTAAGTGTAAACTTTTTTTGATATGCACTGTATAAATGCTTTCTAATACACACTAGTAGACAGGGGCTGATCAAGGAGGTGGGATGCAAGGATGGCATATGCATTTGATAGTACTTTAAGGATGCACAAAAATAGTAAGCTGAAGAAATTAAAAATTATCTGATAAATAACCAAAGAAACAATGTTCCAAGTCCATCGTTCTGCAGAATTATCTTTCAATATACCCCCTTTTCAGTGTTATGTGTTTGCATTTTAAAAGAAATTTTTTTTTTCAAAAAAGTAATT
Source organism: Lytechinus pictus (assembly GCF_037042905.1). Taxonomy (NCBI): domain Eukaryota; kingdom Metazoa; phylum Echinodermata; class Echinoidea; order Temnopleuroida; family Toxopneustidae; genus Lytechinus; species Lytechinus pictus. The sequence goes on from NC_087247.1 coordinate 34,415,566, forward strand.
GAATGCATCCTTATTTTGCATGAAACGTTTTTGGAGTAATTTTCTTTTCTCAGGTGAAAATGTATTAATGGAACTCAGCCCAAACAAGACTACTCAGCACCTCAGTTTGCCTTTATCTTGCTACTGGTGTTTTGACTAGCTGAGAATAAAAAATTGTTTCAAATCAGTTTTAGTCATTAACTGGACCTGATTAGTGAAGTGTGTAATCTTGTCCTTCATTACATTTGCTTTCATTACAAGTACTCTTTACACTTCTTGATATATTTGAAGATATAAACAGACTTCATACGACGATCTTCATTCCAATAGTAGAACCATTAGTAATCAATACTGACCTCGCTCTTAAATGAAAGGCCATTTTCTTTAAAACCCAGGGATTTGGAAAGTCAAGGTCAATGAATGCATTCGTCGCACATACAGGTGCTTGACCAACCCTGAGGATAAATGAATATACAATATCAATGTTGTAAAAATTATAACATCTTAAAAGCAATTTGATCACTACCTATTCAAAAGCCAATCTTAAAAAAAGTTAGGTGAACAGCAATTAAGAAAAATTGGGTTAAAAATCTTTGAGACTACTCATCATTTGGATTGATTACCATTATCCATCTGTACAATTCAAGTTTTGTTTTTCGTATATGCTCATCTGATGGAGATCTTAGCCTGAAGTCGTGGTCAATAAATTTTCAGCTGCACCAGGTCAATGAGTAATTATTATTTGAATTGAAATATTCAGTCGGAATTTTCTTTGAAACAGGTACCTCCCTGTAAAAGCCCCATATACATTTTTTTTCTGTAGTGTTCTCAGGACTCTTCCTTTATGGAATTGTCAGCAGCCAAACACTTACTGAGAGTTAAATTTTCTGGATCGAAATAGCAAGTTTATTTTCTTTTATTTAATCAGACGATTCCTTCTTTTTTTTTTAAAAATCGACCTTGTGTAAACCATGGAAAGCCAGCAGTGCAAAAATTATATTTCTTTGAGTGTCCCAACAAGAAGGATTGCGATAATACCAAAACATTGACAATGCACGAGTATTTATCACAGAGGACATGATTTGAAAGGGTATAAATATTTTGGATGATTATGTCACCGGCTTTCCATAGTTTATATAGATTGATGACATCAATCAGACTTGTAAACTTTGATTTTTTGCTTTATGTTCACTTGCTTACTTTAATGGGGGTGTTTCTCATTCTATTACTTTATTAACGCACTATTATTTCAAGAATAGCACCTGGAGTAGTTTACACATGCGGTAGGTAGCAGGTCAAGGAATTCAGCTGTTTTCTTTGTGTAAATTCTAGATGTCGAGGTATCTTTGAAATTACACTTAAATTACATGTATCTCAGAGTCTGCTTACGCCTTTTGATTGGTCAATTATTACAAATATTGATAATGGTAAATTTGCCAATTCTTTGAAGTGAAATTTTGTGGATGAGGGGATCAAAGCCATTTGATGGAGATGCCTGAGTATCTACTTACTTCTTACTAACCATCACTTCTTTTGGTTGATTTCTTTTCTTCTCCTCTGTAATGTCTTCTTGTTTATTTATATGTAAGAAGGGAAGGAAGGGTTCAATTCTCTGATTTCCTCTCCGCCACATCTATACGTTTGATGAATTCGAAAGTGATCGAGATTGCTAGGTTAACGGTTGGATTGTGCGTCTCTAAACAAGGAAACTGCTCTCCACTGAGAGTCATACCAGTACACGACTCACTCATTATTTATGGTATTTGGACTACCGGTTGAAGTATTAGAATTGATAGCCAATTTGCTACATATGTCCCTCAGTAATGGCAATGAATGGCTGCCTAGTCTTTAACAAGTCAGATTGGTAGAATTACCTACTTTCAAATGCAGGCACATTTCTTAGAAATTTGTTGAATAGCCAACATGGCAGTATTCTAGTTTTGCAGAATTCTGTTAAACACAATTATTTTAACGGATCTGTGTGTATTCAAAAGTATATTATATGATCAGTTATTGATTTATAAATACACCCTTTTTAACATCTACACAGTTCATGAAAAATTCTATCCATTGACCATATAAAAGTTGATACTTTTGATAACTTAACAGATATACATATCCTCCTTCAAGCTGTCAACCTGTCTTGAAATATTCAACATATTGTGTGATTGTGATAATTGTGTTCCACGGTCACCACTTACCAGCAAGTCTCATTTTCATCAGAAATGATTGGAAGGATACTTCACAAACGTGACAATATTCTAGTTATTGTAAAAATATTTGTTGGTAAATCGATATATTTGAGCAGATCTGGGTAGGCCTATATTCAAAAGGTATCTTATATGATCAGTTATTAATTTTTAGATACATACTGAACATGTACATTGACATCTTTACAAGTTGTGAAAAAGAGTCCATCTGTTGACCATAAAGATTGTAATTTTTGTAATACACATATGACCATCATCAACCTAATTTGAAATATTAAATTTGACCCGAGACATACTGCGTCTTTGTAATAATTAGTTCTCATGGTCACCAATTGCCCGCATTTCGCATTTTCTTTAAAATAGTAGAATATTTACTTTTATTCTATAATTAATTAGAGCAGATATAATCTGTCCCTGTCGGTGTAGCATGTCTGATTAAAGTGGTTTTTTTTTTAAATAAATAATATGCTTTGGCTATGGCAATTGATTAGTAAAATGGCTGTCATTAAATTGATCAAGATTTCATTCATTCATTCTCCATATGAGGTATTTATTATTAACATTCCAATCTTGAAAAATTTTGGTGGCAATTTATTATTATTTTGGTCATTAATCCTTAGTGAAAATTTGGGTTGTTTGGATATAGAGTGCCCTGTCCTGGATAATGTTTTCTTTTTCTTTTAAAAGGGCCTTTGAGCTTTTGTCTGAACGATCCTGTCATTGGATGTCAGTAAGCTACGGATGAAGAATATACCCTGAAATTTTTAGCCCCTCTCTTGATTCAGAAGTGGTTTGATAAAAAAGAGGAAGAAATGCAGATATTTAATAGTTATCAGGCACGTAATCAGAATTAATTTTCACTTAAAATCATAAAATTCATCCAACTAAATATATGTTTATTTTATACTCTCCACATCATAAATGTTTTAGGGCATACAGCTTCATGCAGTCTAGTAATAGATTGAAATAGTGACATCCACTAAGGGGTATTTACCAAAACTTGAAATAAACTTGTTACTTTATGTGATAGTAAGCAGTTAAGATCCAATCACATGAGATGTCATGTGACAGTGATAAGGGGATATGATACCAAACCTTATCTAAAGAAGACACCAAACATGGCTCTTGCTTACACATTTTATTGCGGTTAACAAAATATTATCTTTGTATTACTCTGAATAAAAATGATGTAGAAATAATCTTTCCTGTTTCTCATGTCATGAGAAATGTATAACCATCAATTAGGTTGTTTAATGTATAGACCTGCTGACTTTAATTCACTTTTGTGTTATATGTAATTCTGTTTTAAAGGCAGTTGGGAACATCTCTGATCCAATAGCTGATTCAATCATGGTTGCATAGGTCAGACAGGAATGACCAAAACAAACGGTCTGTTATTCATCAAGATAATAATAATCATAATGGTATTTAGCTCATGTTTTATCTGACAATTAACATAGTAACTGTGCTTCTCAGTCAATCAAAACCAAGGAAATTTGTCAGACGACAAATGTTTGATGAATGTTTTGGAATAAAAGAGATACAACAAACTTCTCACTCAATGGTTTTCCCCCTTCTTTAAACAAAATTATTTCTTCACTTTTACAAACAATTGGTGAGTTATCCCACATGTTATTTTTTTAGATTTCATTTAATGTGTTTCAAAAACTCCTGGAAAGGAGTACTCCACGCTGAAAATAATGTGACTTCAACAGATAAAGAAAAGTCAGACAAACACACTGAAAATTTGATCAAAATTAGACTAGGAATAAGGAGGTTATGACATTTTAAAGATTTCCATTATTTCGGTAAAACAGTTCTATTCATGTCTTCATGAATATTCAATGAGTAAACAGATGATGTCATATCCCCACTTGTTCTTTTGTGTTTAATTACATGAAATTATGTTCATTCGAATTTTATCCTCCAAGAACTAAAGAATTGGATTGAAAACTGATTTAATGCATGAGATATTCATTGCTGTAAATTATTTTATCACACAGAGATATGTATGAAAATATGAATTTCATGTATAACATAAGAAAAAGCAAAGTGGAGATGTGGGGCATCATCGGTCCATCTATTGAATATTCATGACAACATGCATATAACTGTTTTCACAGAATATTGCTAAACTTTGAAATTCAATAACTTCATTATTTTTCATCAGAATTTGATAAATTATTTGGCACTTTGATAGTTGAATTTTACTATATTTATTTAGATATGATTATTTTTTGCCTGGAGTATCCCTTTAATGTGAACGAGAGGCAATATCTGTGGAAGGATATTAGTCCATTTAAATTGATAAATTCAGATTGCGTACATGAAAGAATGATTGTTATGATTATACCAATTCAGCCATTACTTTATAAAAAATATTATTTGAATATTACTAATCTTGTGCTTGTTTGCCATTCAGTCCATAGGACTATACATACTTTATGATCTTTCCTGAGTTTAATGCTTGAAATATGGCAAGACATATACATGTATAGCTCTAGAAAAGACAAAATTTGATATTCCCTGTAAGGATGGAGCAACAAGGTTCAGAGAAAAGATGACCTGTCTCTTATCATCTTTCTTCCAATGCATCATGCTCAGAATATATAACCAAGGACAAGGGAGGGAAATTGAAATGTACAATATCATTACTCATCTTTCTTTCCTTCTGCACTTTGTTGGGTTCTTTATCCCATATAAATCTTGATAATTATTTATATGGAATGGTTTATTATAACACTTTTACTAATCTTTATTGATTTAATTTACTATTTTAATGCATGAATAAATTTAGAATCGGGTATATCAATTCAACAGAAAAAAGATACTTTCTTCATGTCATAACATCTTTTTTAAGCACAGATTAGTTATTCCTGCATTAGTGAGGAAAGATGTAAAGTTTGACATTCAAATTTACATAAATTCAAACTCCAGCAATCTCTATTTCCAACTAAAAAAAAAAGGTGTGACTCTGTATTCGCCAATTAATCCCAGCGAGCCCATTCTGTTCATCTAAAGCCATTTTCATTCAAAAATTTTGTTGTAGTCTCTAGGCACAGACCCAGACTGAAACTGTAATCAAGATGGGTCCTGAGATAAGTATAGCACAAATGTAAATTGTAGTTTCAATGCTATGATTGTCGGGCCACAGTTAATAGCTAAATTCAGCCTTGGGTAGGGTTCAACTTCAGAAAACTTGTGTGGGTTTCAAAAAATAAAGGGGATTTTGTCTAGAAGCTAATATCACTGTACCTCCGTTTTGGTTTATCTTACTGTTTCATTGATGACTTGATTTTGAATTGTATCATCTGCCTATTTTTATTGGTATCAGGTGATGAGATGAAGTGGTTTGATATTGCAAACCACATCTGAAATTAGATTTCCTTTGAAGGTTTTCATGTAAATTGTACATTAGTAATTGTGGTTTTGGTCATGTTTAAGCAACCTTGTAAGCTCGAATCACAAACAGAAAGACTGCCATTGTCAAATATCGTTTAAGCAGTTTTCCAACACTGCTTATTCACCCTCATTTTAAACTCTGCCACTGTACACCTACATATACTGTGTAGTGCGACCAAGGAGATATTGGTGTGACCCACAAAATATAGGTAAATTTAAGCATTGTGACCACTGCAGTAACCTTATAGAAGTAGGAGAGTGATCATTTTGCTGACCTGGTTCTTCTTAAGATAAAATTTTCAGCATTTCATTTTTACCTTGTATATTTTTACATGACACTGCGTTCTGAACTTTATTATTACCCATCATTAAAACCTGTGTTCAAGAGCTAAAATCTGTTGATTGAACGTAGCACTTGAGAATGATTATTAGAGGTCCAGATTGAATAGGTGCAATTACAGGTGCAGATACAACAAGTACACTTATTTTCTGCTGTCATACATCTGCAGAACTTGTCTGTGTTATATCCGGCTTCAAGAGATATATCCGTTTTCATTTTGAAGGGTTATAGAAAACTCTTTGATCAAGTTTGATGGTAGGCTCCCATTGGTTTCTCAAACTCAATGAAAAGTGACTGGTAGTGTAGTGTAATCTAATTGAATAATAATAAAACAGTCATTGAACTAATAAAGTATGTTCTCTTGAGCTAAATCAACATTATGTCTGCCTCATTTCAGACAATTATTTTAATAAGTTTTGTTTGATCAGATCATTTCCTCCAAATTGGCAACAATATTATTTTCTTTCATTACTACACTTTGCATTTTAAAGTTTGCAAGAAATATTTTTTTAAATGCCAATTTGTGTAGAAAGGAGTGATTTTGAAGCTATTTAATTGCATTGCCAATTTGAGAATAATTTTGAGAGCTTATGCATCAAAAGTTATAGACCAAGCTACTGAATATTGCCACTTTATATAGTATTATTGTACAAAGAAGAGGAAGAATCATGTTGATCTCAGACTTGAAAAGGGGGCTTCACTTGAATGAAGATTTTAATTGACCACATGAAATATACAAAAGTAGAACATATTCTTGTACTCATTCAGGGTTGTAATAGGAAGAACATACAATGTCTGATGGGAGTCACTAGTCAATCTATTGACTGCAATCTCATCTGAATTGGCCATCATATCCAATCAGAGTCAAGTACAAAGCCATCCATAAGGGAGGGAAGAAGAGTTGGAGACAGAGGAGGGATGAGGAGAGGGGATGAGTAGGGGTGATGGAGAGAAAGAGGGAGAGAGGGGTTAAGTGTGTGTGTGAAAGAGAGGGGGGAAGATATATAAAGGGGGAGACCTTGGGTATCTAAAAGAGCTTTAAAGCAAGGAAGAGAGATGGGAAGGGGATAAAGGAAGGAACATGAGTGAAGAGACGGAGAGATGAGATGGGAGGAAGAGAAAGAGAGAGGGGGAGGGTGGGTGGGTATCTAAAAGAGATAAAGTGAGAGAGAGAAATGGGAAGGGGATAGAGGGAAGGAAGATGGGTAAAGAGAGAGACGTTGATGAGATGAAAGTTGGGGAGTAAGAGAGAGAGACAGAGAGTGAGGAAATATCAAGAGAGAAAAGCAAGAGTGAAGAATGTAGAGAGAGAGAGAGACAGAGGAGGAGATGGAGCTAACAGAGGATGAAAGTTCATGCACCCCATTATCCAAAGGGGAGGCATGAGTCTTTCTTTTCATGCATGCCTGAGCCCAATCAACGATTTAATGGACATTACATAGAAAAAAATTATAATCACGACCTGCTTCATGCTGAGCAAAATCACTCTAAAGACAAATAATCGTTGATCCCCTCTCTCCATTGATGAGTAACCTTCCCACATCGTATTCAGGAGTGCATTCAGGGAACAGGCGGTATCTGCCCCCATCCCCATTTTGAGAAAAATTTGAATTATAATTATTCTGTTTTTATAAATACCTCGCTTAATTGCATTTTTTTCCTTCAAATTGATAACAGTTTGTTGTTGTTTCTTCAAAAAATTCTGGAGAGATATACTGATATTCTATGCCTCCCCTTTATTTATGAAATCCTAGATCTGCTTCAGCACATTTTCACATGTCATTTCCTGGAGCAGAGAGTCATATACCTTGCATCCATATTGATTAAGCCCTTGCTTTCCATATTCATCTCTGTTTATTATACGATCTTGGCCCATTGGGTGAATGCGAGCTGGTTATCTGGATAATGGATTTTTAATCCAATAGATTGTATAAAGTTTAATTTGTCTGTTATCAGTCTAGTATTAACAGTTTCAATGAGCTTAACTGATACTCATCAACCCTTATTATTACCAATGCTTTTGTTTAGATGATAGCATTTTAGTCCAAACACAAATATGGCAAGAGTTTTCTCCCTCTTGTATTTCCTTCTTTTTATTCTTTGTACTTGAAACTTGAAACTGATATCCAGTTATTATATAATTATTGTTTACTCCATGATAACATTTCATTTCTAAACTTAATTTTTATTATATTATTCCAATTTAATCTGATTAGGAAATGACACCAATCTTAATATTAATGTTTCAACACCACCCATAGACACACAATACTTCCGGTATATTTCTTTTTACTATCACCATTAATATATATTGGTGATATTTATTAAAGAAGTCAAGAAGAGAAGAAGGAGGAAGGGAAAAAGAAGAGGAAGGGAAGAGGGAGAGGAGGAAGAAAAAGAAGAGGAAGAAGGAGGAGAAGGAGAATAAGAAGAAAAGGAGGAGGAACAAAGAGAGGGGGGGGGTAAGAAAAGAAGAAAAAATGCTGGTCAGACTAACACCAAATATATCATACAGTAAAGTGAAACTAACCATGATCCTCACTGAATTAAAGAAAATTGACAGCCATTTGCATTTGAGTTCCCTATTAGTATGAATGCTTCTCCATATTCCCCTAATAGCTCATATAATTATGAGTTTTCACTCAGATTTCAAATATAAAGTGGAAATAGCGTAGGGAATTGTCAAGTGTTGTCGCTGAAAATGCAGGATTTTTTTCATATCTACTTGAGATAGTTACAGGATACCATAGTCCTTGACAACATGAAGTGGTTGAAGGCAATGGCAGTCTAGTATGTACAAATGTTGACTCATCAGCAGCAGAGAGGGCTTCAAACCAGCATGATTCAGATTTTGCAAATTGGCAACATTTCTATTTCACCCCTCCCCTTTTTCTCTCTCTCTTTCTATCTCTCTTCTCTCTCCTCTTCCTCCCTATCCCCTCTTTTTCTCTCATTGTGAGTGCATTCTATTTCCTACAGTTACAAATTTACAAATATTCGTTTATTCATTTCTTCCAGATAGTTATACAATGTCATGTGAGCTTTGAAGGTTTGCATGGTGGTAAGACGTTTGCGGTAACACCATGTAGGTTACTCCTGACGAAGATCAAAGCTTATGTGCTTGAAACGTCAAGAATAACAGTTCTTTTAAGAGCTATTATCAGAAAGATAAACCAACAGTCCTTTTCAGGACTAAACTACATGGTTTTAACCCCCAAACTCTCAAAGTCAGTACATAGTTCCTAGATGCCCTTTGATTTGAATGTTAGGAAGTCAAATGTGTTTGCATTATTGAATAATTTATATAATCTTGACATATTCAACAGGGTTGAAAGAAAAAATGATCGATAATGAGGGTGACAGATAATTTTTGTTGATAACTGGACTGTTATCTCTTTCCACTATTTTCTTAGATTGGTTGTTTCACAGCTCTGTGCCTAGAACTTCTTAAGAGAGACAGTTTGGTTGTTCTGTACATAGGGTCAGGTATATTTGGTCTGTTCCTAAGTAGTATCTATCCATCTTCTGTAGCCCTTGCTGAGCAGCACATCAGAATGTCAGGTAAGTTCTTCTTTCTCCTGTTCTTATTGCTTTAATGCAACGACTGCTACAAATTCTTTTGCTCAGGACATTTCCAGAGCTTAAGACCCAAACCAAAAATGGGCTGGCAGATGTGACAGATAAATAAGGAGTGAGAGCAAGTCTTTTAGTATTGATAACAGTAATTGTATGATTTATGTTTTGTTTAAAATATTTTGCTCATAATGTGGAATCCACCTGCTTGGGGAAGTAATTTGGTGATAAATTACTCTTTAAATCTCTGCTGAATTCATTGCAGCTTATCATAAGCCTCCAGCACCTTTTAATCAATCAGCAAAATGCCTCCAGCACCTTTTAATCAATCAGCAAAATGCCAATCACACAATGCTGTCTTTATAACATTACATAAACTGGGTTCCAAAAGAAACTTATCAAACTTCACAAGCACACTACACAAATTACAATTTGCAATTAAATGTAAATATTTTCTTCTAACACCCCCTTAAGAGTGTAATCCTGCATTCTCTTTAGGTTTACCAAGGTGAATATTTTAAACAATATTTCTGATAAAATCTAAAAAAAGGAGGATCTGTTTCATGTCTTTTTCTTATTAATGATCAAACCTGCCTATGTTTGCTTATTATGCTCATTATTGCTCTTAACCCTTTCACCTTTTCTGACAAGCTCTCATACGAACATGATATCTTTTTTCTTTTTGTTAACTTTATTAATTGCGTGCACAGATAATTAGAATAAATTTGAAGATCAAAATGGAGAAGATGCTGAGCTTGATTCCCTTTTAAAGTTGCTGCTTAATGTGGAGAAATCTATCTCTTACAAAAAACCCAATTATTATCTTGTGATCATTATCTTACAGGATTGGTAACAAGTTGCATCGTGATAGGAGCTGCTACAGGAGAGATGACATTCCCTGTAATAGTTGGTAGGGTAAGTATCTTCATTCTTTAACTTTCTTATAATCTCTCGTCTGCGTTTCAACTTTTTGTTGTTTGGCTCAGTATCTTGTGATTATGAGTCTGTGCTAATGGGTTAATGAAAAGAATGGGCACAATGTCTGCCCATGGTTCAATGCGTAGTAGTATTGAACAGAATTACTTGTTCCTATCTATCTATCTATCTATCTGTATATATGTATATATGTTCTATACAAAGTTGTAAATAGGGTTTCCCTTTGAAATCTTACCAGATGTTTTATGTTTTTTTTATTCTTCCAGTTCCATGCATGAAAAGTTCAAACGTTGCAAATATCACATTCTGATTTTTTAAAGATGTTCATTTACAACATTTATTAAGATGAAATTTAAAAAAATTGTTGTGAAAGATCCATTGAAAGCATTTATAGCTGTATACTTATGTTAGGGTCTGTTGGTATTGTTTCATGTCATATTTATTTTCTCTTGTCTTTATGTATTATAAACTTTGTTTCAAAGTTTTAAACATGTATATTTTCTTGTACCTGTGAGCATAAATGCACATCTTCTAGTAAAGGACATATACCCACTGGTATCCAAGATACTCTCAAGGACAATTATCATATCAACACCTTGTTGCTATTAAGTTATCACTCTACATTATTCTTTTTTTTTACAGTTGATCTTCCCAATACAACCTATGTTCTTCCTGGCCTTCTGTGCTGGAGCTTGCTGTCTTGGTATCCTGGTCTTTGGTCTCCTCCAAACCATATCCTATTGTTCGGCAGAGAAAGGTAATTATCACAGTCCCTCTTATTTTTATCTTCTAGATACATGTATTTCTGTGTGTGTGTGTGTGGGCAGGGGGGGTGTATCTACCCTGAGAGGATTGCTAAAATATCTTATGAAATTTCAGGGTTATGAGTGAACAATAACTGAATGAGATAATAAATCGGGTTGAATGAGTTGTTTTTAATTCCATATCTAACTAATCAAATTATAAATAAAGGAAAAAGTAATTTTGTAATTGAACAGTTTTGTAGATGGTGAAGCATGAAGGTCATCTTTTTTGGTGTGTCAGAGACTGGAAGGGGGGAGGCGGGGGAGGGGGGAGCTTCAGGTTTCCATTTGTCATTTTCACTTTTAGCTTTGGTCTGGGTCTTTTAAGGCATCTCAAGGGAAACATAAGAAATAGCCATTTGAGACAGATAGCCTTCATAGGTTTGACTGTATGGACAAGATTTACTGAAACTTGCACAATACTAATGACCAACCCTTATTATCGGCGATTTCCTATTTATGATTAACCTTAATTTCCTTTACCAAGTTCAATTTTTTGTTTCATAGGACTTCATTTATTAAAAATAACTTTTCTTCAAAATAATGAATTTCCTTACAATAATTTAAGAGCTCTTTTCATTTGCTGGTTTTTCTGGTATAAAGGCAGAGCAGAAATCTAATTATTAGGTTCTTTAGGTTGAGTTGTTAATTTTTTTTATTTTGACCTTTTAGTTAATTTTCTTTTTGAAGAATATACAGTATTTGTATGAGTAATAAAGTGAAAAATTATGTGTTTTGGGTAAGCTATGGAATTGTTTCAGAATTATTCCCATGACTAAAACCCTTTATCTTAGACTTTAAACTATAAATTTATTTTTGGTAGTCAAATGTGACAATAGCCTCTCAAAGAAAATGTTTCATTGATGTTTTTTGTTAGGAGTTAATTAACTGAAAGATAAGGACCAATAGTAGGGGAGTTTTTTATATAATTATTTGCTTTATCAGTTGGAATTAAAATGATTACTGGTACATGATACTTCAAATTTCAACAGATGACATTTCTTTTATAAAAGTGCATCATAAAATGTTTTACTGTCATATATGACTGGAATGTATATTTTCAAGGACAGGTATTCATCACAATTTTCCCCTTTAGAATGTGACCACCCCTTCCGCATAACAATTAAAAAATTACCACTATGCGATAATGTTTCTTTGATAGATATATTTTTACTTAACAGAGAATGAAACCTTTGGAACAAGATAGCTTGTGTGAAAACAGAAAAATCAAAGAAACAGAACAACAAAAGTTTGAGAAAAATCAGACTAATAATGAGAAAGTTATGACCATTTGAATATTGCGATCACTAATGCTGTGGAGATCGTCCCATTGGCAATGCGACAAAGATGTGTGATGTCACTTGTGAACAACTCTCCCCATTACTTTAGTGTATATTTCACCTAAACCGCCTCTTTTATCACATCTATCAGTAGATCATGTGTTCTTTCTATAGGAGAGCATGTAATACAGATTTTTAAAGAATACATAATGGATAAAGAGTTTGTATCACCATAAGAAAGAGCAAAAAGAGACATTTTTGGGGTATTTTATAGTCGATCAAAGGGAAAGTTGTTCACACGTGACATCACACGTCCTTGTCGCATTGCCAATAGGAGGATCTCCATAGCATTAGTGATTCGAATGCTCATAACTTTCTCATTATTTGTCCGATTTTTCTTAAACTTTCTTTGTTCTTATTCTTTGATATTTCTGTTTTGACACAACCCAACTTGTGCCAAAGGTTTCATTTACCTTAAGTCAATATAATATTTATTTGTAAATATTAGTCTCTGTATCTACCTTGTGTTTACCTCAAGAAGAAGGAGGAGAAGACCATAACATGATTTCTCTCTCTCTCATGCCTACAGAGGCAGAAGATTAAATCTAAGGTATCCCATAATTTTCAAACTTATTATTTCCTCCCTCCCACATATTCCACTTCTCACCTTTCTGACAATCTTTTGGACTGTGTATTTGCATTCTTCCATCTCTTCACTATTCTTAAATCTCTCCTTCCTTGTCCATACTTTTTGTCAAATCAAATCTACGATAATAGCATGTGAAAATTGCGGTGTTAAAATGACACCACTGGTGTTCGTAGATGACCACGCACTTTTACACTGGTGTAAATTATACAGGGTTCATTCAAAACCCATCAGTGTTATTTAGCTTATTGTGATGTAGTCCACCTCCTGGACTGTTGTTATTTGGTACAATACGACTACCAAACACATAACACACTACATCCCCATATTCACGCATACACACACCCCCTGAATAGTCACATGAATTTTTTTTCGGGGAAAGTGAATCAGTGGGTTAGGTGAATCACTGGGTTAGGCGAATCACTGGGGTAAGTGAATCAGTGGAGGGCGTGTGTGTGTTGGTTATGTGTGCGCGCGGGGGTACCGGTACGGTCCGATAGGGTTTACCCCTTTGGTTTGCCCAATCAATAAAAATCGTCCAGGACGTGGACTAATTGTGATGCTATTTGGTGTTGCGGTCATACTCCAGGGTGTAAATTCAACACTTGTAGAGGTTCATCTCACAACATCGACTTGTGTAATTCTTAATAGTGTTTTAACTGTACAGGATAGGGGTATTTTCACCTTTACTCTCTGGTCAATTTGGTGTTTCAAGCATGGCATGATCTCTTGGTTATAAAGAGAGGATGGTTAAAATGGAAAGTGTATGCATCAAAGAGGATTTGTATTTGTACAAGGAAGAATGATGGGTATCAGAATGGTAAAATGAAATGAAATATTTATTCAAATGAAGATAGATAATATGAATGCTACAATACAGGTCATAGACATTTAAAGACTGGCTAAAGCTTTGGTAAAGAGTAACTTGTGGAAAGTATGCTTGAGTAACATCTAACATTGCCATTAAAATTCAAATTTGGCATTTTTTGCATCTAGTGCCTTCTCTTGGAGATCATTCATTTTTTAAAGGCTATTTGACAACTTATCTTTCAAATTTTGTGATTTGGGATAGCAGAAAGCTACAGACAGATTGTATCTCTAAGAATTCAGACTCTTTCATGCTTTGGAATGGGTTATGTCCCCAAAAGTTAAAACATTCAAATATTTCATTATTATCTGCACCCAATCAAAACGAAATTCATGTAAAAAACAGAAAAGAATGTCCTGTAAAACACAATTTCATATCATCCACATCAGAACTTTTATGGGCATACATTTTCATATAATCTAGGAATGAAAAGGAACAGTGATAGATGCATTTACAGAATTTACCTAAAAAGGGTGATACCAAGGTTTAATACAAATTTAAACAAATACAGTTAAGTCTGTTGTCTTCAACAAATAGAATGATCATAAATTTTTCAAACTTTCAAGTAATCTTTAATTTGTATGATACATTAAATCTTAATATCTATATTTCTAATATACTCCATGAAATACATGCAGTTTGAAAGAACTTAAAAGGATGGAAGGGAGAATGAAATATAAATTTAAAATTAATAATGCATGATCTTTTTACTTGTATTAAACATTATTCATATATATGTTTGTATATATAGGTATTGATTTCATTTGGTAAATGGTTTGTACCAAATTCTGGTCAGTTTATTTATTTTGTAACTATATATATATGGAGAGAGAGAGAGAATTGATTATGTCATATCCTCACTTTTATTTTAGATTTTATTATATGAAATTGAAATTATTTTTATTTAACTCTTTAAGAATATGAATAAGATCAACTCTTCATATACATTTAACATATTTTGTAGTAAGGGGGATATTTCATATAAAATTATGTGATGAAGTCTTTCACAATGTAGAATGCAAAAGTAATTAAGGAGATCTTGCATCATCAGCTCATTTATTGCACAATTGTTTCTCAAAATAACACAAATTCCATACCCTTTCAGTGTTATGTTTTATTAAGTTTGTATCAATTCCATACCAGAGTGCCTCTTTAATATAAACTTTAAAGCAGTAATTAAGAAAATTGAGATGTAACTGGGTATTTTGTCCATGGATATTAGTGCATCAAAGATATATAGCATGAGAGTACTGAATGCATATTTCCTTGAAAGTTTTCTTTTCAAACATAGTGGACTTTATATTTATGAATAGAATATATCTGTGATAATGGGGGACAGCAGACATGTATGTATTTGCTTGCTAACTAGCTTGTTTTCAATTATTATTACTGTTTTATTTTTACAGGAGCATTTTACAATGCCCTGTATTTTCAGTTTGTAAAGATGAGATGAGACATTGAGTCTAGAAAATTTTCCTTTTTTTTTCCTTTCTCAAATGAATTTTAAGGCTCACTTCTAGTTAATTTGATTTATGAAATTAATTATAAATTTACTTTTAGATTCCTGGCCAACAGTCAACCAACAAAAGAGAAACAATCTGATTCAATCTGTAAATACAAGCTACCATGTAGAATAAATGAGAAAAATTGAATTATGAATGGAATAAAAGCACTTGAGACATACATCAACAATTTTATGATGCATACTCATCAAGGCATAACACTTTGGAAGCCAGACGTTAATAAAATGTCAAGTAGTGGTGCAAATGAGATTGTGCAGTCTGATGATGTAGTAACTTTTTAGGACAGTTTGCTGAAGATCAAGCTTTCAAGATAAAAAAAATCACTTTAAATTGATTAAATTGATGAAAAATATTTGGGGGGTTTCTGTTTTGATAAATATCCTATTTTGTTTGTATTCTTGCAGCTAAACCAATCCCATTAGCTGAAGGAGCATATATGTGGTGTCGTAGCTGCTGCCTAGCATCTCGAGAAAGCCTCCTGTTTGGGGAATCCAAGTACTACACGACTCTGACGGACACCAATTCAGCCTACAAAGTTATTACTACCAAGGAACAGTTTCAGATGAAACCGTCCGCCAAACCCTCAGAATTAGAACCAGAGTTGGATGACAGTGATAAAACGCATGGGGATGTGCCTAGGTAATGAGAATTGTGCTTGTGCAAGATGTCTTGTGCATGATTTGTTTTATTTTTGTTTTGTCAATGGCAAATCATGTACAAGAACAAAAATAAAACTGTAAATATTTATCTGTTTATGTTACATGGCACAGGATCACAAAAATACTGGCAGAAAATTGAGAAATATTGAGTGAAGGCCATGTTTGTCTCTGTACAGTTCATCTGTCAACCTACCTGAGGATGTAATACAAAAATACAAAATGAATATTTACATTAGATTGTATCTGTTGTACTGTATTTGTTGTATCTGGTTTACATTTAACATTAGTTTTACAATTTATTGTATCTTTAATGTTTCAGGGGCTCATTTCATAAATGTAACTGTCATTATGGTAAATACCATGGAAATGGGGCTTGTCAGGTAATCCATATCAAAGTATCTATCTAAACATTATTTAACAAAGTTACCATAATCATTAGTCCTTAATGATAAAGATCAGGATTTGTCCTATATATTAACCCTATGAATAGTATAGTGTTTGTTAAAAGGGTTAAGTTGATCTGGAGTGCATTAACTGTATTTAATTATTACCCATCTGGTTTTGAAAAATGCAAATAAAATGTGCATCATGTTATTTTCGGCCCCGCCCTCCGATTAGTCCACAGGATAAGGAACAATTAACCCTGGATCTAGATCTGTAGGGTGAAGATCAAGGGTCACTTTCTTCATCATTGTGATCAACAATTCTGTGCCTCCCTAATCAAAGATGTTTTGGGGACATGATATAGATATCTCTGTAAATAGCCATAGTGAATTCATTGCTAAACAAGAGATCAGGGTCAAAATATCTTGATCGCGAGCTTGATCTTGCCAATCACATTTGGAGTGGGTCTATAGCATTAAATGGAATATTGTACTAGTTTGCATGAAGGGGTAAAATCTATGTTAGTAAAGAAATTCAGTTAGGAGGGCTTTTGATTGCCATATTTTGCAATGGATCTATTTTTTTTTGGCGCCTTTGGAAAAATGAATCCCAAAGTTTTGTTTCATTTTTAATCAAATTTTCTTGTTTGAAATCCAGAGCTACAGGAAAGCAACAACCTAATTTTCATTAATAGTGGATGCAACCTCTTTTTGCAAGTGATTTCTGTATTAAATGTGTTCATCTCTCTGTGGGAAGTTGTCTTATGCCCTTCCCTTGACAAGAAATTCCTGCACACAGACTGAAAATGGTGCAGAAATCTTCAAGAATAGAAAAAAAAGTGTCTTTGATTTCTCCATGTTTAGAGCCAACCTTGCTTTAGTGTATTGTTGAATAGCATTTATATATATGTAGATAATGTGATTTGTTTTATGTTTACCTGGGGAAAGGTCCTGATATTTTGATGATGGTATTGTACTAATAATTCTAATGAATCGATTTTTAGTAGGGCAAATGCGAAGAAGAGTTATTTTAATTACCCTAATGGGCATGAGACATAGCCCATCTTGTAGCCAAGTAATGAATTACTATTAGGGCCCTGTGCCATAAACCTTAGCGATTAATCATGGGGCTGATTGGTACAACTGATTCCATTCATTATTTAAAAAATGATCAATTGTAAGAATCCCACCTGTGATCAATTCTTAAGGTTTATATTATGGGCCCTGAATAGCATTTAAAATGATCTAGATCTGTAGGGTGAAGATCAAGGGTCACTTTCTTCATCATTGTGATCAACAATTCTGTGCCTCCCTAATCAAAGATGTTTTGAGGACATGATATAGATATCTCTGTAAATAGCCATAGTGAATTCATTGCTAAACAAGAGATCAGGGTCAAAATATCTTGATCGCGAGCTTGATCTTGCCAATCACATTTGGAGTGGGTCTATAGCATTAAATGGAATATTGTACTAGTTTGCATGAAGGGGTAAAATCTATGTTAGTAAAGAAATTCAGTTAGGAGGGCTTTTGATTGCCATATTTTGCAATGGATCTATTTTTTTTTGGCGCCTTTGGAAAAATGAATCCCAAAGTTTTGTTTCATTTTTAATCAAATTTTCTTGTTTGAAATCCAGAGCTACAGGAAAGCAACAACCTAATTTTCATTAATAGTGGATGCAACCTCTTTTTGCAAGTGATTTCTGTATTAAATGTGTTCATCTCTCTGTGGGAAGTTGTCTTATGCCCTTCCCTTGACAAGAAATTCCTGCACACAGACTGAAAATGGTGCAGAAATCTTCAAGAATAGAAAAAAAAGTGTCTTTGATTTCTCCATGTTTAGAGCCAACCTTGCTTTAGTGTATTGTTGAATAGCATTTATATATATGTAGATAATGTGATTTGTTTTATGTTTACCTGGGGAAAGGTCCTGATATTTTGATGATGGTATTGTACTAATAATTCTAATGAATCGATTTTTAGTAGGGCAAATGCGAAGAAGAGTTATTTTAATTACCCTAATGGGCATGAGACATAGCCCATCTTGTAGCCAAGTAATGAATTACTATTAGGGCCCTGTGCCATAAACCTTAGCGATTAATCATGGGGCTGATTGGTACAACTGATTCCATTCATTATTTAAAAAATGATCAATTGTAAGAATCCCACCTGTGATCAATTCTTAAGGTTTATATTATGGGCCCTGAATAGCATTTAAAATGCGATAGTCATTATCCTCCCACCCCCCCCCCCCTTGCTGAAGAATTGGTTTGATACATTCCTCAGAATATTTTTCTTTCTAAATACCAGTGAATTTGTGATATTCATAATTGACTTTTATTTAAAAGAGTTGTTTATCTTTGTTCTGCATAATGTCACATTGATCTGTAGATTTGCTTGTATCAGCTAAGAGTACGAAAAATGAAGCTAAGAATTATTTTATTTTTATACATGTATCTCATATTTTGTTAATATTTAATCTTATTTTGTCTGATGATGTTGTCTATGAAGTACTGTGGAAATGCTTTCAGAAATCTAGAAAACAAAGTGGTAAAGATGTGGAAGATATGACAATAAAGTTACTTGAAATATATAAATTTGTTAAGCAAATTGCAAGCTGTATAGTATTGACTCTCTCATTATGTGCAAAGAAGCGATTGATTTTACTACAGTGTATGAAGTAATCATGTAATGATTTCCAGATACCTCGGAAAATAGCCTTTTCGATATTTTGATATCCAATTGATGAGTTATTGAGTATTGATTAATAACGGACAGTATAAGGAAGTTTTAAAAATGAATAAGTAAAAAGGTTGAAAAGGGTACTTTGATATTCATATTTTTCTTTAACGATTCACCGGTAATATACTTATTGCTTGTAGTACCTCAGTAATAAAATGGGGTGAAATGATCTTGAATCGGCTTCAATGGACCTGTTCATTTTAAATACTGAAAGGAATCTCTATATTTAGTTCAAATATTTTTAAAGATTTGTTCACCCTGACTGAGTTATACTGGTAGTGTGTATAAATAAGGCTGAAAAAAAGACAACACAATTTCATAAAATAAGTAGGGTGTAATCATCATTTTTATTGCCATTTTTTGTTCAATATGTTATATATTTCATTAATCTTGAAATTATGAAATGTTGGAAATTAAAATCCAGAATGATTTGACCCAGGACAGAAGTATGTTAGAAATATTGCATGATATGTTTTTAAATATGTAACATAATAAAAATATTACCCTTTTTGCAAATTGATATAAGTTGTAAAGCTTCATTTAGCATATCAGCCATGACATTTATTTTCTTCAGCCAAATTAATCACCCTTAATTGCTGTCCTTGACCCATGTGTAGTAAATTGAAACCTAGCAGGAATGTTAATTACATGAATCAGCTGAGTGTCAGGAATGGCAGACAGTCTGAGGTGGGTAATAATGACAATTAGTGCCTTTAGCACTCTGAAGGCTGGATATACAAGCATCATTAGTTATATATACTTGTTGATCAAGAAGAAAGTGATGTTAATTACACATTGATGCCCTGTAAATTAGCTATGAAAATGACTTTATTAAGAAGAGTTCTGCATTTATTTTGAATGGTGGGTAATGTGTTATTCATTCCAAAGTCAACATTCTTCCATCTTAACCAATTCTAAGAGAATAACATTTTATTTCAGTGATTTTATAGATTTTATGGGAATAAAGGATAATGGAGAAAAAAGTGCAATTGATTATTTTCAGATGGCGAATATAAGACGAAGAATGAAAAATGATTCTACAAGTCTTTATTTTAATGATTATGTTGCGTGTAGATTGAATTATTACATTGTTTTATGTAAAAGTTGCATCTTTGAACATAATGAAGATACTGCCATATATTGCGAAATTATGATACAAAAATGCCTGAATTCATTTTCATTGCACCATGTAAATTAGATTATATTTGTAATAAATGAAATTTGCTTTAACTTTAGCATTGATTGTCATTGAAATTTAATGCAAGCTGATAGCAAAAGATGAATTTCATCCGTATCAAATTATTATATTATTAGCATTATCATTCTACTAAAATATTCAACAATGACTTTGTTTGAGAAATACTTGTGGGCATTGTAAAGGTTGTTACTTTAGTTAAAAGATACAACTTCCCTTTGGAATAATTTTACAGTTGTAATTTCAGATAAATCACTGGACTACATTTTCAAATATAAGACCTTAATTTTTATGCAGAATGTCTCTGTATTCGTTATTCATTTAAACTCTAAGCCACAAACAATTGTCTACCATTTTTGCCAAGCCAAGTTTCATAAAGATCAATGTAAGGGTGTTATAGTTACAGTTGAAATTAGATCCCTTCAGTAATTTCTTTGTTTATAAATGTGCATAAATGTATATCAAAATATCAACACAGCGTGTAATTAATTATCTACTGTTTATTTTGATTATTTGAAAGAAAAAATATCTCTTTGATTATTCAGACAGAGCAAAATATTTCAATAAAGTGTAATAATCATGCTTATTTACCTCACCAATTATAACAAAACATCTTCAGGTTTGCTCTTCAATATCATGTTGTAGACTCTGTGTACTGAGTCAATCATCAAGAGTGCAAAGTCCAAAATCTTTCATCATTAGAGAGGACACCATTTACTAGATACCTCATCAGTTTGTTATATACTTTTACAAAAATGATATTCCAATTTTATTTTGTATGAATATATAAGCTCACTGTGTTTAGAATTTGACTTGACCAGTAAATAAATGTAACATATCATGAGCACAATTGCATTGGTGTGAATACTTTAATACCCTCTTCACACTGGCCACAAATACCGCTACAGTACTGGGATTGTCCAGAGAATAGCAGTGTTGCCTTCAATGTGAATTTTGGATCCACATTAAACTACCCCGGGATAACCTCGCCTCACAACAAGTCCGCAACATACTATAGCTTGGCAAGCCATAGTAATAGCAGCAGGACAGCCCGGGACTGTTGCGGGGTGTTCGGTCAGTGTGAAGGCACACCACTACAACGCTGGGATAAACCATTTGTGATATATTTACTATAATGTGGTCTAGTGGTGATGACTCGTCTTTCAATCTGAAGGACGTGGGTTCAAGTATTTCCAGTGTATCAGAGTCTGGCCACTCTTGGGGTCACAAGCCTACACATGTTTTGTTACGGAGGTAATAAAAATCACTTGCTGCAGTGTAAATGGGTACATGAAATTTATCCTAGGACTGTGCCGGGATAACTTTTCTACTGTGAATGCATTTATCGCGGGTTTATAGCGGTGTCACCCCGGGGGGGGCACTCGACCCAAAAAGTGGTAGGGGTGTGCCGCGGGCGAGACAAAAAACGGGGGCCTTGGAGCGGGCTTATTGTAAAAAGGAGGGTCCTCGGAACGGGCTTCGGAACTACAATTTTGTGAAAACGGGGGTCCTTGGAACGGATCGCCAGCGTGCGAGTACGTGCGTATAGTACCCCTATGGAACGGGCATGCGTGCATGATGCAGCTATACGCGGGGTGCGCTAGCGCAGAGACGATGGTCGGACAGCGCTCGGCGGCCGCTTTTCACCAAAATTGCAGCAGATCAATGCGACCGGAACGGCGTAACGAAAAATATGCGAAGCTTTGGAGCGGATTTCTTTCTTTCTTTTTCTCGATAAGAACAAAGTGCTATGCCTTGGAGCGGCTTTCTTTGTTTTTTGTCTCGATAAGACAAAAATGCTATGCCTCGGAACGAAAATTTGAGTGTGAAAATGGGGGTCCCCTCCGCGGCACATACCCACTATGCATTATATACTGAGTGCCCCCCCCGGGGGTGTCACCATACCGTGACAGCACCGGGATAGATACGAAAACCAGTGTGAGAGGGGTATGATATTCTTTTGAAATTGATGTTGTATTTGAATGGGGATACTGTTAATCTTGGACTGTTAACACCTTGAACATCATATCTCATTATTGTCGTCTAGTGTTCTTGTGGAGGATAGTTTAATATGTTAGATTTTTATTTCCTATCACTTATTACAAACTAAATATTGTATCACAATTGGGGGTTGTAAATAAAAGTTTAACAAAAATAATGAAAACAATTTTTTTTATTACAAATAACAGACACCCCTTAAGATGTTATTTTATTTACATATTTTTCTCCTGAAAATCATGTTTTTATTTCAAGAGTTAACAATATACAGTAAAATATAATCAATGAAATATGAAGCTATTGTGTGCTTTTTAGTCTATTGTTATAGCTTCTGCTGCTATATCTGTTCTCATGTTATGATACACATGTAATTATATTATTGTCCGTAGTACTTATATTGATTTGCACTAGATTATTTGCCACCACAAAGTTTTATTTATAAGCTATAGTTATCAAATAAATGAATCAAGTGGTATTTATGTAAACTATATGAATGCAAGTTATTTTGTGTTGGAGGTTATTAATAGTATGAAAGACGGTTAATAAATATGGAAAAGTTTTAATGTATATGGTTTGTCTGATTTTCTGCAGTGATTTTGCTTTGTTGTTTTCAGTATGATAACCAATTTCAATTTTTCCATGTGGAGTTCAGATTGCTATTTATTTTAATCCAGCTAGCTTGTTGAGGTTAAGGAACAGGATAAATCAATGCATTGAAGCATATATTAGAAAGAAACAAAGCCTATGGTGACAACCTGTGCCTTGAAATCATGGGCACGGGAGAGGAGAGCCTATGAGAGAGGGCTGTTCCCCCTCCCCCCCCCCAAAAAAAAACCTTTCAACATCACCGCCTATGATTGAAATGCAATTGTCACTCTTTTCTGAAGACATTAATTGATCACATTGTGTATTTTACTCTGCCTTAGTGTGGCTATGCATCAGAAATGAATATCACTTCATTTAATTGTATTTTGGAAAATCAACACTTGAAACGATTTTCTTTACTTTCAAAGGACTGAATTTTATCGCATTTTCACTAGTCCCATTTAAACACTATGTATTGAGGTGAATGGGTATTTTTGTAAATAATCATCTAAACTAAGTGTTTCGGATATCAAGAATATTTTCGGTTTGGTTTTGTTTTGTTTACCGTATAAAAATCACAACAAAATACATTGCACAAGATATAATATTAAATATAAATACATAAACACTTGAAAAGATATGGATTCTATTCAGAGCCATTGATAATAATATAATGACTCTGTTCTTCCTATAGAGGTCCAGTCAAAGTAACATGAGAAATAATATGACATAATGTATAATGATACATTAATGATAACAAATATTTCAATTATTATCAATTAAAAACAAAATGAATACTTCACAAAGCGATTAGACACAATAAAAAAAATACACACCAATAGTGCTACACCTTCCCTATTCCTAAAGATACCCCCTGGTCAACCAAGAGTTTAAAGATGAATGGTTTCCATCCATTCATCAAAGTCAGTTTTAAATAAAGTTAGTGTGTTGGGTTTGCGAAGATTGAGTGGGATTTCATTGTATATTTTTCGATTCACGGTTTAGAAAATGTCCACTTGCAATAACTATTAAGTTTATGGTTTTGGCAATACAAGATTTCTAACATTCCTTAGGGCATAAATACTTTCTTTGTGAACGAGATTATTTTGTAAATATTTTCGGAGCTAAATCGTGAAAAATCTTATACAACATGATATACACGTGCCTTTAATGCCTAGTTTTCAGGGTTTCCCCATTTAAAAGATCGTGAATTTGGAATATCGATGTGTGAGTGTAGGGACTTATTCCGAGAATTATGCGCCCGGCCCTAAATTTTGGAGTTTTTGTAATTGGTCCAATAAGATGTTTGTAGATGATCGCCATACGGTATCAGCGTAATCAAAATGAGGAAGAATTGAACAAAGGGAGATTCTAAATATGTCATGGTAAAAACAATTTTTTTGGGCTGAATATTCATACTAAAAAGCCATACAGGAAAATGCTAATTTGTTTTCTGGTAAGCTGAAAAATCATCATGCATATGTTGTTTGTCAGATTGTGCATGGTCATCTCTAAAATTGGATTGGAAAGCAATTCTTGCAAATTTCTCAATCTGTAGTATCTTGTCCCTGGTATTATCTTTCAAAACTCACGTTTATGCAGAAGTACTGTATGCCTACATAAGAGCAAACACGGGTTTTTTTCCTCAGTTTTGGCTACGTATTGTCAATTTGGAATGTATACATTATAACATATGAATTGATGCAAAAAGATGATATTCCTTTACAAATATTCCTTTAGAAATATGGTGTTGTATTCTCATCCCCTCCTGAAAAGGAAGAAGCATTTTTTGTTACAGATTAAATCAAGATGCAGGATTACTATACACATTATTCAGAGATCATTAGTGGGCCGATATTACGTATCAATAAAAAAAATTTCCCAACTGAATATTTTCCAACGTGGGGAATAGGCCTAATTCTTTCACATATTCTTGGACAATGTGCTCATTTATCATAAAGCACTAAGATTACTGATGTAATATTACGCTTTAGTGAAAATAAAATCGCTCACTTCGGAAAACTCGCATACTGTGTCAAGCGAAATAAGAGATTAGACAAATTCGGCTTGCTGAAGACAGATTTCTCATAATTTCTTCTGATTTTTTATTCCATGAAAATAAAACAAATATATTATAAATTTAACATCTTTGCTATTAAAGTGAACATTTTAATCCTCGTAGATAACGTTTACGTTTTAAGGCCATCAATACACCTCTTTTTACGACTGCATGCATGGTCCATGATCCGATTTTAGAACAAATCGCATTTTGCTCATTTTCTGAAATGTGATTGAAAAGTATCCTTTTATTTGAGGTTCAAATTAACCGAAAGAATACTAATGTAACGATTTTGAATGATTGCAAGCCTTTATTTTGGAGTAAAGGACAAAATTACTTTCAAATCGTAGCCAATCGTACGATCGCTATGGCGTCATTACGACTAAATATTAAATTCGCTTTTATTCTAATGAAGATGATAGCGTAGTCACAGATGTGAAAATAAACATTACACAGTAAGAAACTCCATGTTTCAATATTAGCTTCAAATTCTATTACGCTCTATTCCAAAATCGGGTTGCAGATCATTCGTAAGGCGACCGGTAGCCTTAACATGATAGTTGGATCGGAGGACATAAAAATTAAACAAAATGTATGTAAATGTTAATTTCAAAAGTCTCCAGCATTTTGAGGCTCGATATTTTTTATAATGCTTTTACAATTCATATTGAATTTTAACATTTCACCTTTTTGGCCATTTTTTTTATAGAGAGATATATATATAATTTTTTTTATATTTTGGGATAGCCTATTCACATCTTTATTAAACAAAGTATTATATATATCAATTTTATTATTTGCTCAGAATTTAAAAAGTCTTTATGTTTGGATTTTTTCATCATACAATACCGCATTATTATACAGTAAATACATGTGAAAATAAATGTTTTCTCTGTTTGTATTATGGGTTGTGATAATCTTTGTTAAAAAATGTTTATCATAATGTATAATATTTCATTTGTTATATTGCTGTATACATGTACTTCACTTTATTTTGTATATTTATTATCCTTATTATTTATTACCCTTGTATGCATGAAAAATGTGATATTATCTGAATAAAAGCTGAAAAGAATTGTAAAAAAAGGTACCGTGGCCGAGTGGTCTAAGGCCATAGAGGTATATACATATATCTATATGTCTAAGGCGCACTATAGACATTTGAAAGTCGATCCCCGACCACGGCACATATTTCCGTGAGTAAGGCGTTTCAATGGACAGTGCTCTTTTATCCTGCATTCAAATAAATTGAAATGCAATATACATTTTTGGTATCTAGGTGTGCACTTGTTTAAAAAAATAAAAAATTCTGGCGTGTACCCATGCAGAGAAGTATTAAGATTGCATGAATAAATTTTAAGTTAGATCAAAGAAATTATCAAAACAAGCCCCCTTTTACCAAAATGTGTACACTGATAGAATCCAGAATATCTTTCCACTTCTTTTAGGCCCCCCTCCCTAAAAGTGAGTATCAAATATGTCAGATTGTGGAGTAATGACCCTTTTTCCTTTTTTTGGCTTTTCAAATTAGTTTTAAATAGAGAATTCATCTCTCTTTATTTCCACTTTTAACAGTGACCCCATAAATAAACATTTTCTCAAACAACTTGGAAAAAGCGACAAATATATACCACTTGAAATGAAGTTTTTGTTATTTCCTGAATTCTAATTTTCATCCACATTCTGAAATCTGTATAGATCTAAAAATAAGGCTACGGTGCCTCAGTATTTAATGACAGGTCTATAATAATGTGATTAAAAAGCCCACCTAAATGTTTAAAGCAGGTAATGGAAGGTCCATATACGCATGATGGAACTGACCTTCCAACAACAGAAGAGGTCACATATTTTGGAAGCACATTTAGGAATGGTGGTGGTGGATTAGAATCAACAATGGCTAGGAATGCATTGTGGCGGTCACACTCTTGTCCTTTCCATTCTTCTTTAAGGGGCAGAATGTTGGAGGATGACTATCAATGACATCAACAGGTTGTCAACCTTCCACGCAAAATATCTGAGGAAAAATATTTTGGCCACAAACAAGAACAAATGAAGAACTACTTACTAGATGTAAAATGAAGAATTTCGGCAAACAAATTTTACATGAACGGCGCTGGAATCGGATAGGACATGTCTTGAGAAGAGAGACTGGCAGCATTTCAAGAGTAGCCTTGCATTAGACACCGGAAGGAAGAAGAGAGGGGACTCAAGATCACCTGGCGTCTAGGAGGAGAACATGAACATGACCTGGGGGAGTGTCCAGAAGAAAGCCCAGAACCGCCAGGAATGAAGAACCTTCGTTGCTGCCCTACATGCCAGGAGACAGTAAGTAAGTTAATAAGTAAGTAAGTGAGTGAGTGAGTGCGTGCGTGAGTGAAGTAAATGAGTGAGTGAGTGAGTGAGTGAGTGAGTGAGTGAGTAAGTAAGTAAATAAGTAAGTGAGCAAGTAAGTAAGTAAATAAGTAAGTAAGTACCCAGTTTCTCTTTAAATGGACGACTTTGGTAAAACGCTATACATTGTGCTTTTTAACTTTTCTTTTCCAAAATAAATGAGTGCTTTGTCTAAACTAAAAAAATGAAAAAAAATACACGCCACCTTTTCGGACAAAATCAATATTTCTTTACCTTGCTAAAAAAACGTATCCTATTCCGAATTACTGTTTTATTCAAATATCATCTATACGAAAGACATGTCCACTCTTTCAATTTACTCACTTTAATTTACCCTATCTGTATATCTTAGGTAATAAAAAATACAATGCCTAACGTAGGAGTATTAGGCATTTTTATTACCCGTTTGTATATTGAATCATTACTCTGAACTAATTCAGCCTTTGGCTTCGAACTTGATTTTGTTGTAATAAAAACAATTTAATCCACTATTGGACAAGTAGGTTTAAAGACATTTATTTCTCATGTCTGAGCTTAAAGAAAAGGTTACCATTTTCCTTGTAAACTAAGCATTATGATTGACAAAACATTCTCAGGTTTTAGCTTATCGACGAGGCTACTCTGTGCTATGGATTTATTATTTCCAATTAGCCTAATCAGATTTGCAGTTTTTGCATTATAAGAACCTAAAATAGTGCACTCTTCTTATGTTTGTAACTTATTCTTTTCTAGAAAAGTGATATAGATTATGAAAAAAAAAACAGAAAAGAATAAAACAATGAGGGTTCTGATTACAATGAAATAATAAACTTTACAGGACAAAATTCATATTTTGCATTGTAACATAAGAAATTTCACAGATTATGTTTTACGTTATGTACACAGGTTTTGATAAAGAACACACTACATTTTTGCACAACTAAAAACAGGACATTCGAAGCAATGTAACCATGAAGAGGGTTGGCATAGAACTAAGCAAGTGATGCAAGCGCGAAGCGCGAGCTGATAAATTGGTATTTTAAGATCTGAAATTTGACATTCTAAACACTCTTTTTTTTTAAATTATGAATAACAGAAATACATGCGAGTGCGAGCTAAAAGTTTTAATCAAATGTTCATGAATAGGGACGGTTAAGCACGTTTTTAATAAAGAACACAGTAAACAAGCGAGCTGAGAGTAACCATGAAGAGGGTAGGCATAGAACTAAATAACTTGCGAGCGCGAAGCGCGGCCTGAAAATATTTTATTTTACAACCCGAAAATTGGAAATTGTAAACCCTTTTTTTGCAATCAGACTCGATGGGAATCTAATCAAACAAGTAATGCGAGCGCGAAGCCCGAGCTGGTTTTTTTTTTTTTAGATTTCTACTTAAAATCGGGCATTCCACGCAGTTTTTGTAATCATGAAAAGGAAGAGAATCAATGAACGTTGCGTGCACGAAGCGCTAGCTGACATTTTTCTATACTTTGACTTTTTTTTAACTCGGATTCCGCATCTGTAATTGGACAGTTAAAGTGAAATCCATGTCATTTTCACCATACTTTGCACATAGATACTTTAGAACCTTAATATTCGAAATATGCAAAAATTAACATAGGTCCATGTGCTTGATTTTTTGCTATAGAACTTCAAAGTTCACCCAAATTGATGTTCTTAAGAATTGCGCATTCAAAAGAATTTGGCATTTTTAGACCGCCCAAGATTACTACAATGAGTTTAAACCTGTATTACTCAGTCAAAATACATGAAAAAGTCATCATATTTCGCAAGAGAGTTAATAATTGTATCGTTAGAATGGAGAATATATTTATAGTGCTATTTGTTTGCAATTTTAAGTTTAACAGCACTGTCAGTTCTTAAAAATGGCGTAAAAGATAACAAAATCCCAATCTAAAAAATGTGAAATTTCGGTAACAAACTACAAAAGTACAATAAATGCTGCACTTTATTCAAAATCCATGTCATTTTCACCAAAATTAGTAGAGTTGTAGAGGAAGGTATACCTAAGAGGAACAAACATTAAAAAATAGGGGTTCATGTGCTTGTTTTTAAACTATCAGTATTTTTATTAGAGCAAATGTGCTTTTTAAAACACCAAAAATGCGCCGAAGGCTTTGTATCTATGTGAAGAAAAAATCAAAACCACTCTACCATTTATTCAAACTCGGGGTTATATTCGTGATTCTTGGCAGCACTGCAGAGTAAAGTATTTTGAAATTGTAGAGAATCTTTTTTTTTAATGGTCCATGGAATAATTCAATTTTTTAGCTTCATGAAATAACGCAACCGATCTGCAGTTAAAGTGCAGAAGATGAGAAAAATGTCCAACATAAAGGAAAATTGTAGAGAGGATATGGATTTCCGTGACAATATAATGCTGCGAACACGAAGCGCGAGATGGGTTGTTTTGGGGGACTTAGAACATAAACCAGACATGCTTATCGCTGTCGGTTCAGAAACACGAGCTGAAAACGTTTGATTTTACAACCTCAAAACTGGACATTCTAAACACTTTTTGCAATCATGAACACGATGGGTATTCAATCAAATAAGTAATGCGAGCGCAAAGCTCACGCAAGTTTTTTTTTTAAGATTTAGACTTAATATAAACACAGGTTTATCTAATCAAAACCTCGTCTACCCCGTCCGCTTCTGTCTTTGATTTTGTCCTTCCTTTTTGTTTTCCTCTTTCTCTCTGCCCCTTCCTTTCTTCCCTCTTTCTTTCTTTCTCTTCTTTCTCTTCTTTCTCTTTTCTTTCCTCTTTCTCCCTTCTTTTTTTCCCGACGGCAGCGCAGATTTACCGATGTCCAGAGTAGTGTGGGGGGGGGGGGGTCGCACCCCCCCTTTAGCGACGGCCTTGGTTACATTTTCCCCTGAGGAGGGTGGCCACATTTGGAGAAAAAAAATGTTCATCTTAGCATGGGTATCGTTTAAATGTTAGCCAAATACAGGCCTAAGAAGTAACAACATATTTTCTAAATAGCTATATAGCTCAATTACATACTTGTCCAGAAGAAAAACATTATGTAATGCGAGATATTACTTTCCTACAAAAAACACGGTTATTTTGCTGTAAAAAGTTTCACGAACCGTTGTATTTGCTTACACTCAAACACCGTGCATGTGGAGAGATGAAATGCTCATGCTCTGTACACATCTTATTTCTTATAGCTTGTTTCTAATAGGAATGAGAGCCTCTGTTACATTTTCCCTGTGTTCAAATAATGTCCCCGGTCTCCCTACATAACTCATTTTGTGATGCATGAAAGACCTTGTTTCTGGTTAATTCCCTGATTGTGAAACACCCTTATAACACATTTTTCTAAAATCCATATTAAACTTATAAAACGCCCCCGATATTAAGCCTCAATTCCCCGTAGTTAAATACAAAAATCCACCCCATGTATCCCCACTAATGAAGCTCCCCTACATGGATTTTGAAACAAGCTTTCCCCATGATCAACTGTAATCAAAAGTACGGAAATGCATTGAATATCGTATCTCAAACAATGTTTGAAGAAAAAATGGTAATGAGGTTTGTAATAGCGCTTTTCTTATCACCGGCCAATCCTCTGAGAAGAAATTAAAGGATGTTGTAGGCCTATTAGCTTATGAGGTATTAGAGTCAGAGGCGTCGCTAGGCCTTTTCCAAATACGAGCGCGAGCTTACAATTTTTTTGTTTTCAGACACGAGACCTGGACATTCTAAGCATGTTTTGCTATCATAAACAGGATGGGTAAATAACTAAACAATCGATGCGAGTGCGAAGCGCGAGCCAAACATTTATTTTCCGACCTGAAAATTGGACCCTCTAAGCATCTTTTGTAGTCATGAACAAAATGGGCATGTAATCAAACAATTTATGCGACTGCAAAATTTTGATACTCCTAGAGAAAAACAGACTTCCTAATCATGAACAGGATAGGTATCTAACTAAACAATGTGAGCGCGAAGCGCGAGCTGAAAACTTTTGACAGTTTATGTACGTTTTTATGAAAGAAAACGCTTATAGAGCGCGAAGCGCGACTCATTTATATACATGACTTGTAATATTATACATAGATATATTTAGACGTAAAAACAGGATATTCTAAGCAATGTAAATTTGAACAGGATGGGTATGAAAACTGGATAGACTAAGCACTTTTTTCAATCATAAACATATTGGGTATCTAATGAAACAATGCGAGTGCGCATATGGCGCGAGCTGAATTATTTGTTTGTAATTATGACCTGACAACTGGACATTCTAAGCACTTTTTCATTCATTACGATCAAAATATAGGTATCTCGATAAACAATTATTGCAAGTGCAAAGCACAACCTGATTTTTTTAGATCTATACTTAAAAACGGGACATTCTTTGCACTTCTTGAAATTAAAAAAGCAAAGGGTATCTTGTTCAACAAATTTTTGATATTTTTGATCAAAACTTGACGTTGTAGGCCTAAAACGTTTTTTTCGATAAAGAACAAGCTGCGTATCCCAGTAGACATTAATGCGAGCGCATAACGCGACCTTAATTTTCATTATACTGAACTGAAATTAAACCTTTTAAAGGGATGGTCGGGGCTGGAAATATTTATATCTAAATGAATAGAGTAAAATTAAAAGAGCAAAATGCTGACAATTTCATCAAAATCGGATAAGAAATAACAAAGTTATATAATTTTAAAGTTTATCAATATTTTGTGAAAGCAGTTATATGCTCATCGTCATTAATATTCATTAGGTTGGCTGATGATGTCACATCCCACTTTCCTGTTTCTTATGTTATTACAGGGAATCATAATTGTTTCATTTCTTCATACATGTGTAAATGATGTGTCTAAATTATTACGAAATAAGTTGCGGCAATAAATCCGATTGTTTTAGTTCTTGGTATATAGAAAATGTTTGAATAAACCTAATTTCATATAATAAAATACAAAAGAACAAGTGGGGATATGACATCATCTGCCCACCTATAGGCTTCTTCTTCCTCGGCTCCTCTTCAAATTCTACTTTTTCATCTTCCTCCTCCTCCACTTCTTCTTCTAGCTACTTCTTGCTCCTCCTCTTCTTCTTCTTCGCATTTGTATTCTTCTTCTTCCTCCTCCTCCTCTTCTTCTTCTTCTCCCTTTTATTCTTCTTTTTCTTATTATTCTTCTTCTCCTAGTATTCTCCTATTCTTCTTCTTCTTCTTTTTTTTTCTTTTTATTCTTTTCTTCTTCTTCTTCCTCCTCCTCCCCCTCTTCCTCTTCTTCTTTTTCTCCTCCTCCTTCTACTTCTTCATCTTGACTTCTATAATGAATATCATGATAGTAAAAAGAAATAGACCAGTATGTGTGTTTTCTTCTTCTCCTTTTCATTATTCCTCTTCTCCTAGTCTTCTTCCTCCTCCTCCACTTCTTCTACTTCTTCTTCCTCCTCCTCCTCCTCCTCTTCTCCTTTTTATTCTTCTTCTTTTTATTATTATTCTTCTTCTATAGTATTCTCCTATTCTTCTTCTTCTTCGGCTTCTCCTTCAGCTTCTCCTTCTTTTTCTTCTTCTAATTCTCCCTTTTCTTATCCTTCTGCTTCTCCTTCCCATACTTTCTCTTCCTTCTTCTCCTCCTATATATTTCCAGGTTTTTTCTTCTTCTTAAATGGATGCTCCGGGCAAAAAAAAATATTTACATCTAAATAAATAGGGTAAAATTCACTTAGCAAAATGCAGAAAATTTCATCAAAATCTGATGACAAATAGCGAAGTTATTAAATAATTTAAAAGTTTAGCAATATAATTTATCGTGAAAACAGTTATATGCAAGTTGTCATGAATATTCATTAGATGGGTAAATGATGTCACATATACCTCATTTTCCTTTTTATGCTATGACATATCATAATTGTTTCATGAATACTGAACTGTTAAAAAAAAACAGCAACTAATACACAATGTCAACATTCTACATGAAAGAGAATATATTAGCGAAAACATCGATATGCTTCATGACAGTATTAGTGTCTTAATTTGCTTAGAAAGAGGGCAAATATGTCAAAATGTATGGCGTGATATTGCGCTAAAACGAGACCAAAACAACCTCTATGTCACAGTCACACTCACGAATCGGACAATAAGCGATCAATGGTATGTCATTCGAGATAACACAATCCCAACACAATAGCTTCCATCGGCTTCTCGTATCGCTTTTGTTGGTGTGTCTGCCACACAGTAATCTATGATACATACGGACAAAATGCATTTCGGTATCGGTAAAACACTATTAATTTTGTTTTATTTGTTTCTAATTTGTTTCTCTTGGAAAATTTACAGGAGACATTGCTATGCAGGTAACTGCTTTAATGAAACTCTGGCACATGAATCATGACGAATGTACCCTACCTCAATCCATATTTTAACTTTGTTAAAATATATATCTTTTAAAGACCCCGAAGTGGCAAAACTGCATCCCCCACCCCCGGCATTCCCGCCACTTTACAAACCAGTTTGACTTGTATAATCGACTTGGAAAAGACAGATGTATGAGACATCAGTCAACATGTTTCCTGAAGAAATTTTTGTTTGGTTTATTTAAGCCTACGCCCACGGGAGCCCTCCGAATTTACCCCATCCCCTTTCCGTATTTCGACTTTAAATTAAAAAAATATCGTGTTTTTAAGCCATCGGCAAGGCAATTTGCGTTTTTTTGTATAATAAAGCAACTTTTATATCTATATTTTTATATTTACATTCATCATTATTGATATTATTATAATTATGGCCCACATTGTACAAGCATTGCTTTTTAGTGGGTCCCTCCATTTCCATCTTAATTTAATTTCTATTGAAAAATAGTATACATATTTAAAACCTACAATATGTTGCCCAAATTGTCTAAGTGTTTTTTCACAATATATGTATCATATTTTTTTTTTGCAACGGATACAAATATTTATGTTTATATATGGTATACAATTTGTTTTTGTTTGATGGAAGTGAAATAAATAAATTTGAATTTGAATTTTGAATTATTATTAATATTATTATTATTATTTTTCTGCAGTTTGTAATAGTGCTCTAGCACAGTAAAGGCTATAACCCAACAGGAGCATGCCTAGGATACCCTTTCCCTTTTTGGTTTTATGTATTAAAAATAGTTTATTGTCTTTAGAACTCTTACAAGATTACTTTTGTTTGTATTGATATCTTGGAATATAGATTGAGGAGAAAATACTCTACAACTGACATGTAGAGGAGCTGTGGTACATTGAAGAAAAGCCACACAGCCCTTAATTGATTCCACTCTATGTTAAATTTAAATATTTTTAGAGCCCAATCGGAAGACAGGTGCATTTCTACTACACACAGTAAAGCCTCTTTGCGTTCTCCTCGTGAAAAAACAAAAAAACAAACATAGAAGGCATTGTTTTATATCTCATGAAATAAGTTCGTGTACGTGACGGTGGCCTGTCGAAGTTGCCCAACCGTTTATTTTGTTTTGACAATATATATTTAGAATATCGTCTAAATGAAGCCCTCATCTGGAAAAGGGCACTTATTAAAGGCAGCATCTACATTATATAGAAGAGGCCCTGGCACTGGGAAGAGGGGGCTGAAGCTTGTTAAATATCTTGGGACCAACATTTTACATTGAACCTTTTTTGCTTTTCAAATTTACATCAAGAAATTTAACAAGCAAAATAACAAAAAGGATTGCACTACAAAATGAAGTTTTTTTGGTAACGTTTCGTTTTTTTTTCGTTTTGTCACATCTGCCGGAATTCCAGGGGGTGCTGTCTATGGAGAATAACACACGCAGCACACCCCCCCCCCCTTCCGGAAAATCTTGCGGGTGCTTCAGCCCCCTCTTCCCAGTGCCAGGGCCTCCTCTATATAATGTAAATGCTGCCTTTAATAAGTGCCCTTTTCCAGATGAGGGCTTCATTTAGACGATATTCTAATTATATATTGTCAAAACAAAATAAAGGGTTGGGCACACTTCGACAGGCCACTGTCATGTACACGAACTTATTTTATGCCATATAAAACAATGCCTTCTATGTTTTTTTTTCAAGAGGAGAAAGTAAAGAGGCTTTACTGTGTGTAGTAGAAATGTATCTTTCTTCCGAATGGGCTCTAAAAATATTTAAATTTAACATAGAGTGGAATCAATAAAGGGGTTTGAGTATTTTAGAGCTTACGTGTGGCTTTTCTTCAATGTACCACAGCTCTTCTACATGTCAATTGTAGAGTGTTTTCTCCTCAATCTATTCCAAGATATCAATACAAACAAAAGTAATCTTTTAAGAGTTCTAAAGACAATAAACTATTTTTGAATACATAAAACCAAAAGGGGAAAGGGTATCCTAGGCATGCTCCTGTTGGGTTATAGCCTTTACTGTGCTAGAGCATTATTACAAACTGCAGAACAATTATAATAATAATATAGATAAATATGAAATATAGATATAAAAGTTGCTTTGTTATACCAATAACGCAATTTGCCTTGCCGGTGGCTTTAAAACACGATATTTTTTTATTTAGTGTCGAAATACAGAGAGGGGATGGGGTAAATTCGGAGGGCTCCCGTGGACGTAGGCTTAAATAAACAAAAAAAAACTATCTTCAGGAAACAAGTTAACTGATGTCTCATACATCTGTCTTTTTCAAGTCGATAATACAAGTCAAACTGGTTTTGTAAAGTAGCGGGAATGCCGCGGGGGAATGCAGTTTTGCCACTTCGGGATCTCCAAAAGATATATATTTTAACAAAGTTAAAATATGGATTGAGGTGGGGTACATTCGTCATGATTCATGTGCCAGAGCATCATTAAAGCAGTAACCTGCAAAGCAATGTCTCCTGTAAATTTTCCAAGAGAAACAAATTAGAAACAAATAAAACAAAATTAATAGTGTTTTACCGATACCGAAATGCATTTTGCCCGTATATACCATAGATTACGGTGTGGCAGACACACCAACAAAAGCGATACGAGAAGCCGATGGAAGCTATTGTGTTGAGATTGTGTTATCTCGAATGACATACCATTGATCGCTTATTGTCCGATTCGTGAGTGTGACTGTGACATAGAGGTTGTTTTGGTCTCGTTTTAGCGCAATATCACGTCATACATTTTGACATATTTGCCCTCTTTCTAAGCAAATTAAGACACTAATACTGTCATGAAGCATATCGATGTTTTCGCTAATATATTCTCTTTCATGTAGAATGTTGACATTGTGTATTAATTGCTGTTATTTATAAAACAGTTTAGGATTCATGAAAAAATACTCTGTTTTAAATTATAATTTGCATAATTCATGTAAATTAGGTAATAATAATCAAGGATATCCCAATCATTTTATGTCAATTTTCTTCCCTTTCTTACCCTAAGTCTTTATTTTCAATTTTAGGGCAGTTCTGATTAAATATATATTCTTAAATACTTATTTTCACTGTATCGACCTAATATGCAAATTTATGCAAATTACTTGCTTATTTGCATAGATACAGCGTGTCTCTTTGGATGAATCCTTTTCTTTTGACTCAAGGAACATTTGTGCCAAGTGGGACATTTGTACTAAAAAATGCAGCGTCCACCCCTTTTTTTGCAGACTATCAGAACTAACATTTCCCCAGTTCAAGTCTTAGAAATTTCGAAAGTAGTGCACATTTTTTCAAGGCTTTGATTATTGTCCAAAGTAATCTTGATATTTCAAAAATTTTAAGCTACTTTATACTTTTTTAGACTTGCATTACGATGCCCTGCCATGCACGGATCGACCTATAGATCTATTTCACCCTAAGGAGAGGTGCTATTATCATACAGATGTGACAAGTTGGACATTTCTCTTCGAGTTATTTTGGAGTTTTACAGCGGTTTTGTTGTTTTATCATTGACATAATGAAGTGAATTCAACATTCTATCTCAAACCGTTATATTTATTATTTTTGTGTGTCGTTGCCAGCTGTGTCTGTGTCCCAAACTTAGCCCATCAAAACTTTTGGATGATTGTCGAGATCAGTGCATTCTCATTTTGAGAGACCACGATGATTTTTTACCTCTGCCAATATTTCCTCTGCCATTATTACCTCTGCCATTTTTTCTTCTGCCATTTTTACCTCTGCCATTATTACCTCTGCCATTATTACCTCTGCCATTTTTACTTCTGCCATTTTTACCTCTGCCATCTTCACCTCTGCCATTTTTACCTCTGCCATTATTACCTCTGTTATTTTTACTTCTGCCATTTTTACCTCTGCCATTTTCACCTGGCACCTTCTTAAAGGGGTACTGCAGGTTGAAGAAAATAATACGGTTTGAACAGTAAAGTGAGACAAACAAAACACTGACAAATTACTAAAAATTGGAAATGAATACAAAAAATCTTTAAATTTTGCATTAGGCCATATTTCGTTGAAATTTATACAAAATTAGGTTTATTTAAATTTTGTCCACCCAGAATATTGCTTCAAAGATCATCATTTTGTTTAATACTCGGGCGACATACACACATTTTGAGACAATAACGAGTTCATTTCAATAAAATCAGAAAAAGGGGAAAGAGCTACAGGATATGGCATCATCGTTCCATTTATTGCATATTCATGGCCACATGCTGCTCAGTAATATCTTTTGCAAAAAAAAGTGTTAAATTATTAATATTCAAGAATTTTGTTACTTTTTATCAGATTTTGATGAAATTTTCAGCAATTTGCTCATCTAATTTTACTCCATTTATCCCTTTCACATATTTGTTGTGTGGGCCCGGAATACCCCTTTAATTCGGTCGAGGTATATTTCATATTACTTGTTATAAGAAAGGGAGACAATTTTTTAAGGGAGAAATTATTCACTAACATCGTCACTATTGGAGCCCTTGGCACTGTTAGTGATGTGTATTAACATTAGCGCCACTGTTATTGTTAGATTATTAGGAATTCGACTAAGCTTCTGTGAGTTTATCGATACCGGTAGGCCTACTTTTAGCGCCCTGTTAGTGAAAACAATCATGTGTCTAGGCGGTGGTCGCCCGTGAAAGATGTGACTGGCCCTATACTGTTAAAGGAGAATGAAACTCTTGGAGCAAGTTAGCTTTTGTGAAAGAAGAAAAATCAAAGAATAAGATCAACAAAAGTTTGAGTAAAATAGGACTAGCAATAGAAGAGTTATGAGCATTTGAATGTCGAGATCACTAATGCTATGGAGATCTATCCATTGGCAATGCGACCAAGATCTATGATGTCACAGATGAACAACTCTCCCCTTTTGGACACTGAAAATATACCCCAAAACATCTCTTTTTGCTCATTCTAATCATATGACAAACGATTCATCAATGATATAATGTTGTGAAACCTCTGTACTTGTCCTCTCATAAAGAGAACACCTCACCTTGTGATAGACTCTATAAAAGTGAGAATATAAGTGAAATTAGTACTAAAGTAATGAGGGAGTTGTACGTGTGTGACATCCCAGATCTTGGTTGCATTGCCAATGGGAGGATCTACATGGCATTAGTGATCTCAATATTCAAATGCTCATAACTTTCTTATTATTCATTCAATCTTCCTCAAACTTTCAACAATATGTTTCTTTGATTTTTCTCTTTGTTATGGATTCAGCTGGTTTCAAGGGTTTCATTCTCCTTTAACGTTCTGTTACGCTAACAACGCTTCTGTGCGGCCGCCACTGCATGATGTATGCCAGTCATGGGGGTGGGGTTGTTGGGTGTCAGACGGAGTATGATTGCTTTCTGTCATGGCTGTTATGTCCTGTACATTTGTCTGTGATTTGGCTGGACTGGTTATTTCATACTACTTATAGTCATGTTATTATTTGCAATTTGTGTATAATTATATGTTTGTATGTGATTGTGTTTTTTAAGAAGCTATTATTTAATCCGAACCAAAGTTATTGTTAAACAAGTGAGAAAAATTACAGGAAGAGGATGAAAGTTATATAACGAAAAGGAAATGAACATACTTATTAATTTTTTCTTGATCTAAATTCAAAAGGAATTAAAAAATAAATAAATAAAAAAGAAAGGGGTAAAGAGGGATTTCATCACGCCTATAACTTCAAAGGAAAACTTGGCTAGAGTAGACAAAAGTAATTTTTGATTATATATTGTTATCATAAATATTTCCACTTCACTTCGTTTATTTCCATTTCCACAGATTACAAGAAAATATTTGGCTTCGTACATTATTTTTGATATCATCAATAGACACAGAAAAATTGTGCGTTAACTAAAGGGACAAGGTTATTATACAAACAGGTTGGCAATGTAGGAGGCTACTAAAATCGGAGTTTGTAGAGTTAAAAAAAAAACCAACAACTTACAAATAGTATAGAATGATAGACCAAATAATAAAAACATAAAGAGGGTATTCCGGGCTGAAAATAATCAGATCCGTAAAGATAGAGTAAAACTCACCCAGCAGAACGCTGAAAGTGTCATCACAATCTGATAACAATATTTTGTGAAAACAGTATGCACACTGTCATGAATATTCAATAGGTGGGCTCATGATGTTATGTTCCCACCTTTCTTTTTCTAATGTTATTAATGACATCATAATTATTTTCATTTCATGTGTGTATTTCTCCCTTGTTGCAAAATAAGTTTCAGCAATGATTATCTTCCACATTAAATCAGTTGTCAATGCAATATTTTCAATTCTTGGTGGATAGAATTTGAATACATATTATTTCATGAAATAATTATAAAAGTAAAATGGGGATATGACATCATGAAAACATGCATGCATAGAACTGTTACCCCGACTTTCAAACTTTAAAATGTGATGAGGTTGTGATTTTCTTATTTTGTGTCCAATTCTGATGAAAGTTTTAGTGTTGGTTTGTCCTATTTTACGTCATCTGTTTTAAGTATCCCGTTAAGTACCACAACATGACAACGTGAGCATTATACAGCATAAATTGATATTAAACCTATGAAACACGAAAGAATGAAAAAGTGAGAGCTTAAAGGTATCAAAAATCTTGCCCCACACTCAAAACGGAGCTCACTAATCAACAAGACTATTAACGTAAGGCATGCATGCTATATACAAACCAAAATATCTTTATGTAAACAAATAGAGTAAAATTCACAGAGCAAAATACTGAAAATTCATCAAAATCTGATAATGTACAAATTTTAAAGTTTACCAATATTTTGTGAAAACAGTTACATGCACATCGTCATGAATATTCATTAGGTGGGCTGATGATGTCACATCCCCACTTTCCTTTTTCTTATGTTATTACATGAAATCATAAATTTTTCATTTTTCAAACATGTGTATAAAATGATGTGTCTCCATTATGATGAAATAAGTTGCGGCAGTAAATAAGTAATGCACCTCATCAGTTGTCAGTCCAATTGTTTTAGTTCTTCGTAGAAATTTTTTAAATAAACCTAATTTCATATGATAAAATACAAAAGAACAAGTGGGGATATGAAATCATCAGCCAAGCTGTTATTTGTTATCCGATTTGATCAAATTTTCAGCATTTTGCTTTGTGAATTTTACTTTGTTTATTGAGATATGAATATCTCCAGCCTGGACCATCCCTTTAACAAGTATTGGAAACAAAGCGATACTCTTGGCAAGTATTCCCTGAATTAAACCCCTAAACAAGTACAACGATATTTTAAGTGTTTTGTCCCTGACGTCGGTCGTCGGTTTTACCTTTACCTAGTACATCATTGGGTTTAGTACCGCCCCACCTCCCACATCTCACGCAAATCGTACTCTAAACACGTAGTGTTGGCTGTTGGGGTAAAAAGTACATCTTTTATAAAACATTTTGGTCTTAATTTTTTATACT
Organism: Lytechinus pictus; assembly: GCF_037042905.1. Classification (NCBI taxonomy): domain Eukaryota; kingdom Metazoa; phylum Echinodermata; class Echinoidea; order Temnopleuroida; family Toxopneustidae; genus Lytechinus; species Lytechinus pictus. The sequence goes on from NC_087247.1 coordinate 34,456,947, forward strand.
TTCACAAATTCGACCCTAAACACGTAACTTTCGGAGCGAAATAGATACCTTTTTCATTATTTTAGTGTTTTTGACACCCTTATTACGTTGCGTACGTAACGTGCCCTATCTTGAATAAAGACATCCCTTTTACGTGTTTTTTGGTGGCGCATGGTATCCACTCGTCAATGTAAGTGCCCCCCCCCCGGGCTTGCACTATTCATTGAGTGAGTTCCATATCATCTTCACACTTTTCTTACATGTTGGACAGCACTTAAAGGGATGGTCCAGGCTGTAGATATTTATATCTCAATAAATAGAGTAAAATTCACAAAGCAAAATGCTGAAAATTTGATAAAAATCGGATAACAAATAAAGTTATTGAAATTTAAAGATTTGCATTATTCCTGTGAAACAGTTCTATGCATGTCTTCATGAATATTCATTATAGCTAGTACCCTTTGGTAAGGCATTTATCCTCATTATCAGGTACCTCGGAGAGGACCTTAAGCCGTTGGTCCCCCGGTTGCTTGCTCACAGGTATTCGTGCTTTCTTAGCAGTCAGGTAAAAGACCTCGGTATATAAGGAGAAGGGGAAGGGAAAGGGGAAAGGAAAGGAAAAAAAGAGGAAGGAGGACGAGGAGAAGAACAATATGGTAATAAAATATAAATGACACCACCCACTACCGGTGCCACGAGTCTAATTACTTCAGGAGGGCTAAAAATATTCGTTCGACCCAACCCCATTCGAATTTTTTCAATTTGCATGGTATTGCTGATTGACAAAAGTGTATGAATATGAATCAAAATCTAACACTGATTCTAGAAATGGTAACTAATGAACTTCCTTTGCCCAAATTGGGAAGATATATCAATGATTTGGAACTATTTTTTGACTGGCGGAAGAATTGGGGCTATTTTACTGTTTCAGTTGATGAATTTGATCCCATCATAATTAGTTATCTTCATAAATGGCGATTTATTTTTAAAATGAGCTTGCTACAATACCCTTCTCTGGTCAGATGTGGAATGTCAGATATATATCCTATCTAAAGGTAGTAAACATTCGACCCTCTAATTTCACATTTATTTTTTATAAATTTTTCTTAAGTGCCATTTTAACACAGTCACAAGTCTTTGGGGAATGTTTTACGCGCGTGACACCTACCCCCTTCCACTGAACAGTTCAGTGCCCCCTCCCCCCAAAAATGGAGCGCGCCCTCTATAGTTCACGCAAAGTAATTTTTATTGTAAATGATATTGCGTAATCACAACGTTCGGCAGGCGGTGTCTCGATTTCATCTTGAAAAAATTCCGGGAGCTAAATTTTGGTAAATATATTAAATATACGAGTACTGGTATATCTATGTGGAGATGATGGTAACTAAGTTAGAGGATCACAGGACAGGTGCATGACATTGTCGTCTGTTTTGTTATGCCTAGGCTATGTTTTCTTTTTACTTTTGCTTACATATCGCGCTGAGCTGTGCAGTGACTGCAAGTGCATGCAGTGCACGCGGATCAAGTCATCAACGTGGTCGTGACTACCTCGGGAGCTCAGCTCCGGCACGCTTTGCGGGCCGCGCCGGAGCCCTGGGGCCTGTTGCATGACGAGATGAGCGATACTTTGGAACGTCCTACTCCTAGGAGTAGGACCATTCTTCCGAGATAGGAAGATTAGCGACAAATCAGCGCTTTCCGTTTCATGATGGCAATTTTGTCTTCCAATTCCGCAACATCGTTTGATAATAATATCCAGGCTCCACACTAACCCTTTTTTTCTACTGGTCCAACCTATTCATGTCGGACCAGTAGATACCCAGTTTTTCAATTTTTTACTGGTCCGAACCTAAAATCTACTGGTCCCCAAAAATAAAGAAAACATTAAAAAAAAGGCGTGAGTTTATTTTGCTGTCCTTTCTTGTTACCCCCCCCCCCCCAAAAAAAAAAATGAAGGAATGAATGAATGAAAGACAAAAAGAAAGAAAGGAAGAAAGAATAAAAGAAAGGAAGGAAGGAAGAAAAAAGCAAAGGTAAGGAAAGGATAGATGTGAAGGAAGGAAAAAACGAAAGAACTAAAGAAAGAAAGAAGGAAAGGAAGGAAAGAAAGAACAAAAATAAAGAAAGAACTAAAGAAAAAAAAGAAAGAAAGAAAAAAAAAAGAAGGAAAGAAATGATGCAAGCAATAAAGAAAGAAAAAAGACAGAAAGTAATGAAAAAAGACAAAGAAAGAAGGAAAGAAGCAATAAAACAAGAAAGAAAGGGTAAAAGGAGAGATGGAAAGAAGGAAAAAAGAAAAAATAAAAGAAACAAAGGAAGAAAAAAGTAAAGAAAAAATGTGAAGGAAGGAAAAAAAAAACCAAAGAAGGAAAGGAAGGAAAGAGAGAACAAAAGAAAAAAAGAATGAAAGAAAGAAGGAAAGAAATGAAGCAAGCAATATAGAAAGAAAGAACAAAAGACAAATCAATGAAAGAAAGAAGGAAAGAAGGAATAAAAAAAGAAAGAAAGGATAAAAGGAGAGATGGAAAGAAGGAAAACAGAAAGAAAGGATTGAAAGAAGGAAGAAATCAAGAAAAGGGAAAATGATAGAAGGAAAAAAGAATGTTGGGAAGGAATAAAGAAGGAAGGAAGCAAGCAAGCAATATAAAAAAAAGAAAGAAAATGTAAAAGAATAAATGAAAGGAAGAACAAAAAAGAAAGACCAAACTTCAAAGAAAGAAAGGAAAGGAAGCAAGCAGTAAATAAAAAGAAGAAAGAAAAGGTAAAAGGATAGATGGAACAAAGGGGGAAAAAGAAAACAAAAGACAAAGAAGAAAGGAAGGAATGAAAGAGAGAAAGGGCTGAAAATAGGAATAAAAACAAGAAAGGGTAAAGAAAGGATGGATGGAATGAGGAAAGAAAGAAAGTAACAAAGAATGAAGGAAAGAAAGGGGAAAAGAAGGAAGGAAATGAAGAAAGAAAGAAGAGATAAATATAGGATGGATGGACTCAAGAATTAAAGAAAGAAGGAAATCAAAAAAGAAAGAAAAAGAAAGAGCATTAGAAATAGAGAAAAATATTAACAGGACAGAAAGAATGAAAGAACGAAAGACAAAGAAAAAGGGAAAATTAAAAAAGAAAGACGGTAAAAGAAGAGAGGGAAGAAACAAAGAAAGATTGAAAAGAAAGAAGGAAAGAAAGATTGAAAGAAAACAAAGGAAGAAAGCTATTAATATCATCATAAATAAATTATCAGTTTCTTTTTGGCTCAATTAAAATATACTAGTACTAGCTACGAAAGAAACCAAGTGTATCAACACACACACAAATGCATATCATGTATTCAAATGCTATCATGTATTCAGACGATATCACCCGAAACCCGATCTCTTTGAACTAAAACAGAAGTGAAAATTTATCCTTTTACTGCTTACAAATGACAGAGTTACCCCAATTTTGGCAAATTTTTAGGAAATATGGACATTATAAGAGCTTTTCATTAGTGTGAAATGTGAATTTTGACAGTTCTGTGAGAGATTTCTGCCAGAGGTTAGCCAAGCTTCGTTCGTGCAGCCAGTAGGAAATTTACCATGTGGGCTGTGTGGCTGGCTAGCCATGTGTACACTGTATGTTACCCTATTAAAAATTGCATGCGATTCATTCTGTGTGTGAATGCCAGAATTTAACGGGAGGAAAATGGTTCGCAATTTGAGTCATGGAATATTTTTCATGTTTATGTTGGACTAGCGAATTTGACCATTTCTGAAAAAGTTACTGGCCCAACAATAGTTTTTATTACTGTTTATGTCGGACCCATAAATCTTGCTATTTTTGGAAAAATTACTGGCCCGACAATGATATTTTTTACTGGTCATGTCGGACCAGTAAATCTTGCTATTTCTGAAAATCTACTGGCCCGACAGTGATTTTTACCGGTCTGGGACCGTCGGACCGGCGCGAGTGTTGAGCCCTGTAATATCGATAGTACGGTATTGGAAAATTATTTAGTCTTCATCATCACCTGAACTAACCCAGGAGCTTACCGTGTATTTTACCATACTCACGGGACTAGGGTGAATTATGGTCTAAATATTTCTCCAAATGAATTGTGAAAACAGAAATTATGCACTTACCACGATTATATGGATGAAGGTCTAGCGAGTGGCAGTTTCCTGACATCTGGGCACAGACTGGAACCTCAAAAAACGAAAAGTTCTCTCCTTCTACCCCCGTCTCGATCGGCCATTTTTGTTATGAATCATAAACGTTGGTCATATTTAAAGTTGATAACTTTGTGGAATTTTATATAAGAATATTAGCTTTAAGAATACAAAAAAATATATATGTTTAATTTTGGGGTTAAGGAGTCGAGACTACATTATTGCTTTAACATGCCATAGGGGCCTCTTCGTGTGGACTTTCCATAATCTTTTAATGAACTTATCTTCATTTGTAATGATTGTGATGGATTTGTAAGCTATTAGGCCTAATCTATATCTTAAATGCAATTAGCTATTTTGTTACTGCAGATTTTTTTTGTTTCATTCATCACTTATCTCAAGTTAGCACAACTGATCCATCAGTTAATTTTCAATGATTAATATTAATCTCAGCCAAAAAAAAATAATTGTCATGAAAGTAAAATAAAAATAAATGATTTAGCATGTTTAGTAACATCTTAGTTTTGTATCGTGTTTTTTTTTTGCTGAACGTAATAAACACGTTTTTTACCATTCATAATTTCTTATGAAACATTTCAAAAATTTGATTAATTTTCACAAAATAGTTATATGCACATCCTGGTCGGTCAGTAAACGGGGAATGATGACATCACTCAATATTTATTTAGTAAATGAGGGACATCATCAACTCTCTTATTTGCTTATCACTGAGTTGTGCATATACATGTAACTACGTGTATATCATAACTTTCTTATTTCAAATTCGATTGAATGAAATTTTCACCATTATGATTTTTTTTCTGCGGTGGTCACTTGACCTTTAAAGTAGTTGAATAGACAATGTCTCATCTCTTTATGGGTTTATGGGCCTTTTTTACCAGAAGTACTTGTTTTATAAATTTCTTTTATTCTTTCCTCCCTCACTTCTCCATAATTATATCCAACTAGCACTGTAGCAGCAATTACCTGTGCGGCACAGGGGGTAGTAGTCATTTTTCTTTATCAAGGTGTGTGTGAGGGGGGGAGGGGGTGACATTCTTGTATGTACAGCTAGACTGCCTATTCACACTTAAAGCCAAGCAGTTTATTGATGAAAATTGAAATATATTAAACAACTGATTCATAGCAGACTTCTGTAGGAGGTTCAATTAAGTTAATCATCTTGGGTTGAACTGGAGGAAGAACTTCAATAATTATTACAGAGCAGCATTTCCACAGGCAAGTTTATCATGAGTTGAAGATAAGTTTTCAGTAAACACTGATTTCACGAGAAAGTGTGTAAAACCAATATGAATTGTCAATACAAATAGGAGACAACCTGAACAAGAACATTTCAGTAATTTAATAGCTGCAAATGAGTATCTTGCTAAAATAAATCGGTGTTTCCAAAGAAATAGATGTAATAGGACAAGTAAAACTTAAGTTTCGGAAAAACAGTATTTTGCATGAAATCATCAGTATTTTTCTAATTTTCAGGACTTAATACTGATAATAAGTACTACTTTGCAGCTCTGACTTATCATCACGAGTCTAGATATGGCACAGTTGCATGAATTGAACTGTGTGAAATCCTAAACTCCCAGATGAAAAACAATTACACTGTACATTGCCAACATAGATAACCACATGGGACAGTGTATTATTATTGTTTGGGAAAGTACTCGAAATATGGCTTGAATCTCATGCTGGTTTTGCTTATTTCTCAGCAATTACACAATTTTGTCCAGAATCTTTTGGCACATACTTTTTTATTCCTGTACATGGTCATTTGATTGTTTTCTATACCAACTCAATTTGATATTGTTACCACAAGTGGCATTTTTCTTTATTAATTTTTGATGCAACATATTTATTTAGGATGAATTAGGAAATGACTGTTTAACATCATGCTTTTAAAGATTGTAATATTGCAACATAAAAATTCATATCATGGTCTGATCTAAAATGAGAAGCAAGAGAAAGCAAAAACGGAATAGAAAGACGAAAGAGAAAAGGAGAAAGGGGGAAGGGAAAAAGAGAGTGAGATAGAGAGAAGGGAAAGGAAAAGGAAGATGGCGGTCAATATATGTAATGACATTCAAGATCAAACAGAATTATAACTAAATTATTCCAAATGATAAAGTTAATCAAAAAAAATTGATGAAAATTATTAATATAAACATGATCAGATATTAAATACTTAATGTAATGTCATTCAATATTTATTAGAGGAACCTCTGATGATCTGTGCTAACTCGTCCATTGTCATTTCCGTCTGCGTCCCTGTCTCGTCGATGTCCGTCATGGTCACGTCAGTCTGTGTACCTTTCTCGTCAATGGCCGTCCAGGACACGTCAGTCTGCATCCCTGTGTCTTCCGTCTCGTCCACGTACATCATTGACACATCAGTCTGCGTTCCAGTTGCAGTCATTGTCCGTCGTCATATATGTTCGAGTCTGTTGACTTTCTTTTCGTTGCTCTGTCCTCCCACAGCTGCTTCACGCGCTTGGCATATTCATCTCTCTGATTATTCACACTCTTTCGAGCATACTCCATCAACTTGTCACAGAAAGTCCCTTCCGCCATTCACTTGTCTTGTTTCTTACGCAAATAATGATGCTTTCTATCGCCATCATACCAGCAGCCAGCTTCATGTGAATCAGTCGATCCAACATTCCAAAATCGCGCTCCACTCCTACATTGGTGTTTGGCACGCTTCTGGTCTCTCTGACTTCCTCCTCTTCCATTTCTGCATGCTTTCCTGACGGCAGGTGATCTTGAAGCATTTTCTCAGTTACCTGGCAAAAGGTAACAGAGCATTTCCAATTCCTGCTCTGTCATTGGATCAAAGTCGGTATTAGGGTGAGCCGGGTGACCAGTTCAATGAATATGGGATCTGAAGGGTCATGTCTGCCTTCAAACAGAACATCTTCACCACATATGAATTTACTCGCATCACGTGCCCACTTTATTTAATTCAATTCAATAATGGTGTTTATTTTACAATTTGACAAGTTCAACTGCATACATGGCGGCCAATTTGCTGAAATTTTAGCATGCTTACAAATACAATAATTGTCTAACATATTACATTTCAAGTTAAAAGACAGTATACAGATAATTATAGCATGATACCATTCTATACATACAAACATTATAAGGAAAATAAATGTCATAAATTCTAAAAATCAGATTAATTCATTAATCAAAATTGCCTATAATATTAATTAAAAATTACTAATCCTAAAATTTAAGGCATCAATAAAAGACATCTCAACGAAAAAAAACATAAAGATTACATTAAAATAATGAGGTAAAATAAGAGTAAAGGTGAAAGACTGATAAAAGATATTGCACAGACAGACATATTGAGAATGAAATAATTACATTATTGTGAATTTAAAATATTAACCATAACAGGTAAAAGGCTACATGGCCTTGATCATTAAGGACCTGCCGCAATGGACCCGTTACTAACTTGTCAATCAACCCCAGTGCTCGAACTGCTGCAAGGTATCGACTCATGCCAAGGTTCGTATGCACCGCTTTGAAAAGTAGGTTGTCCTCCCTGCTCTCCTCAAAAAATTCTTTGAGATGGTCAGAGAAAGAAAATACCAGCACCGTTATGAAACACCATGTTAAATCTGTTCCCCTTGAATGGTGCAAGCGGAAAAGAGGTTATGTTTTTTACTGCAGGAATGAGCGGAATTGAAGGGGCTTCCCTGATTTCTCGCAACCCCGGTCCTGTACTGACTTGCAGACAGTCTGCACCTAACGCACTGTGCCACAACCAGACTCCACATGGACCCCACTGACTGCCTCAGCTCCCACTTTGTCTTCGCCAAAGATCATCCTTTCTCAGGCTTGGATAGCGAGTGCTGAGTAGTCTGCAAGACCAACCAAATAATGGAGGCCACAGTAAAAATCAATCATGGTTGCGAATTTGGCCTGCTCGTCTTTATTCATGTCATTCCACCCTTAACGATGTGTGGTAGAATGCTTGCTCTGTATTCCTTTAATAGTACATGTAGGTCATAAAACTTTTTTTGGCTATGTGGTGTTAGCTCATGGTATTCTTGATGTTTGCAATTATCTTTTCTACCAGCTATGTTGAGCCTGGCATGTCAGTGACTTCTTTCAATATGCTGATCAGAGTGTCTAGGGCTGTTTGGGCAGTCCCACCTTCACTCTCTTGCATTCCAATGGTCATTGCTCTTGGTGTGCTACCATCATTGAACCTTTGTTCACATCAAATGAGTAGTGATGCCTGATTTTGTTGTTGCATCGCTTGCAATGGTTAAATCCTCAATTTCTGCTAGAGTCGATGCCACTTGCACTTGAGAGATCATACATGCTTCCAGACCTATGGTGGCTGCTGTAGATTGCTTCGGGAGTCTGACATTCTCATATTGATGTCTGTTAGGCCCTCCAGGACAGTCCTGACCACACCCTCACATTTCGTCGTACTCACCCCATGCTTGGTTAATAGGTCCATGTAAACCTCTCTGAGTACGAGTATACATTTGCTTTATTTTGAATGTTGTTGGCTTCTCAAAGTCAACATCTACATTCAACTCTTCCTCCAAATCTCTAATTTGGGTGTTCAGTTGAGCTATCACAGCATATTTTGCTTTCAGCTCTTGGTTTTTTAAACTTCCTTGAATTTTGCTCCCGTTTTTGATTGGCGATATGATTTTGAAGTTTCATGATAGTGTTCATATTCTTCTCTGCCTCTCTTTCTGTGCTGCTCGGAACTTTCCACGTAGCTTTAACAGCTCGCTCTGGCAGTGCAGCAACATGCATTCAGTATGCTTTTTCTGTACCAGATTATTAGTACTGCCTGTTACAGCACTAGCAGTAGTCCTGGTGGTACCATTACATGTAGATGTAGTAGAACTGATAGCATAGAAGCAAGATCAGGGATTGAAGATTCTCTCATCTTCAATTGCCTCTCTTGCCTTTTTAAGGCAATGTTAGCTTTTCTTAACACCTGACTTCTTTTTAAGAGGGTATTCCTGCACCTCCGTGCATTTGCTACTGCTCTGGTATTCTGTCAAATACTGTCCTGTGCCTCAGCTAATTCGGAAGCAAACCTGCCTTCTCGGCTTTAAGCATTGCGGGCTCTCTCTTTAAACGCTTGATCGCCTTTGCAGTCATGCCGACTCTGCCCAGTTTGGATTTACATTTATTCTTAATCCTTACATCATCCAGCTCCAGCTTCAGCTTTTTATTTTCATTGCTAGATGATTTTATTGTTTTCTCTAATTCTTCATTTTTAGTTGCAATCTTTCAAGGTCACTTTGCCCGATGAAGGGGAAGGAAAAGGAAGATATCCGTCAATATACGTAATCATATTCAAGATCAAACAGAATTAAAACTAAATTATTCCAAATGATAATGTTAATAATAAATGTTAATAAACCTCGATTAAAATATTTAAACAATATAAACATGATCAGATATTATACATAATGCTTTGTCATTGAATATTTATTAGAGGAACATCTGATGATCTGTGCTAACTCTTCCATTGTCATGTCCGTCTGCGTCCCTCTTTCGTCGATGTCTGTCATGGTCATGTCAGTCTGTGTCCCTGTCTCGTCAATGTCCGTCCAGGTCATGTCAGTCTGTATCCCTGTGTCTTCCGTCTCGTCCACGTACATCGTTGACACATCAGTCTGCGTTCCAGTTGCCACCGTCGTCACCTGAGATGAAATAGAATATGAATGTGGATGTTAAAAAAACATATAATCAATATAAAAATATAACTGTCTGCTAAGCGAAGAAAGCTGAAAAATGCCAACGCTGTCCTCGTCGCAGGACGATTTCATTTCTTTTGTATAAAGTTTCGTTTGATTAGACTTTATTTCATTTCCTCATTTCAATACCAGAAGTGCACAAGTATAATCACTTTTCAATATTACAATCAGACATTTTCCATCATAGTGATGAACATAACATGATTCTTATTCTAATCATACTTGGAAAATTGTCTCCTTTATCTTTTTAATTGTAAAGCGTATGTTACTCTGAACTGAAAATATAAATACATACTGGTATAAACGTATATATAACATATGTATATGATAAACATATTTCAAGAGTTCCTCGTCACTTTGTAAACTTGAAAGAACACATCCATATAAATGAAAATACTAATATTAAAAAAAAAAATTGTTTCTTTTTAAAACTATTCGTCATCACTCACCTGTTTGTCTTCGGGCAGTCATTGTCCGTCGTCATATATGTTCGAGTCTGTTGACTTTCTTTTCGTTGCTCTGTCCTCCCACAGCTGCTTCACGCGCTTGGCATATTCATCTCTCTGATTATTCACACTCTTTCGAGCATACTCCATCAACTTGTCACAGAAAGTCCCTTCCGCCATTCACTTGTCTTGTTTCTTACGCAAATAATGATGCTTTCTATCGCCATCATACCAGCAGCCAGCTTCATGTGAATCAGTCGATCCAACATTCCAAAATCGCGCTCCACTCCTACATTGGTGTTTGGCACGCTTCTGGTCTCTCTGACTTCCTCCTCTTCCATTTCTGCATGCTTTCCTGACGGCAGGTGATCTTGAAGCATTTTCTCAGTTACCTGGCAAAAGGTAACAGAGCATTTCCAATTCCTGCTCTGTCATTGGATCAAAGTCGGTATTAGGGTGAGCCGGGTGACCAGTTCAATGAATATGGGATCTGAAGGGTCATGTCTGCCTTCAAACAGAACATCTTCACCACATATGAACTTACTCGCATCATGGCCCACTTTATTTAATTCAATTCAATAATGGTATTTATTTTACAAATTGACAAGTTCAACTGCATACATGGCGGCCAATTTGCTGAAATTTTAGCATGCTTACAAATACAATAATTGTCTAACATATTACATTTCAAGTTAAAAGACAGTATACAGATAATTATAGCATGATACCATTCTATACATACAAACATTATAAGGAAAATAAATGTCATAAATTCTAAAAATCAGATTAATTCATTAATCAAAATTGCCTATAATATTAATTAAAAATTACTAATCCTAAAATTTAAGGCATCAATAAAAGACATCTCAACGAAAAAAAACATAAAGATTACATTAAAATAATGAGGTAAAATAAGAGTAAAGGTGAAAGACTGATAAAAGATATTGCACAGACAGACATATTGAGAATGAAATAATTACATTATTGTGAATTTACAATATTAATCATAAAAGGTAAAAGGCTACATGGCCTTGATCATTAAGGACCTGCCGCAATGGACCCGTTACTAACTTGTCAATCAACCCCAGTGCTCGAACTGCTGCAAGGTATCGACTCATGCCAAGGTTCGTATGCACCGCTTTGAAAAGTAGGTTGTCCTCCCTGTGCTCCTCAAAAAATTCTTTGAGATGGTCAGAGATAGAAAATACCAGCACCGTTATGAAACACTATGTTAAATCTGTTCCCCTTGAATGGTGCAAGCGGATAAGAGGTTATGTTTTTTTACTGCATGAATGAGCGGAATTGAAGGGGCTTTCCTGATTTTTCGCAACCCCGGTCCTGTACTGACTTGCAGACAGTCTGCACCTAACGCACTGTGCCACAACCAGACTCCACATGGACCCCCTTGACTGCCTCAGCTCCCACTTTGTCTTCGCCAAAGATCATCCTTTCTCAGGCTTGGATAGCTAGAGCTGATTAGTCTGCAAGACCAACCAAATAATGGAGGCCACAGTAAAAATCATTTTTGGTTGCGAATTTGGCCTGCTCGTCTTTATTCATGTCATTCCACCCTTGAACGACGTGTGGTAGAATGCTTGCTCTGTATTCCTTTAATAGTACATGTAGGTCATAAAACTTTTTTTGGCTATGTGGTGTTAGCTCATGGTATTCTTGATGTTTGCAATTATCTTTTCTACCAGCTATGTTGAGCCTGGCATGTCAGTGACTTCTTTCAATATGCTGATCAGAGTGTCTAGGGCTGTTTGGGCAGTCCCACCTTCACTCTCTTGCATTCCAATGGTCATTGCTCTTGGTGTGCTACCATCATTGAACCTTTGTTCACATCAAATGAGTAGTGATGCCTGATTTTGTTGTTGCATCGCTTGCAATGGTTAAATCCTCAATTTCTGCTAGAGTCGATGCCACTTGCACTTGAGAGATCTTACATGCTTCCAGACCTATGGTGGCTGCTGTAGATTGCTTCGGGAGTCTGACATTCTCATATTGATGTCTGTTAGGCCCTCCAGGACAGTCCTGACCACACCCTCACATTTCGTCGTACTCACCCCATGCTTGGTTAATAGGTCCATGTAAACCTCTCTGAGTACGAGTATACATTTGCTTTATTTTGAATGTTGTTGGCTTCTCAAAGTCAACATCTACATTCAACTCTTCCTCCAAATCTCTAATTTGGGTGTTCAGTTGAGCTATCACAGCATATTTTGCTTTCAGCTCTTGGTTTTTTAAACTTCCTTGAATTTTGCTCCCGTTTTTGATTGGCGATATGATTTTGAAGTTTCATGATAGTGTTCATATTCTTCTCTGCCTCTCTTTCTGTGCTGCTCGGAACTTTCCACATAGCTTTAACAGCTCGCTCTGGCAGTGCAGCAACATGCATTCAGTATGCTTTTTCTGTACCAGATTATTAGTACTGCCTGTTACAGCACTAGCAGTAGTTGTAGTGGTACCACTACATGTAGATGTAGTAGAACTGATAGCAGGAGAAGCAGGATCAGGGATTGAAGATTATCTCATCTTCAATTGCCTCTCTTGCCTTTTTAAGGCAATGTTAGCTTTTCTTAACACCTGACTTCTTTTTAAGAGGGTATTCCTGCACCTCCGTGCATTTGCTACTGCTCTGGTATTCTGTCAAATACTGTCCTGTGCCTCAGCTAATTCGGAAGCAAACCTGCCTTCTCGGCTTCAAGCATTGCGCGCTCTCTCTTTAAATGCTTGATCGCCTTTGCAGTCATGCCGACTCTGCCCAGTTTTGATTTATACTTAATCCTTACATCATCCAGCTTCAGATTTTTATTTTCATTGCTAGATGATTTTATTGTTTTCTCTAATCCTTCATTTTTAGTTGCAACCTTTCAAGGTCACTTTACCCGATGAAGGGGAAGGAAAAGGAAGATATCCGTCAATATACGTAATGACATTCAAGATCAAACAGAATTAAAACTAAATTATTCAAAATGATAATGTTAATACTAAATGTTAATAAACCTCAATTAAAATATTTAAACAATATAAACATGATCAGATATTACAATTATACTTAATGCTTTGACATTGAATATTTATTAGAGGAACATCTGATGATCCGTGCTAACTCTTCCATTGTCATGTCCGTCTGCGTCCCTGTCTCGTCAATGGCCGTCCAGGTCACGTCAGTCTGCATCCCTGTGTCTTCCGTCTCGTCCACGTACATCATTGACACATCAGTCTGTGTTCCAGTAATTGCCACCGTCCTCACCTGAGATGAAATAGAATATGAATGTGGATGTTAAAAAAACATATAATCAATATAAAAATACAACTGTCTGCTAAGCGAAGAAAGCTGAAAAATGCCAACGCTGTCCTCATCGCAGGACAATTTCATTTCTTTTGTATAAAGTTTCATTTGATTTGACTTCATTTCATTTCCACTTTTGAATACCAGAAGTGAAAATCATTTTTCAATATTACAGACATTTTCCATCATAGTGATGAACATAACATGATTCTTATTCTAATCATACTTAGAAAATTGTCTCCTTTATCTTTTTAATTGTAAAAATATATGTTAGTCTGAACTGAAAATATAAATAGTGGTAAAAACTTATATGTAACATATGTATATAATAAACATATTTCAAGAGTTCCTCGTCACTTTGTAAACTTGAAAGAACACATCCATATAAATGAAGATACTAATATTATAAAAAATAATTGTTTCTTTTTAAAACTACTCGTCATCACTCACCTGTTTGTCCTCGGGCAGTCATTGTCCGTCGTCATATATGTTCGCGTCTGTTGACTTTCTTTTCGTTGCTCTGTCCTCACACAGCTGCTTCACGCGCTTGGCATATTCATCTCTCTGATTATTCACACTCTTTCGAGCATACTCCATCAACTTGTCACAGAAAGTCCCTTCCGCCATTCACTTGTCTTGTTTCTTACGCAAATAATGATGCTTTCTATCGCCATCATACCAGCAGCCAGCTTCATGTGAATCAGTCGATCGAACATTCCAAAATCGCACTCCACTCCTACATTGGTTTTTGGCACGCTTCTGGTCTCTCTGACTTCCTCCTCTTCCATTTCTGCATGCTTTCCTGACGGCAGGTGATCTTGAAGCATTTTCTCAGTTACCTGGCAAAAGGTAACAGAGCATTTCCAATTCCTGCTCTGTCATTGGATCAAAGTCGGTATTAGGGTATGCCGGGTGACCAGTTCAATGAATATGGGATCTGAAGGGTCATGTCTGCCTTCAAACAGAACATCTTCACCACATATGAATTTACTCGCATCACGTGCCCACTTTATTTAATTCAATTCAATAATGGTATTTATTTTACAATTTGACAAGTTCAACTGCATACATGGCAGCCGAATTGCTGAAATTTTAGCATGCTTACACATACAATAATTGTCCAACATATTACATTTCAAGTTAAAATACAGTATACAGATAATTATAGCATGATACCATTATATACATACAAACATTATAAGGAAAATAAATGTCATAAATTCTAAAAATCAGATTAATTCATTAATCAAAATTGCATATAATATTGATTAAAAATTACTAATCCTAAAATTTAAGACATTAATAAAAGACATCTCAACGAAAGAAACATAAAGATTACATTAAAATAATGAGGTAAAATAAGAGTAAAGGTGAAATACTGATAAAAGATATTGCACAGACAGACATATTGAGAATGAAATAATTACATTATTGTGAATTTAAAATATTAACCATAACAGGTAAAAGGCTACATGGCCTTGATCATTAAGGACCTGCCGCAATGGACCCGTTACTAACTTGTCAATCAACCCCAGTGCTCGAACTGCTGCAAGGTATCGACTCATGCCAAGGTTCGTATGCACCGCTTTGAAAAGTAGGTTGTCCTCCCTGTGCTCCTCAAAAAATTCTTTGAGATGGTCAGAGATAGAAAATACCAGCACTGTTATGAAACACTATGTTAAATCTGTTCCCCTTGAATGGTGCAAGCGGAAAAGAGGTTATGTTTTTTTACTGCAGGAATGAGCGGAATTGAAGGGGCTTTCCTGATTTCTCGCAACCCCAGTCCTGTACTGACTTGCAGACAGTCTGCACCTAACGCACTGTGCTACAACCAGACTCCACATGGACCCCACTGACTGCCTCAGCTCCCACTTTGTCTTCGCCAAAGATCATCCTTTCTCAGGCTTGGATAGCGAGAGCTGAGTAGTCTGCAAGACCAACCAAATAATGGAGGCCACAGTAAAAATCATTCATGGTTGCGAATTCGGCCTGCTCGTCTTTATTCATGTCATTCCACCCTTGAACGACGTGTGGTAGAATGCTTGCTCTGTATTCCTTTAATAGTACATGTAGGTCATAAAACTTTTTTTTTGGCTATGTGGCGTTAGCTCATGGTATTCTTGATGTTTCCTATTATCTTTTCTTCCACCTATGTTGAGCCTGGTATGTCAGTGACTTCTTTCAATATGCTGATCAGAGTGTCTAGGGCTGTTTGGGCAGTCCCACCTTCACTCTCTTGCATTCCAATGGTCATTGCTCTTGGTGTGCTACCATCATTGAACCTTTGTTCACATCAAATGAGGAGTAATGATGCCTGATTTTGTTGTTGCATCGCTTGCAATGGTTAAATCCTCATTTTCTGCTAGAGTCGATGCCACTTGCACTTGAGAGATCTTACATGCTTCCAGACCTACATGTATGGTCGCTGCTGTAGATTGCTTCGGGAGTCTGACATTCTCATATTGATGTCTGTTAGGCCCTCCAGGACAGTCCTGACCACACTCTCACATTTCGTCGTACTCACCCCATGCTTGGTTAATAGGTCCATGTAAACCTCTCTGAGTACGAGTATACATTTGCTTTATTTTGAATGTTGTTGGCTTCTCAAAGTCAACATCTACATTCAACTCTTCCTCCAAATCTCTAATTTGGGTGTTCAGTTGAGCTATCACAGCACATTTTGCTTTCAGCTCTAGTTCTTTCAATTTCCTTGAATTTTGCTCCCATTTTTGATTGGCGATATGATTTTGAAGTGCCCTTTTCTTATTCAGTTTCATGATAGTGTTCATATTCTTCTCTGCCTCTTTTTCTGTGCTGCTCGGAACTTTCCACGTAGCTTTAACAGCTCGCTCTGGCAGTGCAGCAACATGCATTCAGTATGCTTTTTCTGTACCAGATTATTAGTACTGCCTGTTACAGCACTAGCAGTAGTCGTAGTGGTACCACTACATGTAGATGTAGTAGAACTGATAGCAGGAGAAGCAGGATCAGGGATTGAAGATTTATCTCATCTTCAATTGCCTCTCTTGCCTTTTTAAGGCAATGTTAGCTTTTCTTAACTCCTGACTTCTTTTTAAGAAGTATTCCTGCACCTCCATGCATTTGCTACTGCTCTGGTATTCTGTCAAATTCTGTCCTGTGCCTCAGCTAATTCGAAAGCAAACCTGCCTTCTCGGCTTTAAGTATTGCGCGCTCTCTCTTTAAACGCTTGATCGCCTTTGCAGTCACTCCGACTCTGCCTAGTTCGGATTCACATATACTTAATCCTTACATCATCCAGCTCCAGCTTCAGCTTTTCATTTCATTGCTAGATGATTTTATTGTTTTCTCTAATTCTTCATTTTTAGTAGCAACCTTTAAGGTCACCTTGCCCTATGGAGGGGAAGGAAAAGGAAGATATCCGTCAATATACGTAATGACATTCAAGATCAAACAGAATTAAAACTAAATTATTCCAAATGATAATGTTAATAATAAATGTTAATAAACCTCGATTAAAATATTTAAACAATATAAGCATGATCAGATATTACAATTATACATAATGCTTTGTCATTGAATATTTATTAGAGGAACATCTGATGATCTGTGCTAACTCTTCCATTGTCATGTCCATCTGCATCCCTCTTGGTGATGTCCGTCATGGTCATGTCAGTCTGTGTCCCAGTCTCGTCAATGGTCGTCCAGGTCACGTCAGTCTGCATCCCTGTGTCTTCCGTCTCGTCCAAGTACATCGTTGACACATCAGTCTGCATTCCAGTTGCCACCGTCGTCACCTGAGATGAAATAGAATATGAATGTTAAAAAAACATATAATCAATATAAAAATATAACTGTCTGCTAAGCGAAGAAAGCTGAAAAATGCCAACGCTGTCCTCGTCGCAGGACGATTTCATTTCTTTTGTATAAAGTTTCGTTTGATTAGACTTTATTTCATTTCCTCATTTCAATACCAGAAGTGCACAAGTATAATCACTTTTCAATATTACAATCAGACATTTTCCATCATAGTGATGAACATAACATGATTCTTATTCTAATCATACTTGGAAAATTGTCTCCTTTATCTTTTTAATTGTAAAGCGTATGTTACTCTGAACTGAAAATATAAATACATACTGGTATAAACGTATATATAACATATGTATATGATAAACATATTTCAAGAGTTCCTCGTCACTTTGTAAACTTGAAAGAACACATCCATATAAATGAAAATACTAATATTTAAAAAAAAAATTGTTTCTTTTTAAAACTATTCGTCATCACTCACCTGTTTGTCTTCGGGCAGTCATTGTCCGTCGTCATATATGTTCGAGTCTGTTGACTTTCTTTTCGTTGCTCTGTCCTCCCACAGCTGCTTCACGCGCTTGGCATATTCATCTCTCTGATTATTCACACTCTTTCGAGCATACTCCATCAACTTGTCACAGAAAGTCCCTTCCGCCATTCACTTGTCTTGTTTCTTACGCAAATAATGATGCTTTCTATCGCCATCATACCAGCAGCCAGCTTCATGTGAATCAGTCGATCCAACATTCCAAAATCGCGCTCCACTCCTACATTGGTGTTTGGCACGCTTCTGGTCTCTCTGACTTCCTCCTCTTCCATTTCTGCATGCTTTCCTGACGGCAGGTGATCTTGAAGCATTTTCTCAGTTACCTGGCAAAAGGTAACAGAGCATTTCCAATTCCTGCTCTGTCATTGGATCAAAGTCGGTATTAGGGTGAGCCGGGTGACCAGTTCAATGAATATGGGATCTGAAGGGTCATGTCTGCCTTCAAACAGAACATCTTCACCACATATGAACTTACTCGCATCATGGCCCACTTTATTTAATTCAATTCAATAATGGTATTTATTTTACAAATTGACAAGTTCAACTGCATACATGGCGGCCAATTTGCTGAAATTTTAGCATGCTTACAAATACAATAATTGTCTAACATATTACATTTCAAGTTAAAAGACAGTATACAGATAATTATAGCATGATACCATTCTATACATACAAACATTATAAGGAAAATAAATGTCATAAATTCTAAAAATCAGATTAATTCATTAATCAAAATTGCCTATAATATTAATTAAAAATTACTAATCCTAAAATTTAAGGCATCAATAAAAGACATCTCAACGAAAAAAAACATAAAGATTACATTAAAATAATGAGGTAAAATAGAGTAAAGGTGAAAGACTGATAAAAGATATTGCACAGACAGACATATTGAGAATGAAATAATTACATTATTGTGAATTTACAATATTAATCATAAAAGGTAAAAGGCTACATGGCCTTGATCATTAAGGACCTGCCGCAATGGACCCGTTACTAACTTGTCAATCAACCCCAGTGCTCGAACTGCTGCAAGGTATCGACTCATGCCAAGGTTCGTATGCACCGCTTTGAAAAGTAGGTTGTCCTCCCTGTGCTCCTCAAAAAATTCTTTGAGATGGTCAGAGATAGAAAATACCAGCACCGTTATGAAACACTATGTTAAATCTGTTCCCCTTGAATGGTGCAAGCGGAAAAGAGGTTATGTTTTTTTACTGCAGGAATGAGCGGAATTGAAGGGGCTTTCCTGATTTTTCGCAACCCCGGTCCTGTACTGACTTGCAGACAGTCTGCACCTAACGCACTGTGCCACAACCAGACTCCACATGGACCCCCTTGACTGCCTCAGCTCCCACTTTGTCTTCGCCAAAGATCATCCTTTCTCAGGCTTGGATAGCTAGAGCTGATTAGTCTGCAAGACCAACCAAATAATGGAGGCCACAGTAAAAATCATTTTTGGTTGCGAATTTGGCCTGCTCGTCTTTATTCATGTCATTCCACCCTTGAACGACGTGTGGTAGAATGCTTGCTCTGTATTCCTTTAATAGTACATGTAGGTCATAAAACTTTTTTTGGCTATGTGGTGTTAGCTCATGGTATTCTTGATGTTTGCAATTATCTTTTCTACCAGCTATGTTGAGCCTGGCATGTCAGTGACTTCTTTCAATATGCTGATCAGAGTGTCTAGGGCTGTTTGGGCAGTCCCACCTTCACTCTCTTGCATTCCAATGGTCATTGCTCTTGGTGTGCTACCATCATTGAACCTTTGTTCACATCAAATGAGTAGTGATGCCTGATTTTGTTGTTGCATCGCTTGCAATGGTTAAATCCTCAATTTCTGCTAGAGTCGATGCCACTTGCACTTGAGAGATCTTACATGCTTCCAGACCTATGGTGGCTGCTGTAGATTGCTTCGGGAGTCTGACATTCTCATATTGATGTCTGTTAGGCCCTCCAGGACAGTCCTGACCACACCCTCACATTTCGTCGTACTCACCCCATGCTTGGTTAATAGGTCCATGTAAACCTCTCTGAGTACGAGTATACATTTGCTTTATTTTGAATGTTGTTGGCTTCTCAAAGTCAACATCTACATTCAACTCTTCCTCCAAATCTCTAATTTGGGTGTTCAGTTGAGCTATCACAGCATATTTTGCTTTCAGCTCTTGGTTTTTTAAACTTCCTTGAATTTTGCTCCCGTTTTTGATTGGCGATATGATTTTGAAGTTTCATGATAGTGTTCATATTCTTCTCTGCCTCTCTTTCTGTGCTGCTCGGAACTTTCCACGTAGCTTTAACAGCTCGCTCTGGCAGTGCAGCAACATGCATTCAGTATGCTTTTTCTGTACCAGATTATTAGTACTGCCTGTTACAGCACTAGCAGTAGTTGTAGTGGTACCACTACATGTAGATGTAGTAGAACTGATAGCAGGAGAAGCAGGATCAGGGATTGAAGATTATCTCATCTTCAATTGCCTCTCTTGCCTTTTTAAGGCAATGTTAGCTTTTCTTAACACCTGACTTCTTTTTAAGAGGGTATTCCTGCACCTCCGTGCATTTGCTACTGCTCTGGTATTCTGTCAAATACTGTCCTGTGCCTCAGCTAATTCGGAAGCAAACCTGCCTTCTCGGCTTCAAGCATTGCGCGCTCTCTCTTTAAATGCTTGATCGCCTTTGCAGTCATGCCGACTCTGCCCAGTTTTGATTTATACTTAATCCTTACATCATCCAGCTTCAGATTTTTATTTTCATTGCTAGATGATTTTATTGTTTTCTCTAATCCTTCATTTTTAGTTGCAACCTTTCAAGGTCACTTTACCCGATGAAGGGGAAGGAAAAGGAAGATATCCGTCAATATACGTAATGACATTCAAGATCAAACAGAATTAAAACTAAATTATTCAAAATGATAATGTTAATACTAAATGTTAATAAACCTCAATTAAAATATTTAAACAATATAAACATGATCAGATATTACAATTATACTTAATGCTTTGACATTGAATATTTATTAGAGGAACATCTGATGATCCGTGCTAACTCTTCCATTGTCATGTCCGTCTGCGTCCCTGTCTCGTCAATGGCCGTCCAGGTCACGTCAGTCTGCATCCCTGTGTCTTCCGTCTCGTCCACGTACATCATTGACACATCAGTCTGTGTTCCAGTAATTGCCACCGTCCTCACCTGAGATGAAATAGAATATGAATGTGGATGTTAAAAAAACATATAATCAATATAAAAATACAACTGTCTGCTAAGCGAAGAAAGCTGAAAAATGCCAACGCTGTCCTCATCGCAGGACAATTTCATTTCTTTTGTATAAAGTTTCATTTGATTTGACTTCATTTCATTTCCACTTTTGAATACCAGAAGTGAAAATCATTTTTCAATATTACAGACATTTTCCATCATAGTGATGAACATAACATGATTCTTATTCTAATCATACTTAGAAAATTGTCTCCTTTATCTTTTTAATTGTAAAAATATATGTTAGTCTGAACTGAAAATATAAATAGTGGTAAAAACTTATATGTAACATATGTATATAATAAACATATTTCAAGAGTTCCTCGTCACTTTGTAAACTTGAAAGAACACATCCATATAAATGAAGATACTAATATTATAAAAAATAATTGTTTCTTTTTAAAACTACTCGTCATCACTCACCTGTTTGTCCTCGGGCAGTCATTGTCCGTCGTCATATATGTTCGCGTCTGTTGACTTTCTTTTCGTTGCTCTGTCCTCACACAGCTGCTTCACGCGCTTGGCATATTCATCTCTCTGATTATTCACACTCTTTCGAGCATACTCCATCAACTTGTCACAGAAAGTCCCTTCCGCCATTCACTTGTCTTGTTTCTTACGCAAATAATGATGCTTTCTATCGCCATCATACCAGCAGCCAGCTTCATGTGAATCAGTCGATCGAACATTCCAAAATCGCACTCCACTCCTACATTGGTTTTTGGCACGCTTCTGGTCTCTCTGACTTCCTCCTCTTCCATTTCTGCATGCTTTCCTGACGGCAGGTGATCTTGAAGCATTTTCTCAGTTACCTGGCAAAAGGTAACAGAGCATTTCCAATTCCTGCTCTGTCATTGGATCAAAGTCGGTATTAGGGTATGCCGGGTGACCAGTTCAATGAATATGGGATCTGAAGGGTCATGTCTGCCTTCAAACAGAACATCTTCACCACATATGAATTTACTCGCATCACGTGCCCACTTTATTTAATTCAATTCAATAATGGTATTTATTTTACAATTTGACAAGTTCAACTGCATACATGGCAGCCGAATTGCTGAAATTTTAGCATGCTTACACATACAATAATTGTCCAACATATTACATTTCAAGTTAAAATACAGTATACAGATAATTATAGCATGATACCATTATATACATACAAACATTATAAGGAAAATAAATGTCATAAATTCTAAAAATCAGATTAATTCATTAATCAAAATTGCATATAATATTGATTAAAAATTACTAATCCTAAAATTTAAGACATTAATAAAAGACATCTCAACGAAAGAAACATAAAGATTACATTAAAATAATGAGGTAAAATAAGAGTAAAGGTGAAATACTGATAAAAGATATTGCACAGACAGACATATTGAGAATGAAATAATTACATTATTGTGAATTTAAAATATTAACCATAACAGGTAAAAGGCTACATGGCCTTGATCATTAAGGACCTGCCGCAATGGACCCGTTACTAACTTGTCAATCAACCCCAGTGCTCGAACTGCTGCAAGGTATCGACTCATGCCAAGGTTCGTATGCACCGCTTTGAAAAGTAGGTTGTCCTCCCTGTGCTCCTCAAAAAATTCTTTGAGATGGTCAGAGATAGAAAATACCAGCACTGTTATGAAACACTATGTTAAATCTGTTCCCCTTGAATGGTGCAAGCGGAAAAGAGGTTATGTTTTTTTACTGCAGGAATGAGCGGAATTGAAGGGGCTTTCCTGATTTCTCGCAACCCCAGTCCTGTACTGACTTGCAGACAGTCTGCACCTAACGCACTGTGCTACAACCAGACTCCACATGGACCCCACTGACTGCCTCAGCTCCCACTTTGTCTTCGCCAAAGATCATCCTTTCTCAGGCTTGGATAGCGAGAGCTGAGTAGTCTGCAAGACCAACCAAATAATGGAGGCCACAGTAAAAATCATTCATGGTTGCGAATTCGGCCTGCTCGTCTTTATTCATGTCATTCCACCCTTGAACGACGTGTGGTAGAATGCTTGCTCTGTATTCCTTTAATAGTACATGTAGGTCATAAAACTTTTTTTTTGGCTATGTGGCGTTAGCTCATGGTATTCTTGATGTTTCCTATTATCTTTTCTTCCACCTATGTTGAGCCTGGCATGTCAGTGACTTCTTTCAATATGCTGATCAGAGTGTCTAGGGCTGTTTGGGCAGTCCCACCTTCACTCTCTTGCATTCCAATGGTCATTGCTCTTGGTGTGCTACCATCATTGAACCTTTGTTCACATCAAATGAGGAGTAATGATGCCTGATTTTGTTGTTGCATCGCTTGCAATGGTTAAATCCTCATTTTCTGCTAGAGTCGATGCCACTTGCACTTGAGAGATCTTACATGCTTCCAGACCTACATGTATGGTCGCTGCTGTAGATTGCTTCGGGAGTCTGACATTCTCATATTGATGTCTGTTAGGCCCTCCAGGACAGTCCTGACCACACTCTCACATTTCGTCGTACTCACCCCATGCTTGGTTAATAGGTCCATGTAAACCTCTCTGAGTACGAGTATACATTTGCTTTATTTTGAATGTTGTTGGCTTCTCAAAGTCAACATCTACATTCAACTCTTCCTCCAAATCTCTAATTTGGGTGTTCAGTTGAGCTATCACAGCACATTTTGCTTTCAGCTCTAGTTCTTTCAATTTCCTTGAATTTTGCTCCCATTTTTGATTGGCGATATGATTTTGAAGTGCCCTTTTCTTCTTATTCAGTTTCATGATAGTGTTCATATTCTTCTCTGCCTCTTTTTCTGTGCTGCTCGGAACTTTCCACGTAGCTTTAACAGCTCGCTCTGGCAGTGCAGCAACATGCATTCAGTATGCTTTTTCTGTACCAGATTATTAGTACTGCCTGTTACAGCACTAGCAGTAGTCGTAGTGGTACCACTACATGTAGATGTAGTAGAACTGATAGCAGGAGAAGCAGGATCAGGGATTGAAGATTTATCTCATCTTCAATTGCCTCTCTTGCCTTTTTAAGGCAATGTTAGCTTTTCTTAACTCCTGACTTCTTTTTAAGAAGTATTCCTGCACCTCCATGCATTTGCTACTGCTCTGGTATTCTGTCAAATTCTGTCCTGTGCCTCAGCTAATTCGAAAGCAAACCTGCCTTCTCGGCTTTAAGTATTGCGCGCTCTCTCTTTAAACGCTTGATCGCCTTTGCAGTCACTCCGACTCTGCCTAGTTCAGATTCACATATACTTAATCCTTACATCATCCAGCTCCAGCTTCAGCTTTTCATTTCATTGCTAGATGATTTTATTGTTTTCTCTAATTCTTCATTTTTAGTTGCAACCTTTAAGGTCACCTTGCCCTATGGAGGGGAAGGAAAAGGAAGATATCCGTCAATATACGTAATGACATTCAAGATCAAACAGAATTAAAACTAAATTATTCCAAATGATAATGTTAATAATAAATGTTAATAAACCTCGATTAAAATATTTAAACAATATAAGCATGATCAGATATTACAATTATACATAATGCTTTGTCATTGAATATTTATTAGAGGAACATCTGATGATCTGTGCTAACTCTTCCATTGTCATGTCCATCTGCATCCCTCTTGGTGATGTCCGTCATGGTCATGTCAGTCTGTGTCCCAGTCTCGTCAATGGTCGTCCAGGTCACGTCAGTCTGCATCCCTGTGTCTTCCGTCTCGTCCAAGTACATCGTTGACACATCAGTCTGCATTCCAGTTGCCACCGTCGTCACCTGAGATGAAATAGAATATGAATGTTAAAAAAACATATAATCAATATTATCAAAATACAACTGTCTGCTAAGCGAAGAAAGCTGAAAAATGCCAACGCTGTCCTCATCGCAGGACAATTTAATTTCTTTTGTATAAAGTTTCATTTGATTTTACTTAATTTGATTTCCACATTTGAATACCAAAAGTGCACAAGTATAATAATTTTTCAATATTACAATCAGACATTTTCCATCATAGTGATGAACATAACATGATTCTTATTCTAATCATACTTGGAAAATTGTCTCCTTTATCTTTTTAATTGTAAAGCGTATGTTACTCTGAACTGAAAATATAAATACTGGTATAAACGTATATATAACATATGTATATGATAAACATATTTCAAGAGTTCCTCGTCACTTTGTAAACTTGAAAGAACACATCCATATAAATGAATATACTAATATTATAACAAATAATTGTTTCTTTTTAAAACTAATCGTCATCACTCACCTGTTTGTCCTGCTTGTCCTCGGGCAGTCGTTGTCCGTTGTCATATATGTTCGAGTCTGTTGACTTTTTCTTTTCGTTGCTCTGTCCTCCCACAGCTGCTTCACGCGCTTGGCGTATTCATCTCCTGATTATTCACACTCTTCGAGCATACTCTATCAACTTGTCACAGAAAGTCCCTTCCGATATTCACTTGTCTTGTTTCTTACGCACATAATGATGCATTTTATCGCCATCATATTAGCTTCATGTGAATCAGTCGATCCAACATTCCACAATCGCGCTCCACTCCTACATTGGTTTTTGGCGTGCTTCTGGTCTCTCTGACTTCCTCCTCTTCCATTTCTGCATGCTTTCCTGACGGCAGGTGATCTTAAAGCATTTTCTCAGTTACCCAGTAAAAGTTAACAAAGAGCACTTCTAATACCTACTTGGTCATGAGTGGCCAGTGCAATATGGGATCTGAAGGGTCATGTCTGCCTTCAAATAGAACATCTTCACCACACATGAACTTGTATCACTTGCCCACTTTATTCAATTCAATTCAATAATGGTATTTTTTTGACAATTTGGCAAGTTCAATTGCATATATGGCAGCCAAATGGCTGAAATTTTAGCATGCTTACAAATACAATAATTGTCCAACATATTGCATTTCAAGTTAAAAGACAGTATACAGATAATTATAGCATGATATCATTATATACATGTACATACAAACATTATGAGGAAAATGAATTTCATTATAAATTTTAAAAATCAAATTGATTCATCAATCAAAATTGCATATAATATTTATTAAAAATTACCAATCCTAAAATTTAACACATTAATAAAAACATCTTAACAAAAAGCATAAATTACATTAAAATAATGAGGTAATGCCCGATGCC
The DNA here is from genome assembly GCF_037042905.1 of Lytechinus pictus. Taxonomy (NCBI): domain Eukaryota; kingdom Metazoa; phylum Echinodermata; class Echinoidea; order Temnopleuroida; family Toxopneustidae; genus Lytechinus; species Lytechinus pictus. Next base: position 34,483,294 of record NC_087247.1, read on the forward strand.
ACCACTTGTCATGGGAACATCTTCACCAGCTGCTTGATGTCCAACTTTGAACACTATTTGCTTACATTCATGTCACTCTCCTGCTTTTTGGAATTATTCCTTTTCATTGCAGTTTTGATGCAATTTTGATGCCTAAAATAGGTTTCTAGCAGCCTCTGAACTTTTTTCCCCAAATTTCAATTTCGCTCTAAGCATGAGATATCACTTGGGGGAAAAAATGGAGACCTATTATTGAGTTCATGTGCTCCTATTGTTACGCTAGGCCTGCGCACAAAACAGGTTTCATAGGACATGCAAAAGGCATATGAAAACTGTTGTTCTTAGTGGAAAATCTTAGTGGAAAAAGTGGGATAAAGCAAACAAGTTTTAGTAACCATGCTGCGTTGGCGTTCAGGAATCTTGGTAGTGTGATACATCTGCTAGCTTATTTGTACTATTATTTTGTTCCATGGTATAGAATCTATTTTAGAAATTATTTGTGATGATACAAATCAAGAGAGGCAAGCAGAATGGTGGACCAGTTTCAAAAGAGGTGGTTGATATGTGGTTGATTCACTATACACCCTGGTTTTCCGCATTTCCTATCATGGATCATGCTCTAAAAAGTGTTTCATTTGCTATGTTTATATTTCTTCAAAAATAATTATTTTTAGAATGATTATAAAAAAAAGGATTTTAAGTAAATTCTGATTTTATCTCGACATGTTTTCTATTAATGTCTCCTGCAGTCTTGGATCAGCTTTGTGCATGGATGCCAATTTGTTTTCATCAGTATACCAGCTTTGGTGATGTGGTAGATAGCTAGCATGATGTCAGGTCAACATGGGAAGGAGGAAGAGGGAAAGACTACACAATCAAATCCCAATGCTTTGAAACCGTGGCACCAAATGGTTGCCTCTGGCAGTGGGGCCCTCATCACTGCTATAACAAGTAAGATATTGACTTTATCTGGGTTGGGACAAAATGATTTTTTCTGGTTTCAATGGTTTGGTACAAAGCTTTAGATGCAGAGCAGTAAAATTTTATAATTACAGAACACATGAGAAGAATGAGTGAAAGCATAATGTGCCTCTTTTTTACTTGTATTTGCTTACTTTTATCAGAGAATTGATAAATTTTTTTTCTGCTGAAATTTGTTTTTAAAACATTGTGTAATTGGTATACTTTAACTGTATGTTGTTAATTTTATTCAATGTAAGAGATGTTCATAGGATGTAATTTATCATATTCCTATTTATTGGTGTGTATGATTGAAAATAACCTTATATGTCTTTATTTTACAGTGACCCCACTTGATGTGGTGAAGATCAGACTACAAGCACAGGCTAAGCCCATGCAGAGTGGTAAGTAATGTATTGACCACTGACCTGTAGTTTAAGTTATAGGAGCTTGCATTTTTGTCTCGCCTGCATAGCATAGCAAGACTATAGGCGCCGCTTTTCTGATGGCGGCGGCGTGGTCAACATTGAAATCTTAACCAAGGTTAAGTTTTTGAAATGTCATCTTAACTTAAGGAGTATGTGGACCTAGTTCATGAAACTTAGACATAAGGATAATCAAGTGTTACTGAACCTCCTGCCTTAGTTTTAGGTCACATGACAAAGGTCAAAAGTCATTTAGGGTCAATAAAATTAGATCATATTAGGGGAATTAACATAGAAATCTTAACCAGGTTAAGATTTTGAAATGTCAATTCAAAGGTCTCCATGGGGACCTTTGAATTTTGTTGATTACATATGTAGGGATGCAAATAATTTGTTACATGATTTACAAACTCTCATGTCAGATCGCGAAACCTTGCGTACCATTGTTGATTCATTCTTGGATGCACCCGATTTGTAGTGTAGTAGATACTTAATTCAAAAAGTATTAAATGTATTAAGGAATACCTATTTCATAGCATTTGAAATAAAAATTTGAAGTGTAAATTTTAATACTGATGCATAGTAAGATCATTCATCTTCAAAATAAAGTGTATTTGATTGTTTCTGTCACACATGTGTAGGTCAGTGTTTTTTCTACTGTAATGGACTTATGGACCATGTATGTAGATGCCTCAATGGCTCTCAACCAGGAACAGCCGCTCCATGGTACAAGGCACCTAGCAAGTTTAATGGCACCTTGGTATGTCCGCATATTCCATTTCTATAAATAGATAAGAATTAAAATTGATGCGTTTCAATGGTCTCCACAACCATCTCAAATTTAGTATTGGAATGCATTAAGACACCAAGAACTATGGGCTAGGGCAACACAGATTTGGTTTCCAAATTTGTGTGAAGCTTTAAAGAAAACTTCATGAAATTTCACAGATTATTGTGAAAAATGTCAATTTAGGGTTAACCTCAAATTTCCATGTATATGTAGTTTGTACACTTTGAAGCATACAAGGAGTGGGATATGAATTGGGAGGGTCCTAAACCTCCTCTAAATTCACATTGTGTTCTTGATTAGAATGATATATATTACAGTTTAAGAATCAAACTTCATTTTACACTTTTTGGTTACGTCATTGTTCCGAAACTGACACAAACTATATCACAATATAAATTGGTGTACATACGTTTTAACATTGGTTCTTTAGGTTATCACATAGTGTACATGTAATAAGCAGAAGTTTACTAACCGAAGTTTGCTGATTAATCTGACCTGAACGTTTATCACTTTACAGGATGCCTTTGTGAAGATTGCAAGAAATGAAGGAGTTTTCAAGTTATGGAGTGGTCTCTCTCCAACACTGTAAGCTCACCTATTCTTGACTGCATATAGTGATATCACATATGGCTATAGAACTTTGCTTGTTTGTAGATTTTATCTAACTGGTACGTGCAGGTTACACTTTTGTTAGGTTTGACAGCTTTAGTGTATTGTTGTGACTTGCTGTTCAAAACAAGTAAATGAGTTAGCCAGGCTAAGGGCCATGCTGGGATATCACAACTACCATGTATCATTGTACAAACTTCTGTGATATTCATATCAAAGAAGTATATATCTTTGAAACATTACTTTATTACATACATGTCTATAATTTGATTTGTATTTAGTAATTTTTTAGATCATGCATCCACAAAGTCTCTCTTCCTTGAAATGAATCCAATCTGTGTAGAACATGAAGCAATTGCATTTCCTCCTTTCTTTCCATAGTGTGATGGCAGTACCTGCAACCATCCTGTACTATACCTCCTATGATCAGCTGAAGTACCATCTTGACTACAAGCAGGGTGTCAAGGGAGAGCTATGGAAACCAATGGTAGCAGGGGGCGGTGCTAGATGTAAGTCATTTCCATTTGTCTTTCACCCAGTATAGGCTCATACATACATGGCCCGAAAATGCTTAACAACAACGTTTGGAAACATTTTGTGTACAAAGTCAATGGGGAATAAACTTGGAAAAATGTAATAGAGACCTTCAACAAAAGCCAGTGGACGGATAGAATTCTTAAGAAGATTGGCGCAAAGTAGTTTGGTCAGAGTTGTGCAGAGAAATCTGTGACATCATTCAATACAGTACAATGTCATAATGAAACAATTGATGATGTCATTAGCTTGTTCTCGTAATTCTGAACAATGTTTTGAAACTTGAAGCATACAGTATATTCATTTTTGTCAGCTTCACAGGGGTGATTTCCTCATGTCTAAACACTATGGTTTGTATTCTGATCCCCAGTTCAATTTAAGGACGTTCCCCTGTTGTGTTTGCATTCTGACCTGCGCATGTTTTACAAAAATGATTGCATGCTTTTGCTATTAGTTTTGAAATGCCATCCTACCATTAGGAAAGATTCTTAGAGCTTTTCATTAGGAAATTAGGAAATGCTTCCTATTCCTAATCGTTCCTTAATTTATCTTTGTATTTGTACTGTTCTCTCTCTCTTTTACTGCGCCTTGGGCACTCTGCAGAGTGGATTTGGCGCATTACAAATCACATTTATTATTATTATTATTATTAAATTGTGGTGTTACATTGTCACAATTTTTTAATGAATCATACAGCAAGACTCTTGGTATGTGGAATATCATTATCTTCATACTACATATTACCTCAAACAATTGCAGACATGGCATTGACTCTCACTGCCTTTCTTTCCTTATTACAGTATTTGCCTGCACTGTAATTGCCCCACTTGAGCTTATACGCACCAAGATGCAGTCCCGTCCTTTGACCTATGCTGAGATGGTAGGGTGTGTCCGCACAGCTGTCACAGAAGAGGGCATCATGTCGTTATGGAGGGGGTGGAGTCCTATGGTCTGGAGGGATGTGCCTTTCTCAGGTTTGCAAAAAGATTTTTTTAACGGTTTATTCAATTCACACTGATTTAAAATGATAGTTTTCTCCTTTTTATCATCAGGAATGTAATGGAATTTCACAATGAATTGAATTATATTTTCTTTAGCAAAGTTAAAAAATCTTTCTTATAAAGTTGAGATGTTGCCAGTGTGTAAATTAAACAATGGAGTAGTCGGTGATGCTTTTAGATAGATGCATAAATCAGTTGTGAAAAAAATGAAAGGAGAAAGGGGAAGGATGTTGGATGTAAGACTTGTCTTTAATAAGTGAGATCATTGGTATTGTTTTTAGAAATGAAGATGAAGGCCAATTCAAAACAATATATACATATAACCCTAATTCGTGTCACTTTCCTGAAGTGATCATCACAGCTTGAGGAGTTGGAAGTGAAGTCAGAATGAGGAAAATTGGGGGTTGGACGTATAAGAAGTTTGAATGTATAATTGAATTGCCTTGAAGTCACATGCTGATGAACCAATTTAATAAATTCTGTTCATTTTTTGTCTCACCTGCATAGCAGAGTGAGACTATAGGCGCCGCTTTTCCGACGATGGCGGCGGCGTCAACACCAAATCTTAACCAAAGGTTAAGTTTTTAAATGACAGCATAACTTAGAAAGTATATGGACCTAGTTCATGAAACTTGGCCAGAAGGTCAATCAAGTATTACTGAACATCCTGCCTGAGTTTTAGGTCACATGACCAAGGTCAAAGGTCATTTAGGGTTAATGAACTTTGGCCAAATTGGGGGTATCTGTTGAATTACCATCATAACTTTGAAAGTTTATGGATCTGATTCATGAATCTTGGACATAAGAGTAATCAAGTATCACTGAACATCCTGTGCAAGTTTCAGGTCACATGATTAAGGTCGAAGGTCATGTAAGGTCAATTAACTTTGGCCAAATTGGGGGGTATTTGTTGAATTACCATCATAACTTTGAAAGTTTATTGGTCTAGTTCATAAAACTTGGACGTAAGAGTAATCAAGTATCACTGAACATCCTGTGCAAATTTCAGGCCACATGACCAATGTCAAAGGTCAATAAACTTTGGCCATGTGGGGGTATCTGGGTCATTCCATCTGGATTCACCCAGTGGTTGCACCCGACCGTCTCAGAATTCGTTGTAATTTGGTACACATAAAATTCACCATGGCCCACGTACAAAACAAAAAAATAAGTCCGATTGGTCCGTCGGTTCTCGCGCTACGGCCCGCCCTTTTCTCCTTGTTTTGACAAAAATGGGCATGACCTTCAACTTTCAATGGCCACTGCATCGTAATGTGTTGACCAATTTTCATGAAACTGGTACCATTTATTAGGAAATTCAGAGAGGAATCCAAAACATGCATCAAATAATGTATTGGAGCGATTTATAAGGTCATGACCTTCGACCTTTACTTTGACCTTGAGTTTGACCCCCGGACAAATAATTTTTTAACTTGATTTTCGTGTATGTTAATTATTTGTATGATATTGACAAAATATGTTAAAACCAATGATGATATTTTATGTCTTCACCTTTTAAAACTCTTCCAAAGATACCATGAAATTTCACTCTAGTCCCACATACTAATATTTATGTTAGTAAAAGTGTTTACAGTTACATGATTTCTTCCAATCTTAAGTTACAGTATGCATGCACATGAAAAGAAATTAAGCTCATCAGTTCACAAATGAAACATTAAACATTTATGCTCATGAATAGGTATCTGTTTAGGCATTTTGATGTTCAGCAATATATATATATTCTTGTTAGTAAAGAGTTAACTTTTATCATCAAATTGTTGAGTATATGCCTATTTACTAACAGGAATATATATATATATATGTATATATATGACACATATTGCTGAACATCAAATTGCCTAAACAGATACCTATTCATGAGCATAAATGTTTAATGTTTCATTTGTGAACTGATGAGCTTAATTTCTTTTCATGTGCATGCATACTGTAACTTAAGATTGGAAGAAATCATGTAAATGGTTAACACTTTACTAACATGAATGTCAGTATGTAGGACTAGAGTGAAATTTCATGGTGTCTTTGGAAGAGTTTTAAAAGGTGAAGGAATAAAATATCATCATTGATTTTAACATATTTTGTCAATATCATACTAATAATTAACATACATGAAAATCAAGTTAAAAAATTATTTGTCCGGGGGTCAAACTCAAGGTCAAAGTAAAGGTCAAAGGTCACAACCTTATAAATTGCTCCAATACATTATTTGATGCATGTTTTGGATTCCTCTCTGAATTTCCTAATAAATGGTACCTGTTTCATGAAAATTGGTCAACACGTTACGACGCAGTGGCCATTGAAAGTTGAGGGTCACGCTCATTTTTGTCAAAACAAGTAGAAAAGGGCGGGCCGTAGCGCGAGAACCGACGGACCAATTGGACTAATTTTTTTTGTTTTGTGCGTGGGCCATGGTGAATTTTATGTGTACCAATTTACAACGAATTCCGAGAGGGTCGGGTGCAAAATTGCACATTCATTGGGTGAATTGGCATGGAATGACCCATCTGTTGAATTACCATCATAACTTTGAAAGTTTATGGATCTGATTCATGAAAGTTGGACATAAGAGTAACCAAGTATCACTGAACATCTTGTGCGAGTTTCAGGTCACATGACCTTTCAAAGTTTATAGATATAGTGTATAAAATGTGGATATAGGGGTAATCAAGTATCACTGACAAGTTTTAGGTCACATGATCAAGGTCAAATGTCAATGAACGTAGTATCAGAGATGCCAACCGTTACGTTTTTGCCGTATTTGTTACGTTTTTTCACCCAAAATACGGCGTTACTTTTTTTCTTTGTAAAATACGTTTTCTTAAAATTTTGATCGTGTACAATATGCATTGTGTTTAGCTAGCTGGGTGTTTAAGGTGAGTGTGCATTACGATAGGCAGTGCGGCAATGAATTACGCATAAAGAATCCCCAATGTGGTGGTGCTTTGTGCAGGGTATAAATTAAGGTATACCATAAAATTAATCGACGGCCAGGCGGTCGATGCCCCTATAACTGGCCGTGATGCCTTTACAAAAAGTGATCAATTCACGGCCAAAAAGGCCGTGCCCTTTTTTCTACCTGGCCGACGTGCCCTTTTTCAAAACTGGTCATGCCCTTTCTCTGTAAGATTAAAATTTACAAAGTTCTCCCATATTTCACAAGCAAAAATACAGAAGAGAGAGAGAAAAAAACAAAGTTAAAAACTAACTCAGATCAATTCAAACTGCAAGCCATTTTCCGTGATTTTCTGGGATCTACACACAGACACACACACACACGCAAAGTTAGCATACAGTGTACATGTACCAGCTGCCGCACGTGGCTTGGCCTGCCTGTGTGGTGTGTGGCAGGCTTGCATGATCGGAGGAGATTTGCAAACTCTGAATCAAAGTGAACAATCTCACATGATTAACAGTTTTTCCAACAAAATAATCACAAAATCGGCAGGACATTTTTATAATTACATATATATGGATCCTCAGATTAATGATTTGGTGATGTAGTCGTAGGAGCAATTTATCAAGTTTTCATTACTAGATCGGTCTAGTTGTTTCAGCTTTTGTTTTGAGTGAAATTGAGTCTTATCGTGTTCGCACCGATAACAAGAAGATAAGACAATGGGAAGAGAGATGGTGTGATGCTGCGATGTTCATTTTATCAAAGTTTGACAATGTTTCACTTTGAAATTTTATTCGTTTCTAAAACATTTTAGTTTTCTAACAATTTTTAAATATAGTATAAAAAAGACAAATATCAGTAAGATTTTTGTTAGATGATTACATTTGTTTTGTTTGCTTGAAGCTTGAATTTTTTTTCGTCTTTAATTCTTTCTTAATTTCTTAATTGCTTTCTTTCGTTTATTTTCTTTCTTTTCTATCTTTTTTTCTTAATCCTTTCTTTTATCCTTCCTGCTTGCTTTTTTTGTTCTATCTTATTTCAAATCTTTCCTAGCTTTCTTTCCTGATCCTTTCTCTCTCTCTGTTCATTTTTTGTTCTTACTTTCCTTTTATTTCCTTTCTTCTTTCTTTCCTTATTTATTTTTGTTCCCTTCCTCTCCTCTTCTCTTTTCATTCTTTCTGTCATTCCCTCTTTCTTCTTTTCTTTCATTCTTTTCTTGCTTTCACTCTCTCTTTCGCTTCATTCTTTCCTTTTCTTTTCCTTTCCCTTATTCTTTCTTATTTTCCTTCCTGATTTTTTTCTCTTTCTTTTTCTTTTTCCATTCCTTCTTTCTCCATCCTATCTTTTCTAAAATCCCTTTTCCATTCCATCTATATTTATTTCTTATTATTTCCTAGCTTTCCTTCCTTTTTTTCTGTGTTCATTTATTTTCTTAATTCTTTACATGTCCCTCATTGTTTTTCTTCTTTCTTTCTTTCTCTTACTTTCCTTCTTTTTTTTAAATTTTAAATTTTCTTTCATTCTTTCATTTCTTAAAATTGTCTTTGCATCCTTTTCCCTTCCTCTCCCTTTTCTTTTTCTTTCTCTCCTATTATTTTCTTTCTTTTTTCTCAAGGAATGAAAAAAATAATTTCTTTCATTCATTCTTTCATTCATCCTCCATGTTTTTTATTTTCCTTTTTTTTTCGTTCAAACATTCATTCATCATCCCTTCCTTTCTTTTTCTTTCTTTCTTTCTGTTTTATTTATTACAAAGAATGAAGGAAACCTTTCTTCTTTCCTTTATTATTTCTTTCATCCTTCTTTTATTCTAACTTTCTTTCTTTTTTCCTTCATTTTTTCTTTGTTTCTTCTTTTATAATTTTCAGTGATTCCCTTTTTTTATTTTGTGCCACGGTTCGGTCGTTTTGCTTCGGTATATTTTACAAAATACTTTTTTTAAAATCAAAATACTGTTTTTTTCCTCTCAGAATACTGTTTTTGCTTTTTGGAGGTTGGCATCTCTGTAGTATTGTATCATTATATGAATGGTGTTTTTTGTGAATAATTATTTTATAGTAGTTTTCAAAGTCAGCACTGCTGCTATATTGAATCGCGTGATGCAGGTGAGATGGCCAGAGGCATTCCACTTGTTTAGATAGTTATATTCCTCTTTTCATTTTCTCATTATCTTTAGTTATATTATGGCTGAACTATGAACCTTTGAAGGGACGAATTTGTAAAGAATATGGTCTTACAACCCCAACATTTCCCATTGCATTTTTCTCAGGAGCATTTGCTGGCACAGTGAGTATTTTAATTGAACATCATATTTGATTCTTCTAATAATCAATCACTTTCAAAATTATTCAGTAATCCAAAAAGGATTATATACTGAGGAAAATGGAAAGAAATACATAAACAATATCCATACAACTAAAGTTGATAAACTTGACTGGATGTGTGTTGTGTTCAATTTAAGTATGATAGATGATTCATGGAATAGGTTATGTTATTATTGTTATACTTCCATTGTATTTGAGACGAATGTTATTGACTGTACTTATATTGTATTCATACATACCTTAGTTTTATTACTTCATTTTTCTTGAAGAAAAGTATATCTTAGTTAGATGGGATAAGGTCCTAACCGTCCTGGTATATAGGAAAGATCTTTGCACTTTCTGGGGCAGTTTCACAAAGCCGTTGTAAACTGTGCACGACTTTACGCAGCGGGACTGGTGATCCTTTGGGGCTAGTATGAAGTTCCCAAAATTTTCCCTGGTTAAACAATTTGTTGATAATGAGAATTTTAGTCGACAAAGATCAGATTTGAACTTGAGCTGATGGGAATCAAGATGGTTTAGAAACTAATTAAGCACCCATGGGTTCCGTAACACAAAGCTTAGCAATCATCGTAGAGCAGTTTTATTATGATCGATTGCATTGGCTACAGTGTACAATTTATCTTCAAAATCAAGTGTATAATTAATCACAAACCTTTGTGTTACCGGCCCCAGAAAGTACCACCAGTTACCCATGAAGTCATTTGAAATGTCTAATCCAGGTTTGAATTTCTTAGATAAAATGAAAAATAACTGATGTTATGTAGTTTGGGCAAGGTGATTTGAATTCAAAATCTTGTTTATGACATTGTTATGAATTTAACTTTAGATTGCAGGAGTCCTAACACAGCCTTTTGATGTATTAAAGACGCACAGACAAATAGAGATGGGGGATATTGGAGACATGAGAAGTAAGTGAAAATCAATTAATTGCACCATGATAAATATACAATTGTTTAGAAAATGGAAATAATATGAACTTACAAATTTGTTGTGATTTAAATCAAGTAATTCTTTCATGTATTTTACAACAGCAAGGCAACATCAATTAATGAAGGCTGAAATATATGATTTGATAACGATACTGCTGGGGGTGATGTACAAAGATGATAAAGATGATGGCAGTGTTTTATAATCTATTCCAATTTACAAGCATTTCTTGCAATGAGATTTTTAAATAATTATCTGCAGATGACATTGACATCTCATTCATTTTTGTGAGTTATGCAGACTATATAACTATTCAGCCATTTTGGATGAGGGGAAGTTTTGGTTGGTTAAGTCTCCAGTAGGTGCATTGCATCTTTTGATTGGATTCAAGGGTAGCAGCTGGGGGGGGGGGGGGATTGTGTTCTGGTGTTTCTGACTCCTGTTTTTCATTAAAGGGGCATGGGTTTGAATCCCAGCTATGGCGTTCTTTCCTTCAGCAAGAAATTTTATCCCCAATAATTGTGCTGCACTCTACCCAGGTGAGGTGAATAATAAGTATACCAGAAAGAATTAATTCCTTGGATGCTTCACATGCTGGAGATAAAGCATGGCTATATTACAGTGTATATTGCATGCCTTTATTTAGGCTAGATACGTGGTATTCTAAGAATGCTGCATATTATGTTGGAGCTCTTGATGAGCTGATGCTATCAAAGTGATCGCCTCTCATCCGTTTGTGATTAAATGAGTGAGATCTTCCAGGTTAATGGCAACTGTGCCTTTTATGTTTTGAAACATGTATCATGTCAATTATGCTTCCATCTGTCTTCAAATGTCTCATAGTTTATGACCTGCAACATTCTTGTGATGGTGCTGGCCGTCTTCAATTCCCCGTGCAGAAATGAGCTGCTTTCCTCTCCTGATGTTTAACAACCAAATTGTTTCTGTTTTGACTAAATATATTCATTTTATTTGTTGTTTTAGGGTCTAAACAAGTATCGAGTCACACACTAGCCATTATGAAGAAGTTATATGCTGAAAAGGGACTGAATGGCTTATATGCAGGTGAGTCAAACAATTTTTGTTTTTTATTTGTCTATTTTACATTGAAATTTGGCTGGTCACACATAACAATACACTGTATAAAATGTCATAAAATGCTGATTTGATGAAATATACTTTCTACAATGACACTGCTCAGTTATTTACACTTAAAATTAATTGCATTAAATTTAAATAAATGAAATTAAAAACAATTATTATTGTAAAGAAACATTTAGAATAATCCAAGTACAATCTTACCTTTTTCCTGTGGGGGCTGATTCATTAGAGCTTCAAATCTGAATGTGAATTGTTAAATCCTTTTCTTTTGGGGTTTACGGTTTCCTAACTTAGCCTTCCTTGAGATGGAGAGTGGAGGAGGGGGACTATAAACTATAATTAACATAGTGTGCAAAAGGGATGGGGACTGATGGGAGTTATTCCATATTCTGTCATTTTGATTCAGAAAATACCAGTTAAATTTCACAAATAGTTTGAAAATAATATCCAGAAATTAAAATGAAATTAACAAGTATTCAATTAATTACTATTAATCATAATGAATAGTATATCCTTATCATGACCATCCTTTAAAATGTAATGTGTTTGTGTATTACATTTATGTTTATTTCTACGACCACCTCTCTCCTGCAGACTGTGATCTCTGCTTTTTTTGTGGTATATATACATGTACACAAATCTTATAGTTTATTTGCAGATTAAAAAAAAATCTTGCTTTGGCAATGTTGAGTTGACACATGCTTTTTAGTTGGAACAATGATTCTCTTGATTTGATTTTCTTTCAGTCTTTGAAAATCCCTATTTAATATTGTTTAGTTCTACAGTAAACATTCATCTGTTCGTCTTCCGTCTTTATCCTGTTTTCAGGTACTCTGCCTAGACTCTTCAAGATTACCCCAGCTTGTGCAATCATGATTGGTTCCTATGAACTGGGTAAATCTATCTTCGTCAAGGATGTCAAATGAGATGAATACTCTTGCCCTTGGAGTGCCATAGATGACATTTGTTTAGAGAGCTTTGAGCAATTGATACCATCCATAGGAATCATGATGCCTTATCCATTGATTTCTGACTCGATCATGCTGAAAGCAGACCTACTATATGCAGTAATTGTTCTTCTGTACTTCTTGGAGCAATTTGCTCTTTTGGATCAATGATTGTATTTTTGTGAACAATTTTGATCATGATGCCATCGGTCATGCTGACAGTCACAATGCCCACATGCTGTGATAAGTTACTGAAGTGGATACCAGTATTAAAAACGACTTTCAGTTGACATCCAGCAAATGGCTTCAATTATTTTACTTATATTATTATTATGAAAGTAATAATGATCATGGCAGTAATAAGAATAATAATGACAATAGTATGGGCTATCTATGTAGTCCACCTTTTGGTGCCCATAGTGCTTAAAAAACATGAATTACTTAGTACAAAAGAGAACAACTCCACACAAAATAATGAAAATAACATATGAAGGGCACTTTATGAACTTTTTCAAGGCTGCAGTTTGGCTAACTATCACCACATACCAGTGTATTATATTGTGCTCAGTTCATGTAGAAGTAAAAGATATGTTAATTTCTTTTACTTTCAAAATGTGCAACATTTATCAACTTGCTACTTGCTTGTACCGGACACAGTCTTCCCAATTGAGATTTATGAGATTTAGTGTATTCATGGCTATGTGATATTGTATTTTTGTGCCTCTGCCCACCGTAGCTCGTTGCCAGAAGCATTATGTTTTTCGGTTGTCTGTAAGTCCATCATGATAATTAAAGAACGGTTTAACTTAATAGTTGGTCCAAGTATGCATGTAGGAGTAGTTTGGTGGATCACAAGGTCAAAGATGAAAGGTCATAGAGGTTGGATAGGTAATATTTTCTTGATCTGGCAATGATAGAGGCATGAATTCTTACCGTGTGCAGTTGAGAAACCATCTAATTTTGTATCTGAGAAATGGGGCATTTACATGTATGATACAATGATTTTTTTTAATTAATAACTTGTTTTACCTGTTACAGACATCGTGGCTAATTGTAATATTCACAGGAACTCTGACCTTTGTCATCAAAATGATTTGTTTGAAAGTGAAAGGAGAAAAAAGAAAACAAAGAATGCTGACATTTTAAAAGAATCACCTATGTGGCCAATTTAAAGTCCATGTGGGCATACCGGTAGTTATTAAAACTTTCACAGCTTTCAAAAATCTTAACTCTTTGCCTGCCACAAACTGAATCATTCCTATGCCACATTAATTTCAAGATGCAACCTTAAGAGGTGTTTTGCATGAGCTATGCTAATTCAGCTCACAATAGCTTTTTTATTGGTCTATTGTTAAGAAAAGCTTTGTGTGTACACCGTACAATGCGTTGCACATACCACTTTTGTGTATTTGTGTATGAACAATAGATGTAATGCACTCTGTGTGCATTGTTAATAGAATGTGACTTGAGTTCAACTTGGCTATCTGCTGTATGTGACTCTAGTCGAACAAAGTGGGCAAAGAGTGAACCTCCTTTTTTATTCTTTTTTATTCAATTTTACTTATCTACTTCTCTGATTTTTCCCCCCTTTAAAAAAATTTCCATGTTTGGATATGCCTCTGACATATGTGTTGGTAAGGGTGTAGACAAAGAATACAGCTGAGCAACTAGCCATTCATTAGCCTTGTCATTGGAAGGTCAGGGCAACCTTGACATGAACATGCAGCTATGTCTACAGAAAGCAAAACTTTTTTGAAAAATGGGATAGTTGTTTTGATTGAGATTCTTGCCACAGCTAATTGCTCTGTCCTCTGCTTTTTTGTTTCCTGTCATGCTGCTAACCTCACAAAGGGTTTTGGGAAAAAAAAGGTTTTCACTCCCAAATAAAGATGGTTTCTGTCAAATTTCTACAATAAAATCATACCAACCTATTTTGCCCAGAAAAAGTTTAGAGGGTGGTGCATGCAGCACCCCTGCTTTGCAGGACCATGCCTCACAAGAGAGCAGTGGTGGATCAAGGTGAAAAATTGTGAATGGGCAAGGACTGAAATTGCATCCACTTCCAAACTCTGAAACTGGGAAAAAAACAATTGGTATCATAATCATCATTAGTAGCCAAGCCATCATACAGTCCCTCAAGCATTCAAGAAATTTCTTTGAAAAGGGCACCCAATCACCTCACCTGGGTTGAGTGCTGCACAATGTGGGTAAATTTCTTGCTGAAGGAAAACGGGCCATGGTTGGGAATCGAGCCTGAGTCCCTCAGATTGATACATTACTTTGTTTTGATGGTCTGTTTCATCCTAATCATGTTTATGGATCGATCCATACGTCATATTATACAATTAGTATTTGCCTATAAGTCTACTTTTGTCTAGTACTAGCTATTCCATCTTTCCCATCAGAAGAATCATTAACATTAATGGTGAATCAATACCCAAACACAGAAAAGGTCACTGCAAGTTAGCATTCAAGCAATACGTCATATTATACAATTAGTATTTGCCTATAAGTCTACTTTTGTCTAGTACTAGCTATTCCATCTTTCCCATCAGAAGAATCATTAACATTAATGGTGAATCAATACCCAAACACAGAAAAGGTCACTGCAAGTTAGCATTCAAGCAATTTTCATCCACTCTAATTCTTCCTCATTTCAAGTCACTGAACAGTAGACTTTTGAGATGTCAAAACACACCTCTCCCTGCATTAATTGTTTGAAGAAGTTTATTTAAATGACAGATAAATATCACTTGCATGCAACTTTTGGAAAGTTTGACTCTCAGAATTTTCATCATTGGCTGACTTTGATGTCCCAAATCAAGCCCTTTATTGCATTTTGTTCATATTGAGGTGGTTTCCTTATAAATGAGTGTTTTCATACAAGATCTTGATTTATTCCCAACAATTTTGTAGGTTTTCATGAAAAGAAAATCACAGTTATGATTATTCTGAATATGATGACAACTGTCATTCAATATCACTCAGGAACCAATGAAATTTAGGTTTCCATGCACCATTGCAGTTAGAATGAATGGCCTTGTTAATGATGTCAAAGAACAAGATATAAACAATAGTATGTTTATAGATTTTCAAATATGACATAACATAACATCCTTATCTGATACTAATGATGTTGATGTTAAAGCATTGAGATAGAAGATCTGTTTTTACCTCTCTGGTTTAGGGTACTGAGTAGAAAATATTGCCAACAGACATACCTATGATTCAAAAGCAGAAGAATCATTTACTAGTATTCAGATTTAACTTGAGATTAATCAGCTCTCAAATAATTGTTTAAATGTTTCTATTTCTAGAAAAATGTACTAATCTACGAGTTTCTGATATTTCATTGTACTTGTCTGATATATGTAAGATCATGTTTCCATGAGTATTTTATTGTACTTGTCAGAATTTCGAAAAATTATCTCTATTATATTATGCTTTTTTGCCTGGTCCATGCATTTATATTGAGACTATGTACAGATATTGTAAATTACAGATATTGTATGCCCAGGCAGGGACTTGGCAACAATAATGTGCATAAACGATCATATTTAAATTGTCTACCACCATTTATGGGAATAAAAGAATTTTGATCAAATTTTTTATTCAGGTTTGCTTGTATTGTTTGTCTGTCCATGGGCCCATTTATTAAAAAATCCCCATACAATTGCAGTAGCTTTTGCCATAAGTGTATGACCATAAAGAGAAAGCAACCAATCAAAATGAAAGTTTCCTTGGTAGTTTTACCATAACGTCTAAATTTTAATTTTAAGTCAAGTTCATGAAAAAAGTTTAAGAAAGAGGTGCGCTTAAACTCATCCAAAGAATACTGGTTTCGGATAGTTTCTTTAAATCAGTATTTTGAAAAATTAATCTCTCAATTTTGCATGATTTGGTCCCTCGTACTTATTTGTCATTAATAATAATTATAATGTACTTGCTGAAAAAAGAAGGCTGTGCGATATACAATAGCATGACTAAATATTTGGCATTCTCTTGTAGGCATACACGGACATGAAAGACCAAATAATTCTTATTTAGAATTCAATAACTTAATGTTTCATCTGAACTTTATGAAATATTGAGCTGCTTGTCGGACTTAACTCATTCTTTTCAAATAATTGTTCCATTGTGATATCAAGATTGCATCAGAACTAAACAAAATAAAATGACAGGGGTTTTAAGTCTTAACTACATTGCTGTAATTAGATATTTATACAGATTCAAAGTTCATTGATTCAAATCTACATGTATATTCATTGGATTCTAATTTTCACAGAATTAGATTCAAGAGGTGAAATTATCTAATATCACAGAACGGTATCATATATGGTATATAGGGGGTGCATGGTGAAACATTGGGGCAAGGAAGATCACTCCCTGTGATATTCAGGTAGTAAAAAGAGAGGAGTAAGAAAGGAGAGTATAAAATAGAGATTAATTAAGAGGTAATAGAGGGAAGGTTCACCCTTACAAATTATTTTTTTTTAATGCCCTTAAAAATTATTTAAAAAAATTGATAAAGGTTTGAGAAAAATCCATCAAAGATTAAGATAGTTATTCATAAATTGTAAGTTTTTGATTTGTGACGTCGTATATAAGCAGCTGCCCTATTGTTATGTAATATAAAATGCATAAATTTCAATTATTTCCTGATTCATGATGACTAGAATTTGTATCTTTCAAGAGCTAGCCGGTGTGAAATTTGTTGATATATCATTGGAGGTACAATAGAACCCATTTTCATATTTTAGAGAAAATGACATTTCATTGATTTTTTTAATTTCACAAAACATGGGAAGCTGCTCGTATATGACGTCACAAATCAAAAATTAAAATTCTAATAACTTTTTTTAATCTTTACCAATATTTTTTATTATTTTTTCTGCTATTTTTACAATAAACTTTCTATCAGGATAAACTTCCCCTTTAACTATTATCTCCCTGTTAATAATACATTGAGGGAGAAAAAAAACGCCCTCTAGCTCTACGTTCGTTGGATTTAATTTGCGCGAAGATTGAATTCGCGACGAGATCATACCAGTACCAAGGAGATACTGCCCTCCATTAAAAAAGACGACAGAATTAATCATTTTTCCTACAATACAGTGCAGCTCAAGACAGGCAAATAATTATGGATTCCGTACAAGATTTGGAGTTACTGAATGAGAACATGAAGAGGTGAATATTGATTGATTGTTGGGGTGAAGAAAAGCAGATCACTCACTGCACTCGTCTCGAGTGGAACATGGAGCGCTAGCGGTGTACAGCTGGCCTTACCGGAGGCGCGGCTGGGGCGGTGAGGGGCCAGGGGAAGACAGCCAGTCTTTGGGACTCCAGCTGGGCCTGGGGCCATGGCATGGGCTCCAACTCTGACTGTATATCAATATGGCGTTGACCGTTGTTTTGGTTGGTTAGTAATAATAATGATAGATAGGGCCTGGTATGAAGGGAGGCCACATGCACCCATGGGTGCATCTCTGCCGCCGTGTAGTTACAGGAAAATTGAAGGCACGGCGCATTTCAACAATACTTATTAGGGCCTAGTATTTTCTCGATTTGTGAAAATGAAAAACGGCAAGAGTTGCCTGAGACTTTAATAGTGAGATTCGACCCCCCCCCCACTAAAGAAAAAAAAAATGAATATGGAGGAGGTTCAAAACTCAAACTTAAAGGGTAACGGGCCCAGAATTCGACATGGCAAACCTATGGCAGTGAGTGCAAACTTCGCATGTGTCCATACTTTGGATCTGGATCTGGATGTGTACACTGCTGGACCAATTGGTATGAATGCAGCGGGTGAGAGAAGGCACGGTGATATTTAGTCGTATCGTAGGTAGCTCTTTTCGATCTTTGACTTGAACACCTCTAGTGATGTGCTGTTCACTGTGTCAGGTGGGAGATGGTTCCAAGCCAGAGGGGTACTCACAAAAAAAGATTGTTTTAATTGTTCAGTGTTTGTTGATTGAATAGTGTAACCTTTATTGTGGTTCACTACTTGTCTTTCTAAGATATTCTGTGCTTGAAAGTCATTAAATTGTTTTGTTTTGACTTTCCGTTTTGGCCTTGTTTTAGTCAAGAAATTCTCAATAGGAAGGGCTGGGACCAACCCCTCGACCACCTTGAAGAAGGAAGATAACTTCAGGACTTGTCGTCTTGAGGATAGTGTTGGCAGATTTAGCTTTTCTCTCATGCTGGTGATGCTGCCTGGGTTGCGAGATGTGTAGTCACCTGTGATGAACCTCACAGCTCTGCGCGGAACCCTTTCAAGGCTTTGGATATCTTTCTGCAGGATCCCACACACAGGCTCTGTACTCGAGAATGGACCGTACAAGGGAGATGGAGGCTGTACGTTTACACTGCTCAGGGCAAAACTGGAGATTTCGGCGAAGAAGTCCCAGGATGGAATTTGCTTTTTTCGTTGTCATGCTGATGTGAGGGGTCCATTTAAGGTCATCAGACAGCATGACTCGAGGTACTTCTCTTGGGAAATGTGTTTGAGAATATGACCATTGATGTTATAGAAGTAGGATGACTTCTGATCAGTACTCAGTACTTGGCATTTCGTGGCATTGAATCTCATTCCCCATGTAATCGCCCATTGCTGCAGCTTGGACAGATCGTTTTGAAGACTGACATGATCCCGCTGCGACTTGATCGTTCTATATAAGAGACAGTCATCAGCGAAAAGGCGGACAGTAGACTTGACATTGTCTGCGGACGGTCATTATCTAAAAAACTAGCCAATATTCTTAAAATTTGACATCAACGTAAAAAGCGACCTCAAATTACCCTTTGGGGTAAGTTTCTTTAGGATGAGTTCAGTATTCATGAAAATATTGACAAAAGATCTGGAAATTTGTCACCGTTAGCACCTGTTCCGAAGAAATCTGAAATCCTCAACAAGCACCAGGATATCATTTTGCAAGCAGATATCATAAACAAATGTGAGTTCAATGTGGTACTGACTGATTCTATATCATTTTGTCATCAATCTGATATAAAAATTTAATCTTTTGAGCTTGAGTTTTTGTTTAAATCTCCACAAAAACTTTGGTCCTTGAAGTTAGTTCACACCTTTCAGAACGGTTTTTCCAGCACAGCGCACATTCGTCGATTGGAATAGAATTTTGGGATTGCGATACCGTAGAAACCCCTTGACCTACTTGACATTTTCCTGAATGATTTTATAGTTTACGATCTTGCCGTCAATGTGGTAACTATTTCTTGAATTGGTTTAAAAAAAAAAATATTTTGTAAACAAATTTAAGCCTGATGAATATTTTTGAAAAGTCCTCGAAGTTTGGACACCCCAACATACATGTATTTCACAAGCCAGCACAATCAGTCAACACACACAAATCACTGTATCATGGCACTCACTGTGCGAGGTTAGTATCACTCATTCAATGAACAAGGTTATGATATAAGTATTAGTATTAGAAATAGTATACTAGTACTATGGTAACGTCCCCCAAGACAGTCTGCACAGTCCTCCTTGTCTGTGCACACGCGTATCTGCGCAATTCTAGTAAAGGAAGATACACAACGACCACAAACTTTACACATATAATAAAGAGAAGGTATTCATTAAGAAATCTGACTCAAAACAGTGGAAAAATAATAAAGTTTGGGCATTTATCTGACAACCTATTCAATACAGCTTTTCTCATCAAATCCCCAAATCGTGTTTTTAGTGAATGGGTGCGCAGACATGATGGGGCTCCAATTCTTTGTTGAATCTGAAAATGACTTGCCAGGGTTTTTTCCCTAGAAAATCATACAGGCCTATTTCAAATTTTTATGAAATTTTTGGCACACTTACTCAAAAGAATTCAAGAAACATTCAACTGATATTTTTTGTGAAATAAAAAGAAATTCATGTTTAATGTTAACTTAAATAATAAATTATGTTTTATTTTACCTTCAGTATATCAACAGACAAATTATTTCTCACCTGCTCCCAAAAGATTTTTTTTTAGCAATCATGAATCATTAAAAATGGAAATTAAAGCATTTTATATTTGGGGCAGCTGGTTATATATAACATCACATCGAAAAGTTAAAATTCTAATAACATATAATCTTTGATGGATTTGCCTCAACCTTCACCAATATTTCTTTATTATTCATCAAACTTTTCTTCAAGATGAACTTTTCCTTTAATGACTGTTCGCAAATTTTGGACACACTGCCATATTGTAGGGCAGTGGAACGTATTGCTTAACACTTTGTTAATTTTTGTTAATACAAGGCTGTTCGGTATAAATACAATCACTCATTACATGTAGTCCTGTAGTGCTACTAGTACTAACGTTAGTAGATATAGATTACTAGTTACAGTATGCATGCAGATAATTAAAACCCAATAGGCTTCAGCTTTTTTTTAAGTTTACATCATGAGGAAAGCATTCCATATTTAGAAAGGTTTAATTTAAGATCTACACTTAAAACTAAAAAGAAATATAGATAGACAGTAGTTAAAATCTAAATCTAGATCTAAATCTCATATAGATCTACATGTAAGTTAGGTCTTTTATTTAGACTCCAGACCTAAATAAAATAGTTATCAAGAAGTTTGAATGTGGGCATCAATGGAAAGACAAGACAAAATACAACCATATTACAAAAATTGTCAAGTAGACCATACTGGAGCTGAGGGATTCTTGCAGCTTTTCTATCATAAAGAAAAACAATGGTCTTCTGTAAAGCATTGTATCATGGTTATTTTTCTTTTTTTATGTCATTTATTTTCATTTTCTTTTTTTTCTCTCACTTTTTCACAGACTCGCTCTTAATGAAGACTGTGAGATGAAAGGATATGGAAGTGAGATGTGGCTAATTAAAGCAGTGACTGTTGGGGAAACATTATTGAAAGACCTCTTTTGTTCTAGTAAACATAACAAGAGGATCGCCATGTTACAGAAACAGGAGAGACAAGTAAGAATTTGGATGTTCACCTCTCTTTTTTTTAAATGTAGAATAAGATTACCTTCGAAAAAGCAGCTAGTACACCTCAGAACAGATTATTTTTATACACAGTAATGCATAAATTTCTGAGTGTTATCATTACTCATGGTTTTATTGTGGCAGCATCTTGTTTTAAATATCTCTTGTGAATTCGGACCTACACTATAACATTATCTATATATCGTAATAGAAAGGCACTTTGCAGTTGGAGAGTAAATTCTAAGAAAGATTTTGATGTAATTATTACTATTAGGCAATATCAGAACAAGATACATGTATCACTTTCACTGTAACCAAACTCATGAATGCAGGCTTTTGGTCTGATGTGCCATCTTGCCCAATAATGCAAAATAAACAGTCTTTAATAGTCCACCTTGATCTCTAGAATTGCATTCTATTTCCCTTATTATTGCTGAAATTCAAAATTATAGTCTTCATGAATGGATAAAAACTTGAGTTATGAATGATAATCCTGACCTGGTTCACAAATTCATAGTTTTTATTTTCTATGTAAAGATTCCAGTCAAATGTCAGGATAGTTTTTTTTTTGTATTTTGAAGGACTGATGTTGCAGAGCAGTGTAGTTTGCTAAGTGTAACTGTGCATTCAACTTATTAGGATATGTGAGTTTCTTGTGTAAGTGTTTGTAACATCACTTAATTTTCTTCGAACCTTGCAAGGACTATATTAACTGTAGTTATAACCTAATTGACAAGTTAACTTGCTTACTGTCCCATTACAATTATTAAGGAAGACGCAAACACTAAACAGTGAATATCTTGTTTCAATCAATTTTCTTATTTCTCTATTTTCTTTAACAGAATGATACCTCACAGCACAATGGTGACACATCTTATGAGTCTGAATTGGACGAATCTAAGAAAGAAATGAAAGATCCCAGTTCATGTAGTTTCCTGATAGGAGATGACAAAGACAAACATCTCTTGTCAGTGGAAGATGCCAGGTAAGCTGCTTGGTGTTCGGTATATGGGTTTGTTTTCACAAAGCTAGATCACAGGCCTATAAAGGACTTCCGACAGTTTTGAGAAATAACCCCAAATGTTTGTTTGCACTGGAACTGTAACAAAAAAGGGCTACAATTATGTTTAAAACTGATTGTAACTTGTCATTCATGGTTTTTCATGGACTTTTAGTTTTCCATTTTTGTGTATTAAAGCCTATTTGTACCTGTTACTTCTATGTTACTATATCCAAGGATTAAACATAAAGAGAGGTAGGTTTAATATTCTTAATTAATTGTATCTTTTATGTTTCAGGGTATACATGTAGAGAACCAATTACATGAATAATTGCAATCAAACTTAAAGCATTTTGGAGAGTTGATACAAATTGTTATAAGTTGTGTAAAATGCATTTGCTTTTAAACATAGTACATTTTTGTGATGGGCTTAATGCAGTCAAGAAAATCACAAGACGTTTATTCTCATTGGATATGGCTATTGTGTCTTTGAGATATATTTGCATGTGTGTACTATTATTTCTTTACCTTGTAATATATTATTTTACCATTACCAGGGGGTATTCTGATTTTAGTTGTTTGTTTGTTCAATGAGAAGTAAACATTTGATTTTTATTTCATTTTCAAACAGGAACATCCTGACAATGTACATGATGCTACACAGTCCCTTGGTACAGGCAAACAACCAAGTTGAAAGAGAGTCTCTTCTACCATTATGGATCCTGTGTGATGGGAAGGATCCAGAAAGAACCAGTTTGATCGGGTGTGAATTGGCTCACACCGGTTCAAGTCAAGAGTTGGACAACAATCCATTCATCATTACCACTGTCTTATCAGAAGGTAATTTGAAATGTTATTTAATACTAAGTAAACTATATAATTATAAGTACCTTATATTTTGAGGTAACTTCCAGCTTGTAGATTGATTGCAATGTTGACCTGTATATTGTATCCTCCCAAACTATTTTTTTTTTGGGGGGTGGGGGTGGGGCTGCAGGATATATGACAATAAATATTGAAATATTGTTTGAAACTTGATAGATGATATTGGGTCTGCAATATGTCACTTCTCTCAATTTTGCAAACAATGGAGGTCTCTATATTGTGTTTCAGACAAGAACAACCCCTTGAAATGCTATAAATTATTCCTCAGTAAGGTCATAAAATTTAGATATTTTTCTTTGTTACCCTAAGTTAACTTATCGGAATCCAAGAGAAAGGGTCATAAAAGATTCAAACGTTCAAAATCATTTATCATGATATTACATCGAGTGATAATTGAACACCCAAATACCTACATGTAGACATACGCAATATCATGCAGCTATACCAGAACCAGACTATCTCCTTTTCCCAATGTTTCTCTGCCAGTTTTGATCTATTTGAATTTTAACTTTCCCTGGGGTTAAGTGTCATTTGATTTACCGGTACTCTCCTTCCTTATTCCAAGAGATTCTAATGTCTTATGATATGGATTTTTTTTTTTACTTTTCAATGCTATAACATTCCTAGCAGTATCACAATTATTATGATTAGGAAGCAGACTTATTAACCACAAGCATGGTACATTAGCAATCGTACTATAGACATTTGAATCTTTGAAATGTTGTTTTATACAGTTTACTTGGGACTGCAAATTAAGGTCACATAAAAACAGGGTAGTACAACAGGTTTCTATTATGTAATCATTTGATTTTTTTCCTGAACAGGACCTGTTGCATAAAAGTTACCATTATAGTAACTTTACCATCCAATGGTAACTACC
Organism: Lytechinus pictus; assembly: GCF_037042905.1. NCBI lineage: Eukaryota > Metazoa > Echinodermata > Echinoidea > Temnopleuroida > Toxopneustidae > Lytechinus > Lytechinus pictus. Next base: position 34,507,528 of record NC_087247.1, read on the forward strand.
ATGGTAACAATGCTCATCAGCCAATCAAAATCAAGGATTACATGGAAGATATCATTGAATGCCAAAGTTACCATAATAGTAACTTTTATTTCTAGAAAGACAGATGAAAAAAAGTTTGTTTTTTTCATTTGTATACTGAACAGATCCCATTTCTAGCAAGTCAGATGTTCCAACTTTACATCAGGTTCTTTTAGAGGCTCATGAAGACTCGGCATCAAAGGTTTGCATGAATATATCCACTTTATTAATAATGTTTGATTTAAAGACTCCAATAATGTATAATCCCCCTGTTTGTATTTTTGTTCAGAAACTCAGATAAATGACAATTTATTTCCATAATGTCTTCTGATTATTTGTTATTCTATTTCATTTGATGGCTTCATCATTAAGGTAGCAAACAATTAATTTTTGAACATCATGTGTTTTTATCATTTACCACATCAGTTTATATCAAGTCAAGGGTTTGCTCGGTATGAAGTGGTTAGCCAGCTAACAGCGGATACAACTTTAGCCGAGATTAGCGAGTCTTCCTTCACAGCAGTAGAATGTACATGGAACCAAGTCAAGAAGATACTGGAGAGACCACGTGATGCTTCCTGTAAAGTGGTGAATATATTACAAATTTGTTAATAGCTGAGGGCTGAGTAGTGACAGACCTTTTTCTCTCAGGATTCTGATGAATGCTGGTCTGAAACCGGCTATGACATTCAGGAATAGGAAAAATATCATTGGGATCTGGTTGCATTGGATAGATTCTGCCTTACTGGAATCCATTATGTCATTGAACATGCTCAAACCCAAAATAAATCACCAGGCAAGGTTCGCTATAAGAAGCCAACTTCGTCTTCAAAAATTGAAATTTTGAAATTAAGTTTTTTTCTTAAATAGTAAATCTTCCTCTTCCTACTGTCAAAGCTGTAAAGTCTTGTTAACAAGACTGTTGAGTTTTATCATATCTTGCACAGAATGCACATCCAGTCTTTAATTGAACTTAAACCCCATTCCCCCTTGATCTTGGAATCTCTCCCTGAAATTTCTCTATATTGAATTATATTTTTAGTTACCTTTTGATCAATTTTGACAAGTTATGCATGAGTTAACAGCTTTGGATCTGCCTTTTTAAACTGTTGTACACATTGAATAATTTATTTTAGACAACTTCTGGATTTTGAGCACGTTGATCACTTATTCTATCATGTGATATATCTTGTCCAAATTCTAACTATTCTGAAAAAACAGGGAAGCCACTACTAAGAAAGGGTCTAATAGTCTAGACCATCCCAAGGGATACTGTATTGTTTCAGCAATATTTTATTCTCCTTAACTTTTTTACTATTTTGAGATTAATGTTTTGTTGTCCCAGCATTGATATGTTATCAAACCTCATATGAGACAGAATACTTTAGTCATTATTGTGTCGTAAGTTTGAAAAACTGATTAATTTGGACTTTTTGAAGATTTTGAACAAATCTGTCCTATTGGCAGATACAAACCAGATGGTGCTATTGTGAGTAACAATACTTCTACTTTATGATTTACAAATAGATATATCCAATCCCATAACTCTATCTATCTCTCTTTCATCATTTTTTCCAGCTGATATGCGCTGTGCCTGGTGACATGAGATTCACGCCCTTGGAAGTCTACAAAGAATTATGCTTATTAAAGGTATGTCTTGTCTGCTCTATTTAATACACCCTTTTAAAACATCTCGCTTAAAGGCCTCTCCTTTCTGTTTCCTTGACATTCCTTTGTTCAGGGAGGCGCAGCACTATTTACGTGATAGCATTTTGACCAGTTACTATCTATTACTCATATGATGTTTGCACCAACATCATTTTTATTTATTTTTCAGATGTTTGCTGATAGCATAGAAACAGGAGAAGTAAACTGGATGACACGAGAGAAGACAAGCTCCATTCAAGATCTAATAACTAACTTCCTGGATGAGATCAAAGATGGACCCATTTATAAAGTAAGGTTCATTCCTAGTATGATTTGATGAATCATTAGTGTACAAAACTCATGCAGCTGCTAGCAGGTGCCATCGCATTTAATGCTTATTTCTCATTTGTCTACACATTGCATAGTTCATGATCTAGTCTTATCAATGTGATATTTACATTCATATTTTCTCAGATATTTATTTTATGAAATATAAATTCTATATAATATTTATCCATGTTATGAATAGATATTTATTTCTATCAATATGTGAATCCTGGCAAGTACATGTAGCTACTGGGCAATTTCATTGAAGATTTTTTTTTTAATGTTTGACCCCTGCCCCTACATTCCTCAAATTCTTCTTCACTTCATGAGCTACCTTAGCCATGATAATTTTAAAGCACAACACTTGTTCAATACGAACCGCAGAGATTAATCATCATGAATTATTATTTCAGGAAGGCACCGGACATATTGGGCTTGTTAGTACATACTTCTGGTAATTGCCCTATATCTTAGACCTAATGATCACTCTTCCATCAAATTTATGTTAAATTAAGCTCTTGTCAATCTTATGTTGATAAAGCTTGCCTAAGTTTGTGCAAAAATTGAATAATGTGAATTATATCAAGCTGATACTCTTCTGATATTGTCCTAATATCCAAAGCTACCCTATTAAAGTCTATTTACCATTATGTCATTTTTAATTGATTGTCACTTGCCCTTACATATAATAAGTTAAGTATCCTGTAAATTCTTAGATCAAATCTTTCAGACCACATGTTTTAAGATGATATCTATTGTTCCATCTGTCAATGAATTCAATTTGAAAGTGAATATTCTTGAGATTTGCCGGAACGTAACCTTTGTTATTTTTTTCTTAATATTCTGACTATTCAGAGGAAGACTGGCGATGATGCTGATGATTACGACGCTCAGCTCTGTTGGAAGGCAGCATTTGATAGAAGTGATTTAGATTTCACTGAACGGCTTTGGAATATCCTCAGGAATAATGCTACATGCTATGATGACATCACTACTGCCTTCAACATGGTGATCAGTGAATTAAACAGAGGAGAGATACAGCCAATGGTGAGCATTAAATAGATAATTGTTTTGAGAACCATTTGAATATTATTTTTGTGAAAGTGAAATATCCTTTATAATATTCAAATAACAAGAATAGCATATTATTTTTGATGGAGCAGATGTTTTTCTTTCTATTTGGAGGGTAGCTGATTGTTCTTTAAATATTTTTGCATTGTTTGCTTTACTTTATTTTTTTCAATATACGTGTATGCAAGGGTCTTTTTCTTTTGCTCAAAAGTGTGAGTAAAAATAATCCTGATAGCAAGCAGTGTTTACAAAGTAACTTACAAATATCTTTATCAAATGCCATCCAGGTTTGTATTGGTAATGAAATCACAATAGCCAAGGATACCAGAGGCCTGTTGAATTCAAACATAACAAAAAGAAATATCAAGTGCAAGTCTAAATAGCATCCTGTGATTAGATAATAATCAAGTTCCTTTACTTTTTTTAAATAATTTGTAACTTCTTTGAAATGAGCCTCAAGACGATGTTCAAGGATTTTGTTAAACAAGTACACACATAACGATCATATTTGACCACTATTGCATTTAATAAATATCAAACTATTTCTTCTTCATCATGTCAGGTCCACAGCAGTAATGAAACGTCATTGGCAAAGGAGATTAGGACATTATACAAAGACCCATCGCATATATTCAGTCAAGACTATTCTCCCATGACACACCTTGTTGAGATAGCCATTGATAAACTTCAGAGAGACTATACAAACTTCTTCCTCGGTAGGTCTATGTTGATGTATTTTCATCCTTGTAGTGTTCTACAGCGTCAAATGTTGGCTTTATTACAGTGTTGATAATCTATAATTCATAAATGAAAATCACTTGTGAAATATGATTAATGTTATTCAGTTTTCATGTGTATCATGTAGATTGATGTAGATTTGCATGTGTTTTCAAAGATTTTAACAAGCAAATGAGCTGAATCAAATTGAAAATAGAATGATAGTAGAAATTTTATTTAATTTGGTAATAAATAAGAAAGACCAAGAAACACAATATAATTTTGGATAGAATATAATATTAGAGACAGAATATTAAGGATCCTTAGTGTTAAGTGCAGAAGATATAATTTTCATGTTATTAGTGTGATAATGATTATTACAAATAAGAATTTAATGACATCTTTGTATCATTAAATTCAAGCTGATGAGATGACTTAACTTTTAAGAAGTTACTATTCAGTAATTTAAATTGATTAAGTGCAGAAGATAGGTATAATTTTCATGTTATTAGTGTGATAATGATTATTACAAATTAGAATTTAATGACATCTTTGTATCAACAAATTCAAGCTGATGAGATGACTTAACTTTTAAGAAGTTACTAATCAGTCATTTAAATTTATTACAGATCATATTTTGGGCAATGGATGAGTATATTAAGAAAAAAAAACAGTACTGATTTGATGGTGATACTGAATACGTCAGCTATAGCAGGATACTGGAATGATTTTTGTTCGTTTTTCTCACCCTCAGCTCAGAAGCTGACAACCCTGTATTCTTTAGAATGGTTTGTTCCATCTGTTGACCTCTTGATACCTAGTGAACTGATCAAGAGGTTAAGAAGTCTGCATTGTATTCTGGAGGTCTCCATGCTAGCATCTCAAACGTTGGGTCTTCCTACTAACAACATCCTCACACTTATCAGGTAATCAAATTATAGCCGAGTCTGCCTCATAATGTACCGACTGCTGCTATGTGATTTTGGAATTAAGTCTCTATGGATCTACTGTTGCTACAAGGACCTTAAATAATGTTTGCTGTTGCTTTGAATAGTCCTACAGAAAATAGATCAATATTATGGTATCATAAGTCCTCTTTTTTTTTTTAAATGTGTAAGTGCTGTGCCCCGATTGTTGTTTCATCTGCAATATGAAACAGTTTTGTCTTTTATTCCTGGTATAGGGGCAGTCTTGCTCAAATTCATGTCATTACTATTTTTACACACCACCCCAAAATGATTACAGTAGACGGTAGTTGTGAGATAAACTTGTTTTAAAAGGTATTTTAGAGGGTTAAAGTGTGTGATCGATTTAACTTTCAATACAGTGATAGGACAATATCAAAAGATTCAAGTGCGACCATTAAAGACTGACATTTTTACAAGATTTGACAGTCTCGTTTAAAAATTGAAAAAAAATAAAACATTTTTTTTCTTTGAAATTTGACCTCATGGGACAATTTGTGAAGACAACAATGAAATGCAGTGCATTCATATTATTGTTTAGAATCTGAATTAGGCAGGTTGATTAGTCATATTATGTAAATGCTATTGTATTTCATTCCCAATATCGCATCATGGCATATCACACATACTGATGTGGGCTGTAGTCAATAATGACCAAAATAAGTTGATTCTTTCTCAAGTTATGATTTTCCAAAGTGAATCCAATATGTTATTTAAAATATTGACCTTCGATTGGACTGATAATGGCAAAAGATGTTCTTAGAATTCTTTTCCATAAATTTCCGATTAAAGTGATTAGAAGTATTAAATACATTATGTACAGCTATTCACATTTTTTTTTAGAATGTTGTGCAAATATTAAAGATGTGCGCAGATGTATGATCTTCCAAATTCATACTTCTTGTATAGGAGCCATTTATGTATTAAAAGCTTTGTTAATTGTTTTGTTGCCACGAATTTTCTCCAGAAACCAAGAAGAATTCATAATTTTCATCTGATGAAGATATTCCATTTGCTCTTTTATTTGACTTTGAAAAGAGCCAGATTACTGCAGCATCAGCTCAAATCTTAAACTATTCAAATAGCTCCCAATACTTTTAAGAATGCAATATTTTGATCATGTAGTCTTTTTATGATGGTAACATATAACTTGGAACCTCCACTCTCTCAATATACTACAATATTTTGCCAATAAATGAAATTATTGTACATTTCCAAACATTTTTGTTTTTCAATTTAAATGAAATGACCACCATATTTTTAAAATTCACGATTAATTTGTATATGTTTTTTGCAAAAGTAAATGATTTAGATCTCGTTAAAGTACTTCGGTCTATGGCATGACACTCAATGTGTGATTTACCTGTTTAGAGGACAATCACCCTTTAACATACTGCCTTTTTTATTATTTATGTAGAAATGCCCTGGAGTACTACAGGGATAATTCTCCCGATGTTCAGCATACATTTGTACTTCCTGTGGAGCAGACAAGTGTTGTCAACTTGTACCAAACGTAAGTGAAACTCAAATACTAATTATATAATTGATTACTGTAAACGCTGTCATTTTTGCGGGATTAAATTTTTCGTGCTGGGCTTCTCTATAGGTCAAATTATACAGTCTCCTTGCCAAAATGATACACACAATTAAACCGCGGTTCAAAACATGCAATAAATAGATGCTCATAAATTTGCGTTTTTAAACTCGCACCAGCCGATCTTGCTGCGAAATCCGTGAAAATTTATGTACCGCGAATATTTCTGAATTTACAGTGTACAGGATTCAAAGACAAATCAAAGGGCCTGTAGTAAGCCATGGAGGTAAAAATGGAAAGAGTACCATCTCACTCATTTCATTTAAAGCCATGTTCATTTCACTTAAAGCCATGTTTGATGCTGCACAGATTATGTCGGGCTTGTGTTTCATTGGCTTTTTCTTGCACACTGTAAACAAAAGATTCCTTCCTTACTTACTGGCCAGATACAATAGGAAATATGCTTTTGTGATGATAGTTAATTTTCGCTGCCTCTGGTCAATTATTATGAGCAGACACATTGATAACTTTTACAGTGGAAAGCAAAAATAAATGTTGCAATTTTGAATGAAATATTGTTTGAAATTACTCGACTGGGCGCATGTGGGCGCAACTGTGACTCATAACATCACAAGTTGATATATTCCATGAAAATAATTGTAACTTTTTTATAATGAGAAAATGTGTAGAAATTTCTAAAATGTTGATTTAAAGTCGCTTGTATTTCATTATGACATCAACGAGTGTCATTGTGCTCTATGATGTGCATCGCATTGCGTTCATTATTGTACGTGTTGTATATTTCATGCATTTGCACGAGACTGTTGAATACCGTGTATGGTCCCATATTAAACAGCAAGTTCTGTACAGGGCCTATGGCATATTTGTCCAATTTTGGCCCTTTTAGTGATATGCTCAGGTATTGAACAGGCAATTGATGTAAACCAAAATACACATTTTTAATGCATTGATAAAAGAAATAGATAATAATGCATACTATTGCATCACACTCATGTTTATTTGTGATACAATGTTTTTTTGAATTAAACATGATTTGCAGAAATAAGTTTCTTGAGAGCTTTAGATGTTGAAAAAATGGTTATCATAAGAAGAAAGAAATAACTTTTGATTGCCATTTGATTCTGTAGAGAAATACATGCTGCATTGCCTTTCCAAGTATGCACACTCTACAAGCCATCCATCATAATTGTAGAAAAGTGTTTTTTAGATGGATTTAGAGAGCAACATTTGCTTCGGGAGGAATATATTTGCCAGGATGAATGATGAAACATAATATTTTATTGAGGTGTCACTCATCTATACCCAGGGTGGCATATTATATCTTTCTTGAAGTGACAGTATTTAATTAAAAAAAAGAAAATTCAGAAGAGTAGGACAAAATTGTGCTTCAGGGTATGTCTTTGTGGGTGTTAATGTTTATACTGGGAGACACAATTTATGTATCATTGAGACAGAATTCATTGTATGAATTGATAGGGAGTGCCACAAACTGAGAGAATACTGCCCTCTCCATGAGGATCAATCACCATTCAGGTTCCAGAAGGAACGCTGTATGCTACTTGAATCATTTCAAAGTCTTCTCAAACAACACCCTGATAGACATGTACATAACATGTACAGCTGTTACAATATCGTCTACAGTATATAAAACACTATTGAGGAAATTTAAGATATAATAAATTGTTTTTCTACCAATGTTTATTATTCAAGATTGTAGAATGTGTTTGTCTCCCAGTATGCCTTTTTTACTTTTCTTTTTGTGTGATGTTAGTGGAGCACTCAACTTTCTTTTTCTAAAAATTTGAACTTACATGTATATATTACATCGGTAATATTGGGAACATCATCAGTCGGCACTCAATTCAGTATCATGTTTATGCCGATGACATTCAGATGTTCACCACTTTTGATCCTACCAAGCCTGGAGATGCAGCCTGCGCGTATTTTCGGATTTCAAAATGTTTGTCTGACATTCAATCGTGGCTTGTTGATAATAAATTGAAATTAAATTCTTGTAAAACAGAGTTCTTTGTTGCTGCATCTCCTGCACACCTTAATCGGTTCCTTGACCTTTCTTTTTCTTTTAATGACATAGATATTCCATTATCTTCAACCATTAAGGATTTAGGAGTTGTTTTTTATAGTGAAATGAAAATGACCGAACATGTAATATACTTGTGTCGCACTCTCAACTGGCAAATATATAATCTCAATCGCATTAGAAGTTTCCTGGATAAGGACACGTGTCATAATGTTGTTAGGGCTCTTGTGCTCTCCAGATATATGATCTCAATCGCATTAGAAGTTTCCTGGATAAGGACACGTGTCATAATGTTGTTAGGGCTCTTGTGCTCTCCAGGCTCGACTATGGTGGTTGCTTGCTTGGGGGTATTAGTAAACGGGATCTTGGAAGACTTCAACGCCTTCAGAACAAATGGGCACGATTAATCTGTCAAAAACCAAAATGGTGTCATGCTTACCCCTCTTCTAAATGAACTACATTGGCTACCTGTTTCTGATAGAAAACATTATCAAATACTTGTTCAAACCTATAAATCTCTGTCAACCATACTACCTTCTTACATTTCTTCGTTATTTCAGCAACAAAGAACTACATACTCTCTTCGTTCTGCAGCTGCTCCTTCCTATGTCATTCCAAAATCCAGAAAACAGGCCGGTTTCAACTCCTTTCAATCTCTTGCCCCCCGTCTTTGGAACAAACTCCCTCCATCTCTTCGAAACCTCTCTTCTCTTGACCTCTTCAAAAAACATCTCAAAACACACTTATATAACCATAAACCTTAACTTGTCTTATGCAATCAACAGCGCTTTGTATCCTCTGGAAAAAGCGCTATATAAATCCAATTATTATTATTATTACTATTATATTTGTCTGCATGTCAATTTTTAATTATGGTAAATTTAATAAGATACAAAAATATTCTTATATGGCTTATATATGTTGATGCCATCATTTTATGCCTTTGGAGCTAATGTTCACGGAAGTGTCGTGGTTTAGTGGTTTTGACTCACACCTTATAATCAGAGGGTTGTGTGTTCAAATCCCAGTCTGGCCGCAGGACCCTGTGTTAATGAGCAAATAAGCAACACAGCAAATTTTATCAGGTGAAATTGATGATTTTGTAGCATGCATTAGATCAAAAGTTTCCACATATATTACAATTTTTCAAATGAATTCAAACATACAGAATCAAAGAATTATCAAAATAATGAACCTGGTATCAAACGACATGTGAAAAGTGACCAAAACTGACCTGCATTGTACCACAGTCATTCGATTACAAAGAGACACTAAGAGCTTGAAATTTCTAGTTCAATCAACTAACACAATTCATATTTGGCTAGGTTCATATTCAGGTGTAAAACTACCATCTTCCATCTTTTTAAAATCATGATAATTTATCTATTTTTTAATCCTGAATGACACTTCATGAATGCAAATTACAAATCAAATGTCACGGGTGTCACATTGAATGTATGAAAATGAGATCTCTGTAAATGGGGCAAGTACATTGTATTTTTTTAATGAAAATGCAGTCAAGTAGGTATAATGTCGCAAATCTTTAACTGTATTGTGTCATGGGAGTCACAATGAAAAAAAAAAGTTATTTAGATACTAAAGTGAATTTATTTGAATTAAGGTACTGTAGTGAGGTTAGTTTTAGCTTCATTGTTCAGTTTTATATTGTAATGTGCTTATAAAAAATAGTAGGTGTTACATGGATATTGCATTATTATTCCTTTTTCAAGTACTTGTAGTAACTTGCATTGATGAAATTTTGAAAATAAAATTGTAATGCCATTCACAAAGGAATGGCTGAGGATTAGATTTTGTGCACAGAATTTTTGCATCGAGCAGAGTTTACATTTTACATTTAAATCTGAAAGAAAAATTAAGCGTCAAAAAAAAAATTGCACCGATATTTGACATTATCAGTCCAGAAGACTCCAGATTGGAAATAATATATCAGGCTTTTAGCTTTCTTCAATTTAGATATGCATCAAGAGGTAAATTGGTCATGTGAAATATGTTGCTTTTGAGAATTAATCATATCAGATTCAGAGTTTTCACTCTTGCTTCCCCAAACTGTGCCCCTATATGTCGCTTTTACACAGTGATTGAGGGAGAAAATGATGAGGGAAGTAGGCTTCTTTTTTTCTCGTTTATCTTATTCTTCCTCTTCATCCTGTTCATGGACCGCTGATTCCTAGTCTTATTAATTCTACCCACTGAATTTTTTTTTCTTGGGTTCACAATTTCACATCTGAGGCAGCTGGTTTCTGCATGTATTTCTTCTTACTCTCTGTTCACACTATGATCTGAGGGAAGGAGAATTCCTTGAAGAATTATTCCAAGAATCCCTCAAAAATTTTGAAAAAAATGTATAATTTGGGAGAACTCTCTTCACATTTAATGAGAGAACAAATTTGGAGGACAGAGCCAGCTTAGGGGAAAATTGATTAGGCACAAGTATTTTCATCGAATGCAAGCTCATGCAAAATGTGATAGAGGGACATCATGCCTTACATGTATTTGCTGCATGCCTGGGCGTCAGCGCAGAGGATTATCTTCTTGTTTTTAGGGGGATGCAAATGTAGATATTAGATGACCCCCCCAAAAACAAAAGATAATCCTCTGCGCTGATGCCCATGGCTGCATGATCCATGCACATTTTTTCTGCGACTTTGTCTGTGTCAGAAACAGATTATGAAAATGAGACATAAGACCTTAAGAGACTAACTTCTCCCCTCGATCAATAATGTGAATCTGTGGTTATAGCAATTTCGCAGTACCTACCTTAATGTACCCCTACTACTTCTTGCATGAGTGCACTTGTCACACATTCATCTCGTTTCTTCATTACCCTTGATATTATATTTGTGACAACCCTTGTAAAACTTCCTGAACTTGCCTCTCAGTCTGATCATCGTCTCTAGGGGATTGTTGCATGCAAAAGCTTCTTGATACCTGTATTCATAATCTTGCAAAATTAAAATAAAAAAACTGTTATGACAAAACCAGCTGAAAAACTTAGTCTCTGCCATAATCAATCATTTCTCATCTAAAGACAAACTGAGTGTCGGGTATTGATTTAAAAAGATATGCTGAGAATAGAAATAATGATGATGATCCACAGCATTTATATTGCACCATGTTTCTGTTAAAAAACATTCATAGGCGCAGGCTTATCCAATTAGGTTAATTACTACACATTTACTGAAATAAGTGAGTTTTGAGAGACGATTTGAAGAGTTCAATATTGTAAATTTCACTGAATGAAGAAAACAATAATGAAAAGAGAACAAAGAGAGAATTAACATACAATGCAATACAAGTTACATTTATATAGCACATTCCATTGATATTTCTGAGCACTTGTTTTGATATCATCAGGATCTGATACACAAATCTCAGTAATTGATCATAAATTGCATTTCTATGCTTGATTGCATAAAATGATCAAAGCAATCAATGGTATAAATTGGCCCAATGATTGATGGTTAAACTTTGTGTTTAACATGAGCAGGTCACTGACTGTTCAGAATCAATGTCCTGTTTACCTGATGCATGATGTATCAATGTGATTATGTCCACTTGATATCACATTCTAGGAACATTCTCCTTCACTGAATTCCTCATGAATTTCAAACATTTCATCCATTCCATCAGCAGTGTGCAGGAGAAAATGTCACCTTGACTTTCTTTCGTGTCAATCTGTACTTTTGCAGTTTATCCTGAATGGAGCACTCACACATACTGTGCATGTAACTAGGATATATACAGAGAGTAATAGGGAGATCAGTCTATAGACATTAGGAAACCTTTTTCCCTTCTGATGGGGTGTTGCGAGAGACTTACAATCAATTGCAAGTTAAATTTGCATCCCAAAATCAAACGCATGTCTTGCAATTAAAGGACAAGTCCACCCCAACAAAAAGTTCATTTGAAATAAAAGAGAAAAATCCAACAAGCCTAACACTGACAATCTCCTCAAAAAAATCGGATGTAACATAAGAGATTCGCATAATTTCACAAAACAGTTATATTCACATCCTGGTCGGTATGCAAATGAGGGCACTGATGACGTCACCCACTCACTATTTCTTTTGTATTTCATTCTATGAAATATGAATTATTTTAATTTTTTTCCTCATTGTCATGTGAAAAAAAGATTTATTCCTCCCTGAACATAAGGATTACCATTGTTTTGATATTATGTGGTTCAGTCAAATTGGTCATTATTGTCAAATCTGTAAAATATGAAATATTGTTAAATTCAAACAATAAAAATCAAAAGAAATAGTGAGAGACATCATGGACTATTTCATTTGCATATCATTGAGTTGTGCATATAACTGTTTTGTGAAAAATTAAGCAAAACTTACAAATTTCCTAACTTTAAAATAATTTTGAATCCGATTTCAATGAAATTTTTAGTGGTATGCTTGTTTGAATTTTCTCTATTTATTAAGATATACATTTTTTCTGGGGTGGACTTGACCTTCAATCAAAAATCTGTAGTTGATAGCTGGTCTCCATCTTGCAACAAGGAGTATGAACTGATTTGCTTCAGCTAAATTTGATTTATCATTTCTAAAATTTCAACAGAAATTTGCAATTGTTTGCCCATATTTTCCTGCAACACCAGCGAAAGGTTGATATTGAAAGGACCTTTTTGTTTTGCATGATGGATGCTCTTACAACAATGAAATTGACTATCTGCACATGTATGCGTGAGTTCCGAGGTGTTGTCGGTCCTCCATTTTTTTTTCAGGGGTGAATCTTCATTGTGCAGAAATCAATAAAATGACAACATACATTTAAGATCCTAAGAGGGCCTTACAAGAAACTTTAAATCGGTTCAATTTCAAGTCACCCAATCAATCATAAGTTTTTGCAATTGATTGCAAAATGAGTAAGAAATTTCCTTCTTCTCGCAACCAATTTATTTAGTAATGCTTTAATAGTAAAAGTTTACCAATTGTAAAATGATCCACTCCCATTTATTCAATGATTCATTTAGTGGCTCTTTGGAACATTATGCAATAAATACATCGCTTGGAAATTCTTATTCAAGCAAACATGATCATAGAATATTATGTATTGTGTTACAGCTTGATAGTCACTAGCAAATGATTAAAGACAACAATTAGTTCTGGTCATTAGTTTTACGGTAAAAGATACTGTTTTGAAGTGATTAAAAATGTAATTTATATTCTCCCACAGAACAGGTGTTTGCTCTGAATTACTGAAATTATCCCCAAAAAATTATAACTTGATACAATTTGGCCAAGAGACACTTGCAGTCTTGCACTGCAAATCTAAATGAATGGATGGGGTTACGTAAAATGATCAGACTGGAAATTTCAATTTACAGCTGTTTCTGTTTTAAATAATACTATTGATATGAGGGCATTATTAGAAGAGCATTCCTTTTCCTCATTACCCTTCTTAAAATATGTGAAAAGAATTGTAATTCTTGCAATATTCCCCAATTATTTTCACAACTGGAATATTGAGAGCATTATTTGAAGAGCATTCCTTTTCCTCATTATCCTCCTTAAATAGTCGTTAAGAGAATTTTAAATCTCTCAATATTCCCCTATTTTTTCACAACTGGAATATTGAAACAATATTATAAGAAGAAATGTGCATGTGTATTGATCATACTTTTTTAAATTATGTATCAAGCATCTTAACTTGCATAAGACCAAGGAGATATCTCCTTGATAAGACGTACTCGTTCATCCAAGTTCATCAGGATTCTGTATTTTGTGGATTTTTGTGGAAAAGTAATGATGGTTTGAAACAACCTTTTCATGGGTTATGGGGCCATGACTTTTCACCCGTCATGAGAATAATATGTCCAAGATAATAGAGATAGATGGTTTATTGATCTTCATTTGTATTCCAAGTCGGTATAGTAACCTTCTGGGCCTATGAATGGTTGACACACCTTGTCTGTTCACATTTATGATTGTACCCCAAATGAAAGATAGGAAAATACTTGTCTTTAATTATCAGTCGTTTCTATTTGATACAAGAGAAATGTATGAGATCGTATGATATTTTGCCTACTTCACATCTTTATTTTCAGTCATATTCAAACTTACCTCCGTTGTAGAGGAATTTGGGAAAAAGATTGAAAAGAACAGTCAATGAATAGCGCTAAATGCCAGGAGCAGTTATATCGCCGGATGCGTGGTATTTGCAACTGTTGTGTAAAGGTTAGGAGAATTAACTATCCATAAGAGAAATATTGAAGAAAAAGTTATATCGTTTGAGCAGTGATAGAGAGTCTTTCATACCTCCACTCTTTATCCATGAATCAATAGGAAAATTTCACCTATTAAGGACAGATTGTGAGTGGTAGAAATGACATTCATTGCTGATATTTAAGAAGGTAGTCCGTTTGATTATGATTTCTTTTTGTTACCAGAAGTGCATGATTAAATATATGATAAAAAAAGTATTACTGAGATGAAGTGGCTTAGGAATAGAGGCATTGTAACATTTTAATAGTCAAACGTGATCAATCACAGGCGTCTTTGCTCTTTCTCATTTCTCATTTGACGTTACCTTCATCTAAAGATTTACTAACTCTCTTTAATATGCGTTTGATTGATTATCAATTCTGGAAACTCAAATGCAACCTACATGTGTACCTCTTTCAAAATTATTTTTAAGTTGGTCACCTCTACAACATCTTTTACTACATGCCTTATTTAATTGGTAAATATGGAATATGTTGCTGAGCTTTATGGTGCCAAGTCTTAACGAGACCTCCAGATTCTAATTTTTCATCAACAAGCTTGTTCAGTAGCAAGTTGTAACCTGTGGGAAATTATTGGTAGTCATTTAACTCTTGCTGAATCCCCAAACTGATTGGTATTTCTTCCCCATTCTGCTCCATGTCACCATTTGATAAAATTGTGTGGGAGTCTTAAAGCCTTAAAAGAGTATTGATCCAGAAATACTAGTTACCATTTTTAGAATGTCATCTCATTCCAATTTTATGCCATAATCACTATTCACTCGGAATTTAATTCAGTCCAATATAATTTTAATTCATTGAATTCACATAACACTCCCCTGTTGAATTACTAATATGCTATTAGTCTTAGTAAAAGAGATTGAATGTTTTTGCCTTTGATTATTAATTAGAGTACTGGGTATGTGGGCAGATTGACATTTTAAGGTGGCTGGGGGCTGTTTCATTAAGCCCCTCATAGGTTATGCACAACTTTGTACGTGACTGGTGCCAATTTTTTTTAGCCCAAATGTTTGTTTTATCATAAAGTAGGTGGAGTTAACTTTCTATAATTAGAACTAATCAAGTCTGGACAATAGCAAAGTGTGCATTTGAATACCTGTAACAATGATAATTTTAATTTAAAAATAATAACATTTCATCTCAAGCTGATGGGAATATGAATTATTTGATAGAAATGATTTAGCACAGGAAAGGTCACCAGTCATGTGTAATGGACAGTTTTATGTACTTCCATGAATTTTTCTACTGTAACACTTTCTTGTGTCAGGATACCACCGAAGTATGCATTCTATCTTTTCTATAGATTTCGGCAACACACCAATAGAACAAAATGGCAAATATCACATGATTTCCTTATTTATACAATTATTTATATGTGCCATCCCCGTGCCTTAATTTTTCTAAAATAATAAGAGTTCAATTTATTGTTTTACTGGTTTCTTCCTTCCCAAAAATACAAGGATTATGATAATGGCTAGTGCTAGGGTTTAAGTTTGGGATTATTTGCATATTTTCCATCAGAGCATTGATACTCCAGGGCAAACGCCTCAGAAACTATTTTACACAAATGTTCTTGTACATGTAGAACTTTCACGACATAGCCCTTCGTGCAAGATTCATATGTATTTGGTTTCAGCGTTAGAGGCGAGTTTGCTGTAACTGAATGCTATGATTCATAGACTATAATGAGCATGGTGCTTGACAAACAACTGCCTTGCCATCAATATGGCATTTAGGGATGGTGTGTGGGTGTATCCCAGGCAGGAGTGTTTTACAAGAAAATGGGCTGAGCAGAGATGCAGTGATCAGTAACAGCAGTTTGACCCAAGAGTGTCTGATTTGATACCCTAGAACAGAAGTCATGCCACTCACATCCAACCATCTATTACCACACTGCCCCCGTCATCCAGGATGCTTGTTAGATCGCTGTTACTTACACTAGCATATGGTTTGTTTGCTAGGTGGTTGTATTACACTGGTGTCATGTTAGATCAGTCAATAGCTGAAACCCTGATAGAAATACAGATGATGGTGAACTGAATCGAGAATTTCCATGGAATTCAACTGATTTTTCTTTTTTTAAATCTCTATATATAATATGTCTCTTTCTCTCTTCTGTTATCTTGTGTGTGTTGTTTTTTCTCTCTCTATTTCTGGCAATGTCATTCTCACTCTTACTGCCATGTCTGCCTCCTTAATCTTTCTTTTGCATTCCTGTTATCTTTTCTATTTTCTCTCCTTTCCCCACTATGAAGACTCTCCCTTCTTTCTCTTCCTCTCTGTCTTTTCCCCTTCTATCATAAGCACTAAATGGAAATTTACATGGAATAAAATCAATGTTTAGGTATCTAATTCTAGGTAGAGTGATTTTTCCTCATTTATTCATATTCCTTAGGCATATACATATAGGCTTAGGAGGAAATGGTTGTCAGCATCTTCTGTTGCATTGATCAAAATTTTCTCACCGCACACCTCTAGTGGTGTTGTGGGAAGAAATAAAAATCAATAATTATCACTAGAGAGCTAAAAATCATGTTTCTTGTGGGTTTCGTGCAGTGTTGCTGTGTATACATTCTATATTCAAAACTGTCATATTCATCCCATTTACCATGATAGTGGGATATTAGAAATGGAGTGTTTAATGAATTGATGGGATCATTCTGCGTCAACAATATCGACTAGAAGCAGATGTGTTTAAAGAAAACCTCCTTTCTTCCTCCCTATTTTGGATCCTACCCTGGGGCGTACTGTGTAGGCTGTGTACTGCATATTTTTTTCTACATAATCCGATGAAAAGGTCGCATGGACACAACTGCTTTAATCAGCCAGCGCCTTAAGACCGAGTTGCATCATATATTCAGCTCAGCATATGGAACTATAAGTATCCAAAACACCTGCTAAAATTGCAGTACAAGAAAGCAATAAAGCAATGAGATCATAACTGAAATGAATAAGAATTTGTTAAAAAGGTCTAGGATGATTTTGCAGATGGTTTTGGACAAGTTGTGAATTCTTCCCCCATTAAGTCCTGTACATGTGATGATACAACTCTGTAGATCTATGTATGTATGTACCTACAGTAAGTAATCAATCAGTTCATCAGCTACACCCCAAAAGATAATTAATTAGATACACAATAGTGAAAAAAAAAATACCTAATTATAGTCATAAGCATGGCATTGGGTAAATGAATCAATGAAAGTGGGAAGCTCATGCACATGAAAATTAAATAAATTTTTAATAAAGTAATTATAGTAAAAAGCGACAAAAATGTATGCCTAATCCTGCTTATTAGTAGAATTTTAATGTCTTCCCTGAAGGGGAAAAAAGTGAGATTTAATAATGGATTCAAATTTTGGTTACTTGTGTCATTGCCACTTACATTTAACCAGTCTCCATCACTAGCAATTTTCAGAGAGGCATTAAAACCCAATCTTTTTTGTATTTTGAAGTTTTCAGATTATATAATTACGTTCTATCTGTGAGCACTTTTGACCTAATGTGAAAAGTGCAGTACAAGAAATAATAATTGTGCATCACATCACAAGGCACTAAACTTTACACAATCTTCAATATCATTTCTGGAATTGGTTTATTCATCCAAGTAGATGGTTTACTATGCATTTTACAATTGCTTTCTTATTTAAAATACTCTCTACTTCAAACCTAATGTTGCTTACTCAGATACTTAATTTTTATCTTCGTGTAAATTATAGCTTTGGTCAAAATAAATGAAACCATGAATTTAGAAAAGGATATTCAAACTTTGAATGATGATTTCAGTCCTGGTAAATGTATAGTGAGTGCAATTACATGTATGTGCATGTCCCCTATACTTCTGCTGAAGCATTATTATTGGATTAAATATACTGGGCTTGCAAGGATGAAAAACTTAAGGAGGGAGACTGCAGTTTGAGTTTAAAAAGGCAGTTTATAGTACACCTATTTCATGGACTAAGGAATATAAAAGTAAATGATGAATTGAATGTATAGGAATGCATACCTACATCTTCACAATCATGTATTTAGATTTGAATTTCAGTGTTGATTGTACTGAGAGTTCTATACAACTTGTTTGTGTTTGAATTTAAAATGAAATTTTAGAGGTTTGATTCTGATAGTTTTTATCTACTGAAGATGTGAATATACCGGATGGAAATTACGAGAACTAAAACCATGATGATATTTTTCTTTGAGGAGAAAAATGAGGAGAGAATGTTTCATATTGTGTTTTATTTAATGTGATACTATACACAAGGAAAGTGTGACATCATCAGCTCTCTCTTTTGCACACTGTCCATGTTTGGAAACTAAGCAAAAGTTTAAATTCAATGTCATGAGTAATTATTTATTTTCATTTTTTTAAGGCTCTTTTTTAAATTAAGTTTTCAGTGTTTCTTTTTTTCAATTTTCTTTCAAATTTTCTTGTCATTGCGATGATCTTTCAAGAACATACATTTAGTGTTCTATCTTACTTTGGTAGATTATTTTGCATATTTAACACCATCATCATGTCTGAAATCACAGTGTATAAGGGATAAGATTTGTCATGCTTTCATTAAATATTGTTTTCTCTTTTGTTTGATTTTAGTCAGTTACCAAGTGTGTGGAGATTGACAGCGCAGTGTGGAGGTAGAGGTGATAAGAGTAGTTCAGTATACCAACTCACATCAAGACCTTTCATTGAGACTGAGAGTATCAACCAAACTACAGGTGGGTCAAAGCTTAATTATACTGTTACGATACTGCAACAAATAATGATAGGGATATGAAGAAAGAAAAGTTAATTCTCAAAGAGATTGTTACTATGGGTTGTGTTAGCGCAGAAGTAGGCTACAAATGAAAGCAAAATCAGGGTTATTTCTCCAGCATGTTGAGAGCAACCATTTACTACATTTTGCAGATAGACAGAAGAAACATGTTGAATTATAGAATCCAGGAAAATCATATTTAATTTTCATGTTTATTTTATGCTTTTTAACAGCTTGTACATACAGTTAATTTCTGAACTTAAAAAATGACAACCAACAAACAAATGAAGGGAGACTTGGAGTGTGAAGTGCCTACATGCTTAACAGTTGAAATATCTTACACTGTTGTTACCATGGGGAATATGTGGGTGGGTTATTGTAGCTTGGTGATAAATACCATTTAACCTTTATACAAAGTTATATTTTCCTCACCTATTCAACCCATTGTCTGTTTGTTGTGTAAGAGCTCAGATTCATGAGCTTCATATTGTGTAACACAGATACCAGGGGGACCTAAACCTGACATTGAGTTGATTAAAAAAACAAACAGTTAAACCCCCAAAACATGTAAGTGTAGGATTATTATTATTTTTTTAATATGTCAAAGTCAAAGAATAACAGTCATAATTTTGTTTCGACAACAACGATAATAATAAAATGATACATAAAATTTGTATAGTGCTTTTTCCATCTTAATGAGATGCTCCAGGTGTTTCAGAGCTAATAGGAGGGGAAAAAGACTTATATGTTACAGGTTCAAACTTCACAATGAATACATTATCTGTTGAAAGGCACCAGTGTAATTCTATGTCTTCAGGTTGAGCCTGAAGGTGTTTGCTGACATCTAGGTCTTCAAACTCTAGAAGAATTTTACAGGGTCGGCCCTGCATATGAGCAAAGGCCCACTCCCCATGATATTTTTGAAAACAGAAGTTGTAAAAGATACAAACCCTAAGGTTCGTGAGGGTTGGTAGTTATGATTCTAAGATTTAATGTAACTGGGGGAAGTTCTATTGACAATATGAAAGACTAAAAGAAGTATTTTGAAGACGATGCGTTTTCTCAGGGCCAGCCGGTGAAGTCTTCACTGTTTTGTGACAGACAAGTAAGAGAGAGTACACATGTAGTTGCCTGTGATGAAAGAAAAAAAAGTAAAAAGAATAACTTTTTCTATTATCCATCAGATTTTTGCAAATTCTTCACCTTTATGCTTCTTTTATTTTTATCTCGTCTAGCAGAGTGAAACTAAAGGCACCATTTTTCTGATGGCGCCTTTTTCTGAAGTTTTTACATAGTAGCTTTATGCAAACCAACATGAAATAATGAAATGTAATCTAACATCATGAGTAGACAGACAAAGCACATATCGATTGTTGCTTGGAAACAGATCTGTCTGCAGTCAGAATGCCAATTTTGCTAATTCTTGCAATCCGATCAAATGTATTGAAAAAGGGTCGGCCTGAACACAGCCCTGTAAGTGGAAAAAACTGAGGATTCTAACCACTTCAATGCTTAACCTATGAAAGATATCAAACAAACTTTACTGTATTAACATATTTATATGATTTACTACATTAATGACATGGGATAGATGGTTTAAAAATTAAGCAGTTAAATTTCCTTTGTCCATGCAAGAGTTTGGGACCTGTATGCTGACTGGTCATTTTGCTTGATTCTGTTTGAATTCACCTTTTTTTACCACTACTGGAATTAATTTTCAGTTCAATGTTCAAAGGGTCCTCTTTAAAGAAACAAACTCCTTTAGGGTGATTTACATATCCAAAAATGCAAATTCAATTTCTTGCAAATAATTAACAGATAAAAACAATTCAAAGGCTACTACACTTATTAAAGATTAGAATGTTACATGATCCTTGAGGATGATTTGTATTATTGACCCCTTATCAAAGTTTCATAACTCTTATTGACAAAGAGTTTGCTCTGTTGGCTATCTTTATTTCATATTGATTCGAACAATCGCATTTCTTTGTTAGATGAGTGCACTGGATATAATTTCTTAATTTTTATTTCATGTCACCTTTTATTCATCTCGTCCCTGATTCCAATATCCTGTATTATCTCTTTTCTAGTATTATATTTCTTATTTCAGAACCATAGGCTGTATAGAATTTCTGCTTAAGAAATCATGGTGATTGGTGAATATGAGCTTTTGGCTCTTTTGACAACTCAGAAATGCTTGAAGAGTAATTTTCTATTGAAAAATACCATAAAAAACTATCAGTTTATTCAATAGATCATGATGCTTAACACTATTTCCCTGTTGCCTCACAATGCTCTCAGCTGTGAAAGACTGTATTGACTGAAATGTATTCCAGTTTTGAATGACCCTGTATTGTACAACACTGGAACAGCAACAGTAGGGATGCAGTCCTTCACATTTTCCTGGAGAATAAGTCATAATAAAGACAGTAAGAAACATGGATGAAGGGGGGTAACCTTTGCTCACAAACTCCCTCTGAAACTTTGTTCTTATTGAATACTTCTTATTGTTTTAATCAAGCATATCTGTTACCATAGTTTGCTTCCTGTCATTTGGGGGAATAGTAACCCCTACAAAAAGGTAAGTGTTTTAGTGCAGGTCTTTGCTTTTAATAGAGAGAGAGAGAAGGGGGGGGGGGGCACTTGTTTAAAGAGACATTTTGATTGTACTAACTCAAAAAGTAAAGGCCTATTATTATTTTAAATGTATCAGCTTTGCATTTTATCAATACTATATGAAAAATTTTCTTTAATTTTCCCTTTTCCTTTTTCTTGTGGCATTTTTTTAAAGTCATGACAAAATTACAGACGTACCTGTTTTTTAATCATAAATATTATTATGAGTAGTACGTTATATTCCACCCTCTCTCTCTCTCTTCCTAGAAATGACCATGACTAAAGAAAGTGATGATCAGGAGCCATTCCACTACTATGTGACACAGATGAAAAGAGACCTTGAGCCATTTGTGCCCGTCACTGATTTTGAGACCAACCAGAATGTATGAAAAAATATCTACAAACCTGAAATCTTCCTTTCAAATGGACATCTATTGCACGGTTCTGTAGTAGGGCATTGATAAATGATGCATCTATCCATTACCTACTGGAACGTAGTGGTACACCTGAACAAAGGAAAGTTTGACAAAACTCAGTAGTTCAGGCTCAGATGGTCACGACAAGAGCTTTGTGAGGGGCTACACTGTACCAAGATTTTGAGACACTGTCCCATAAATGCTATAGTTTGCACTGCAGGTGGACCCCGCCCCCTTCCTTGTTTGTGGGAAGTAGTCTGAATTAGCAGCCGCAATGAACTATAAAACAGGACTGCACTGAAGGCTCAACCTTACTATTATGGGTAAGTTGTAATAAGTGCTAGACTTGTCTCATGACCCACCTGTTGATGAAAGTGTCAATCAGGGTCTGTGTCTATAGACTATACATGCCTCTCATTGCAAGCACCCCTCCCTCATCTGATTGACCTGATGGAAATCTCCCACCCTCTGAAGATGTTCATAATATTTCAACATCTAATGCTGTTAGCTCTTAGAAAATGAACTTATTTGTACATTACTACAAATGCAATTGTTTTCCTGTAATATTTGGGTTGAAAAAGAAAAGGATTTGTCATGTAAGTTAAACTTACCAAAGCAAATATAATTTGAGAATCTTGATGAGGGATCATTCCTCTAAAAACACAGTTTAGCAGTTGATTGTGCAATAGAATTTTGGATTATCTGCACATAATTATCAATACGGTCTGTCGTCACTCTGATTAGTTTGTGATGCTTTGTGTATTAAACAGTGCGAAATGTTCTGATATACCTAGGGCCATTTTATGAAGTGGTCTGTCAGTTACTTAGTACACACAACTTCTCTCATGTCTTCTTTCATTAGCCTTGTGCTAGTTGATACAACCCAAATATTCCCAGTGAGTTTATAACATAGTGGAGGTGAATTTTCTGTTCCCGTAATCATGTTTGGGAAATAATTGTAGCTTTTTACATTCAGATGCTTATTAAACAATGAGAATTTTAATCTTGCATGTAAGTGATCTGATTTCAACTTTAACAGATATTAAAAAATAAAATGATTAAAGATATTAAAAATAATTGAGAGTCCAATATATTATATGTGTCATGTTGTAGTTGTGAGTCACTGATAAAAACAGATTCACTTGGGCCTGATGGATTCTAATAATAGGTTTCATGCAAGAGGGGTATAATGTAAGGTTGCATTATCACTTAGGTTGTATTTGATTGCTAAGTTATGATGCAGTATAATTTTTTCTCAACTTGCAAGATGGCCTCTAAAAGATTTTCAAATGTGATTACAATTTCATGAATTTGAAGATACAGAATAAATATAGTGAGAGCATCTAATGATAGGTCAATTTCTTTCTTTCTTTGTCAGGAATAGTGTAATTCATAATGAGAGTATTTAGAATCCAACCCAAATAAACAGTTGTATCATGGAGCTATTAGGGGACAAAAATCAGACCAATAGGTAGGTGAATTTTTTATCAACACTAACAAACAAAAAGAAATTTATGAATGTTTAAAGGTGTAAAAATTGATATTCACACCTACATGTATGGGGACTTCAAATCGGCCCCATTCGTGATGTCATAGTGATGTAAGGCAAGTACTACTCTTCCATTTACTCCAATACATAAAATGTCTAAAATGTCATGTTTTTGTCTCGCCTGCATAGCAGAGCGAGACTATAGGCGCCGCTTTTCTGACGGCGGCGTCGTCAACATGGAAATCTTAACCAAGGTTAAGTTTTTGAAATGTCCTCATAACTTAGAAAGTATATGGACCTAGTTCATAACTTTGAAATTTTATGGATCTAGTTCATGAAACATAGACATAAGAGCAATTAAGTATCCCTGAACATCCTGTGTGAGTTTCAGGTCACATGACCAAAGTCAAAGGTCATTTAGGGTCAACGAACTTTGATAATGTTGGGGGTATTTGTGGAATTATCATCATAACTTTAAAAGTTTATAGGTCTAGTTCATGAAACTTGGACATAGGAGTAACCATGTATTCCTGAATATTCTGTGTGTGTTTCAGGTCACATGACCAAGATCAAAGGTCATTTAAGGTCAATGAATTTTGGCCATGTTGGGGGTATTTGTTGAATTGGCATCAGAACTTATATGGATCTACACATGTACATCTAGTTCATGAAACATCGATATATCATATAAGGGTACTCAAGTATGAATGATTGTTTTGCACATGTCTTAGGTCACATGATCATAGTCAAAGGTCATGTTGGGTCAATAGACATAGTATATAATTATCATATGAGTGTTTTGTTTTGTTAGTAATTATTCAATAGCTGTTTTCAAAGTCAGCACTGCTGCTATATTGAATCGCGTAATGCAGGCAAGACAGCCAGAGGCGTTCCACTTGTTTAAAGTTTAACTTTAATTTATGTTTTTCTTTCATGATAACATCCAGCGGTATGCTACCTGTGTAATATTCTGATTACTGGCCGAGGGAATAGGTACTTAGGAGAATGCCACAAATTCTTGATAAAACATGATCTCTGGTGAGATTGTCCCTACCATTTCTCATAATTTATTTACCCAGTTGCCAATTTTAAAATTCACATTCATGTAGTCTTAGTCTTTTCAATTTAAGACAGCCATAAATTTCCTAATGGTTGTCCGAATTCTTTCAAACTTTCACCACTCTGTTTTACTTTTTTCCTTGCTCACACAACAATTTACGAACAAGGTTGGATTCCTGTAAAGGGTTTTTTTTTCGAGGCAGGCGACAACGAAAGCAAGACAATATGAAATTACTTGATTCTGTGTTTGTTTTAGAGGAGTTTCAAACTGGTGGAATTATGGATTGATTGTATTGAATCTTTAAAACAAAATTTAAAAAATAGTATAATTACTATTTGTATGTGAAATTTGAAATAACTCAGTCATGATGCAAATTTTTTTTTTGAAGATAAAAGTTGTAGATAGTTTCAGGGGCGGATCCAGGATTTTTCCAAGGAAAACTTTGACAAGCAAAAAAAAAAGGTCTTCACTTTCAAAGTGCGGGGGGGGGGGGGGGGGCACACTTCTGTTTTAATGGCATTTAAAATTGTGCCTCTCAAAGGGGGGGGGGGCAAAGCGGGCCCGTGCTTTGCCCCCCCCCCCTGGATCCACCAGTGGATAGGTCCAAGGTGACAACCAAATTTAAGGTCTGACTTTTTGAAAATTGTCTGAGAATTGGAAGTGGGAAGGTTTGCACAATGATTGCATTGTCTGACTGCAACGGCATCACAAATTGTCACAGAGATTAAGTAAAGTTTTTCCTCGTAACACATCATGTATGTACATTGAAATTACTGAGTGTGAATTAATTTACAAAAAACTGAAGAAAAAAATGTTTGGTTTCTGGTAGAATTAAGGTATTGAAAAATGGAAAAGTACATGTATGATGTATAAAGACTTGAGATATATTCAATTTTTCACAAATGTTTCAAATTGTTGTACATGTATATATTTTTTAATTGATTCACCAGTACACATTATGTTTATAGGTTGATCCATGTTTATATTAAGTTTGTAAATATTCATAGAAATATATATTTATAATCATGTATTGCAAATGCATCGGGATTAAATATTGGTATGTTATTTTAATTGTAGAGCTGAACATATCAATTATGATATCTCATGCTTGTGAGAGTATATCTTGCCTATATTTCTGCATCAAGTAATTGAGTGGAATCAGGACCTTGACATTTTGTTTTCTTCTCATAATGTTTATCATCTTCCTTTTCTCATTAATAATTCATTAATTTCCACGTTAAAGGAACACCATGTAATTTATAATTCATGTATTTCATTGAACATAATTGATATGTATTGTACTAATTCTCTTCACCAAATAAGAAAGATAACATGTAGGTCTACAAAATTGGTTGATGTTTATACATGCAAATACAATTTTCTTGAACATGATATCATTAGTAGCTCTGTGTAAATTTTCTTAAATGAAGATAAAAAATGCAGTGGCTTTGAAAAGCAAGGATAATGAATGCCCAGATGGGAATGATTTTTCTTCTTAAAAGTGTTTGAATAAATCGGTGAAGTGATCAGTACGTCTAATTCATTAAACTGTTGATAAACATTTATTACATTGGTAGCCAAGCTCTCATCACCTGACTTTGACTCCATATTACAACAATGGGTATAAAAGTTCAAATAATTCATCTTGCCTTGCTCTCGATGCATGGAAAAATGATAAGAGAACTGTAAGTCAAGTGTATCATGAAACCAGAAGCGTTTAATGCTCACAACTTGTACAAAAAAAAATCACAACATGCATACAGAGGGGTATTATAAAGGAGGTTTTACAAAAATATATAAAGTAGCATTTTATTGCAAAACTCACAACAGACAATCAAGATCATTGGTTCAGCTCCTTATGGTACTTAGTACAATGAGTATTAGTAATTTGCATTTGAAGTTGAATTCGGTTGTGAAAGCAAAAGGGATTATTTTTAACTGATCAATAATTGTTTCATATTATTAGGAGTGGGCTATAAATGGGTGATTTTGGGTTTTACTGTGGCAACGTTTTTTTTGTGTTCCTTTTACCTTATCTCAACATGAAATGACAATTTTTTGTCTCGGGTCCAATAAAAAAGTGTGCCAGGCCAAAATCCAACATGGCCGCCAAAACCCCCCAAAATCACATGTTTGGCCACAACTTTTTTATTTGGTGGTCTTTTTCTCTGGTTTTGGTGTCTATTCATATGTTTTTGGGGGCGGGTAATTTGTTTTTCCTAAAATTAGTACTTTTAAATCATTATTTGTAGAGTTATAAGGTGATTTTACTTAAATTTACTTTCAAAGCCTTTTTTTAGCCAAAAAGCAGGTTTCATCGTCTTGTAGTTCTTGGATATTAGATGATACCAGTAGCTATATCCTTTATTCCTCTAAATTGGGGTTTACGGATATTTGCGAAATATATCTTATCAAATAAAAAGAAAATGTCATTTATCCATAGGGGTAATACTGTATACAATGCACTGTACATACTACACTGCATATATCCATGCATTGCCCACCATGACATATGACAAGGTCTGTATGCTATAAACTACTATAGTGTCATAGATGTGAACTCCTGAGGTTTAGAATTAGATTGTGAATTTGATTGCTTGTCAGCTGATGTACATGATGAAACCAGATGTAACGTAAATTGCACATAATAACACATGTATATCATATACGTACATCACATTTTTAGCCATATCTTCTTCATTTGGAGGTTTTTTTTACCTGGTTGTGGTGTCTAACCAGCCTAGGTTTATGGGGTCAGGTAACTATCATGGTAACGCTGATCAACAGCCAATCTGAATCAAGGATTCCTTGCAAGTTACCTTTGGATGGCAAAGTTAACATAATGGTAAATTTTTATGCAACGGGCCCAGAATAGCTACAGTGTATTATGCCATAGTGTGAGGTTGACTATAATCCATTGTTATTGATAAATACCTCTCTCCGCCCCTGAATTAGCAAATTTGACAAAGCATGTCTTCAATTTCTGAGACTAAACATATCTTCAATTTCTGAGGCATCTAATTCTAAACATAAGAGCTCATTTCTAGGACACTATAATTTATATACATGCCTTGTTAATGTCATGGTGGTCAATGCATGGACATACATGTATGCAGTGCAGTATGTACAGTACATTGTATACTGTATAGCCCCAGTAGATAATTGGCTTTTTTTTTTTTTTAATAAGATATATTTCGCAAATATCCGTAAAACCCAAAGTGGAGGAATAAATGCAATATAGCTATATCAATTTGCTTGCTATTGTTGAACTCGTATCATCTATAAATATCCAAGACCCCTGGATGATGAAACCTACTTTTTGGCTGAAAAAAGGCTCTAAAAATTTGTAAATTTAGGTAATATTTCCTTTTAACTCTATAAATAATGGTTTATAAGTACTACTTATAGGAAAAGCAAATTGCCTGCCCCCCCCCAAAAAAAAAACATATGAATAGACACCAAAACCTGAGAAAAAGACCACCAAATAAAAAAGTTGTGGCCAAAACCGATTTTGGCGGCCATTTTTTATTTTTGCCCGGCACAATTTTTTCTCGGACCCGAGACAAAAAATATTGTCATTTCATGTTGAGATACATTACAAGGAAAAAAAAAAACTGTTGCCAAATTGAAATGACAAAAAAAGCATTGTTTGACCCATGTATAGCCCACTCCTAATACTATGTATATAACAAAAACAACAACTATGCTCTTGACTAGACTGGGAGGTGAGCTGTACTGTTTTGCCAGGAAACCGCCGTCACTAAATCTTGTTACATTACCCTTGTTTGTTAAGACGGTTTGGAAAAGTAGGGCAGAACACTTCAATAATCTTGCGCCATTTGCTGGCCAAGTATTGAAAAGCTATCAAAATAGATCTTGGTTTGAAATATCTCTGCTGGACTGATATATGTCCCGACTTTATTTCATATCGTTAACTTGAAATTAAAAGACATGTTGAACTTCGAAATGCAAAATATTTAAAGTAGAATCAAAGACAATACAAAGCTATTTTAAAAGAAATTAAAGAAGAAGGATAAAAAAAGCAGATTGATCCCGAGATTGATGTGAAATTTGGAACGAAATCGGATAAATATAAAGTTATGAATTTCCAAATGGTATAAAAATTAATGATATCACGAACTATGATGAATACTAATTGTCAGAATAGGTCATCCTGATAAAGGGGGTATAGGGACAATTAAATGCTCAAATATAAATCGCCATCTTTTTCCAAAGTTTTATAAGATTTTTTTCCCACTGGGAAATGTAGTTCTAGCTGCGTTATGCATTAATCCCGCCCGAGGATTGTGTGGTTTAAGAGAAAACTGTAAATTCTTGGTAATTTATTACACAACCTAACCTCATTGGCTATTTGTAAATTTGACATTTACAGACATTGAGTTACTCTTAAAATAATTACAACTTTCTTCCATTTCTGGTTTTTTTTTCTTCTAAATTTCTGTTGTTTATTTTCTTCCACATAAATCATTAATTATCAAATGTTGATTCCTCTTATAAGTTCCCCCATATCATATATCAAAAGTTACGATAATTTGTTGGTTGCGCTTTGTTTTGGGGGGGTTTGGGTTTTTATGATTTTATCTTTTGCCTTGTCAGCTCGTGCATTTATGGACGGCACTCCATAATATGAGTACAAGCATTTCATAATTTTTGTTTTGGAGTCCACCTTTTTCACACCGCCATGCACTCTCATGCTATTTATTGGCTTGTGGCATTTTGGTGCACAGCACATTTTTATCGATTGCTCTAGTTTTGAAATGTATGAAAGGTTGGACTATGAAATGTAGTAATGAATGAATTCACTTTTCAATGCGAAAGGTCTTATATCATTATTTAATTTTACAATATGAAATTCCTTCTTTTGGAGGAAGTTCATGGTTAATGATCGTCTGATATTCATTTTTTTTTTGGGCGGGGGGTTACGAAGGTCTTGAAATCTAGTAAAAACACAACTACATTTCCCATCTTCCTATTTTGCTTTGTTTATATTCCATTGATTTTTATCACATCTATTTTTTTTCTCATAATCATTCAAAGTCACGCACACACAATTTATTTTATGAATAAATGAAGGACTTTTCCACCTATAATTATGATAGAAATCATAATTGTTCACAATTCACCCCTGGTTTTTTTTTCTCAAAAGGACTTTAGATTTTGAAATTTATCAAGGACTCCGGAACGCAAAGGGTCACCAATTACTAAATTCAATTTCATTTATTTCCTACGAACAATATTGCAAAATCATAACACAATTCACATTTGGTAAAACAAAATGAGAACCAATAATACGCGTACAAATACATAGCCGTAATACATGACAATGCACGTAGTAAAAACAGATCTACGATGATAAAATCAAGAAACACAAAGGCTGCTGGAGAAAGGAAGTTTTACTGAGGTAATTGTTGTATAAGGTAAACAGAAATATATATTCATGGAATTTAATTTATACTTAAATTAACCTTTTAGTGAAGTGGGTACTGGTCTCTTGTGAAGCCATAGCAGAAAAGTTAAGGCCACCACTATCAACTTATAAGTATTGTGTGAATTTAAGACAATTTTACTTTTCAAAATTTTTTTTTAAACAATATTCAATTTGTAATAATTATTGCTTTTTAAAAAGTTAACATTTCTGTTTAAACATTAATTTTTTCGAATTTAAATTTAATCAACCGCTAATTCATATAGTAAAAATAATTCTATGAAATCTAAGTTGTTTCATGTTGTTGTTACATTGTTTTTTTTTCAATAATTATGATCTGGTTATATAAATCTAATCCATACATACGTCATAACCAACCTTACTGGCTTCCACCCACTTTGTATTTGTATGATTATGAAAACCCTACAAATAACCGAGATTCATCGAAATGACGTATGGAAAACCACGCCTGATTATTTTGGACCTAATTTGACCAAGGAGTTTAAAGTGAATAGGAGTCACATTAAACCATAAACATATCCCCATACCACAATCATGAAATAAGCGAGACCTCATGAGCCCTAATTATTATTTTCCTTCTTGACAGATTATAGGCCTAAGATTCCCGCGGTGGCTCAGACTTGAATACCATGCTTTTATGATGATAATTAATTGCAATTAAGCCAGATCTCAGGTCACAATACGGCTTTGATATTCATGTTCCCGTCCTTATGCTAATATTCATATTTTGTATTTAAAAAAAAGAAGTATTCCCAATTCAACACAATTCAGATTTCAGTTTTCTCATCAAATTGGCGGCATCAAACATCGCCTTTAAACACAACAGAGCACCACCTGTATATTCTTCTTTACTTCTTTTTTTAGAAATGAAAGTTGCCAAATTGTGACTCCAGTGAAAAAAAATCAAACGCACTGCTCTGACGCCATTTTAAAAACTTTTGTCATGGTATTGAAGGGATTTTGGTAGCTTGTCGCCAACAGAACCCCCCTCTACTTGACTCACCTGTACACTACCAACATTTCGTTATCAACATCCGCCACGTCTATTACCACTGTGCACCTTTCATTTCCTTTTATTCATTCCACCTTCATGTGTAAACACAACACAAAAATACACACTCTTAAAAAGAGAATGGTTGAAGTAATCAATGTGTTGCTGAATATGTGTCCAACAGATAGAAATGATCAATAATTCAATGTCACCTTTATTCGGGTAGATTTTAACCCCCCAAAACGGCTAAGTTTGACAAATTTTGTCGGTCGGACACAACATTCACCAACATTATTTGGATAAACCCTTATCCACAATGTGTTCAGTTATTGTTACATAATATGTGGACCTTTTAAAGTAACATACAATGATAAATTATTGCACTGGACAGGAAATGGCCATACACCTCATTTAATACAGGTTACATTATATCACACGATAAAACAGAAAGCGACGTAAACCACCAATTTGTATCAAATTGTTATGTATGAGTGATCTAATTTCGAGTGGTTTATGTAATTTCAAACCGATTATGCCTTTCTTTAGGGCCTAGCATTCATTCATCATTCAATCTACCAAGTTAGATTCTGTTACTTGATACTGCTCATAATGAGCCGCCAAATTTCATCCTTATTTGCCTCGACACTTTAAGAATGCTCGAGCTTCAAAGAACACTTACGTTTCAAGGGCATTTCGGGATTAAAATTCGATCCATTAGAAAATATCGCCTTCATTTCCTCCGTGTCTCATTCATTCTTCCCCGCCTTTCTCTCCCTTTTTTTCCCTCGCACTTTTGTTATCTCAATATAATATAGTTCCTCTACACTGCTCTTCCCCATCTCTTTATCTGTATTTTCTCCTTTTATAATCTTTTCATTCTCGTCATCCTTTCAGCATAGATCAATGTCTCAAATCGTCATGATGTAGAGTACTGTCATGTGACAAATATTGTTTTCTTTTAATTCGTTTAATATTTTGAGAGTTTTGAACCTTCATAAATTCATTTTTCTATAGGGAAATCTTCAAGCTAATTTAGAAACAAATCTCTTTCCTTTATAACCCATTTTCCATATTTTTTTCCATGAAGAATTAGTATGGATAACCTGTACAATGTGCGTGTGGGTGTGTATATTAAATTTCTTTTGAAATCTATTTCATATTCTATCAAGCAGTCGGAGATTTACACTTGGAAGGATTTGCATAAAACATTGACGTGATCAGAGCGTTATGATGTTCATTGTCTAGATGGATACTTCACTAAAAATAGAAAATGTCATTGGGTAAATTAACGAGGAAGAACCATTATCCTCTTGGTTTTCATACGTCGAAGATTTTATTGTCAACACTTCAACTCCCCATGAGTCGCATCACTTCTTAGCAGCAAGAAAAGGATTTTCGCTCCACTCTCCACGCACGACGGATTTAAGAACATAGAAAATGATTTGTCCAATGCGCTCCATGACAAACACAACCTAGAAGTCTCTGTCGAAATTTGGCGAATCAAAACAGCAGTTTGGTCCTGGAATCTGGACAAATGGAATATTTGCATTTTTTTTCGTCAGCCCCAAAACTTGGGAAGAAACTGATTTACAACAAAAGCCTACCAGCTGTTTTTTTGGGGGGTCATTTTACAGGCGTTTTGAATACATTTTTTGGGTTAATAAATCCGCCGTGCATCGCAGAGTGAAAACTCTAGTATCATTGACGAACCGGGGGAGAAGGAAGAGCGATTAGTGGTCTTACTTTCGTAAGATGCCATTTTAAATCGGATTGTCATTAGCGATGAAGTTATGGAATGAGAAGAAAAAAATATCAACCACCAGAAATACATTCCATCAAGGTTATTTATCTTTAAAGCTAGTAAACATTTCACCGCTGTTTGAATCATTGTTTTCAAATTTCATTAGTAATGTCCGTTATTCTGGATCCTTCTTTTTTATCCTTATTTGATCGTTTTATGGATGTTGTTATCACATTGGTTTATTTTATTCTTAATAAAATTTGCACTTCTTTCAATAATGCATTGTTCCCTTTCTCACTATTTTGTCAGATTATTGGTATTTTTCACCGAACTTTTAATTGGTCTATTTATTTTCACAACGACCCTAGTCTCAGTTTCTATTTTTCATACTTGATTATAGGTATGTCCGTATTAAATAACTCATCCACTCACCTACCCCTAGGTACAACCCGCACACACACCCACACGCGCGCACCATCTCTCACACCCTCACACATTATGGTAAGTCGTTGCGTTTAATCATGTTCCTGTTGGTTTTGTTTGGATGGTTTAATAATTTAATATTTCATTGTTCATACAAAGTTTTATAACATGTAGAATACATTGAGCATAAAATGCTCAGAATATTACCCTGCATCACATCATCTTCGACTGAGATAATGCTTGTTCATTAGTTATATTTTCCCAGCTTGGTGACAAACGTGTTAAAAAAAAATCTATTTACGATTTTCTGCAAACGAATTACGAGGAAAGCATCCTTGGTCCTATTAAATATCACATGTGGTCCTATTTCTCTTTAAAATTCCCTGTATTATTGAATAGGAAATTTTAAGATGGTCCTATTTCTGGAAATAATATGTTAAGAAGGGTTTAATGCATATTTTTCCTTTTACTTTATTTATTCCATCTATAGTGACGTTATAATAGGTGGGACATTCCTTTCCAGGCTGTAATCCAATGATCTTGATACTCTAACCTCTGATCCTCGCCTTAAGCATGTCCTATTCATTCTACCATCTCGCATCCAAATATGCCATGCTCCTATACATACATCCCACAATATTCACTGGCAAATACACATTCCTCATGTGTCTCCATGGTAACAAAACACTTGTGACGTCAGGCCCCGTCACTCTATACGTCACTAATTCATTACTAGAAGGCAAGCATATATGCTGCTCTCTCTGTATCTGTCTCTCTCCCGCTATTATTAATATATTTATAGTCCATTTCACCGCCATAGCACCACTCACTGCTGATTTATTTTTAAAGAAAATATGATAGATGATTCCCGATTGGGATGTTTACTTTCGCCTGTATGGCATACTAACAAGGTACTGCTTGGTAGTGGTATATCTTCCAGCGTTTCAAAAAGACTTAGTGTTTTATCTTTAGAAAATAGACAATATGGTGGCACTTTCTGGATGAACCGACAAACGTCGTCTGTTGTTCACTTACACATTTTCATTGTTGGATTTTGGCATATTCATTTTGAGCGTGAAAGCAATTTCAAACGTACACCACTTGGTACTTTTGTTGTGCTTCCTTTGGGAAATGGTTTATTGCACTTCTCAAAATGAAAAAATATCTTTTTATTGTAATATTGATCTATATGTAGTTTAAAGGTATTCTGATGATCGGTTCATTAGGTATCTCTATTTGAAATGCTATTTGGCTGAAACATTTTTTACGGGAAATTGGGACAGTCAAGATTTTTTTAAAAGGGATTCTGGTTAATTTGATTTTCCGTTGCAAAAAAAAAGTTTATAACAATCTAACTAAAGCTAAACTTAACTGTCCAAAAAGATGCAAAACCACCCTCAAATTGACAAGCGCTCGAGAATTGGTGTACATGTAGTTACTAATATTCCACCCTAAGGATCATCAATTATGCCAACTGGTTTTCAGGCAGATTTTCTTCCTGCCTTCCAAATTTGTTTTCTTTTTGTAATCATCAAATGTAATTTAGATTTGATTCATTTGCATTTCCGGCTTAAGTTTGGACATTCATATAAGTTAAATATGCCAAAGTAATGAGACTTTAAGCGATAAACTAGGTGACGTTGAAGATAGCTCTCGAATGAAATTGTTCATTTCCCTCAACAAACAGAAGAAAACCGGATCATCAGATTAGGCCCACTCCAGTGTGTATATTGGTTCTCCTCTATTTTAGTCTTTAGCACCTGCCCTTTATATACTGTGTCTAGTATTATAGCAACAGACGGTTGTCTACTGTCGAGAAATAAATGGCGTCGTCTTAACGCTCTTGGCCTGCTTTCAATATTGGGAGTGAGAAGAATTGGAGTACCTGAAAACAGATAAAAACTTGTGTTCTTGACGTTGAATATTCACATTTTTTCACACATCAATTTGACTTTGAGAAATGCAAGATAATTGGCCCATTTGATGTAACATGATGCTGATAAAGTAATAATGGATGAACAGTCCCCTAGATTGTAGCTTAAAAAATCTGGGAAGCGTTTCATGAAAATAACTTTCGGTTGTTTTATCCGACAAATTGTTTTATTTTACAGTTACCATAGTAACAGTCAGATGCCTGCATTTGCTTCTCAGTAATTGAAGGAAAGTTGTCAGATCTGACAAACTCTTAGACGACAACATATATTGATGATACCCTCTACAGGAAAAGAGAATATGATATGCTAAAAAAAGGGTTCCATGACAATTGCTCCGCCGACATTTGCTCCGCCGACAATTGCTACGCAAAATACGACAACTGCTCCGCCGACAATTGCTCCGGACAGTTGCTCCGCCGACAGTTGCTCCGTCGACACTTGCTCCGCCGATATGTGCTCCGTCGACACTTGCTCCGCCGATATTTGCTCCGCCGATATTTGCTCCGCCGACATCTGCTCCGCCGACATCTGCTCCGCCGAAAATTGCTCTGCCGACAATTGCTCCGCCGATATTTGCTCCGCCGAAAATTGCTCCGATTATACGACAATTGCTCCGCCGATAATTGCTCCGCCGACATCTGCTCCGCCGTAAATTGCTCCGATAATGCGACAATTATTATTATTTTTTTATTCGTACTTTCATACGCATAACAATTTTAGCACAGGCTGAAGGCGTCAATTTACCTTGGAGCATAGCTCCATGAATTTACAAAGTAAACTTAAACTATGCTTGCATGATATATTAAATGTCATACACTGGGGCCGCGGAACGGTTTTCAAAGTGAGGGCTGAGTCAAAAGTGGGGGCTGTCCATGCTAAAAATCACAATCATAATATGGTCATTCTTACGTTTTTTGTACACGGCTTTGGAAAATTGGGGGGCTAAAGCCCCCCGGCTCCGCGGCCCCTGATACATGCATATAGAAAGAAATAGAAAAAAGGGGTAAGCACAAAGGAGGGATAGATATTCTTAATGCTTATTCATGGTGGGGGGGGGGGGAGCATTTGTGTAAGTTTTATTACGTGCCTGGCGATTAAAATGAAGAAAAAAAACCGCGTTTTCATGTAATTATTATGGTTCCATGACAATTGCTCCGCCGACATTTGCTCCGCCGACAATTGCTACGCAAAATACGATAACTGCTCCGCCGACAATTGCTCCGGACAGTTGCTCCGCCGACAGTTGCTCCGTCGACACTTGCTCCGCCGATATGTGCTCCGTCGACACTTGCTCCGCCGATATTTGCTCCGCCGATATTTGCTCCGCCGACATCTACTCCGCCGACATCTGCTCCGCCGAAAATTGCTCCGCCGACAAATGCTCCGCCGATAATTGATCCGCCGACATCTGCTCCGATTATACGATAATTGCTCCGCCGACATCGCTCCGCTGTAAATTGCTCCGATAATGCGACAATTATTTATTTATTTTTTTATTCGTACTTTCATACGCATAACAATTTTAGCACAGGCTGAAGGCGTCAATTTACCATGGAGCATAGCTCCATGAATTTACAAAGTAAACTTAAACTATGCTTGCATGATATATTAAATGTCATACACAGGGGCCGCGGAACGGTTTTCAAAGTGAGGGCTGAGTCAAAAGTGGGGGCTGTCCATGCTAAAAATCACAATCATATGGTCATTCTAAAGTTTTTTGTACACGGCTTTGGAAAATTGGGGGGCTAAAGCCCCCAGCTCCGCGGCCCCTGATACATGCATATAGAAAGAAAAAGAAAAAAAGGGGTAAGCACAAAGGAGGGATAGATATTCTTAATGCTTATTCATGGTGGGGGGGGGGGAAGCATTTGTGTAAGTTTTATTACGTGCCTGGCGATTAAAATGAAGAAAAAAAAAACGCGTTTTCATGTAATTATTATAACCATATAGCTCCATGTTATAACAGTAGAAACAAATTAGACATACCCCATTCTTAGCGTCAAAATCGCTCAGACTGGCGAAATATGCTCCGAAGTGGAGACATTTGCTCCAGGTGAAATTCAACGGTTTACCCCACCTTATTTTGTCGAAAACCTGTACTGTAGTCACGCAAAATGTTTACTGTCGGCAAATTTTGTGCCATACAAACATGACCAAGACATTCAGTAAGTAAAATTAATATTCAAGAAAATACCAACTTGTGAAAGGCTACATGTCGTGTCACCTTCTCGGCACACCCCTCCACTCTGGTTTCCATATCCTCTCGTACACACAGTGCTCTCAGTCTGGTCTCCACATCCACATCATGTCATACACACCGTAGGTTTTTAGATTATGATAATACTGTATATAATAGTGAGTTGCTTTTTTGTTTTATGTTGATCATGATTGTTTTCTTCACTGATAGAAAAAGGATAATTAATTTTTTTTTAATAATCCAAAAATAAAATCCATATGTTCTGTTTTATATAGTTATTAGTCAAGGTTACTTTAGTTCGCATTAGTTCTCATTGTTTATACGTTCTAATTCTTATGCATTATACCGATTGATATTGTACTTTAAATTTGATTATGTATTGTTACTTTGATTTTGTTGTGCTTTGTGAACGGAAAATGAATAAATCTTAATCTAAATCTAAATATGGTCCGCCAATAGTCGAATTATATTCATTATGATGTTATAATGTAAGTAACAATTTGTTGTTGATGGGGGATATAATTTTACACGTAGTTTCAAAAAATAAAAAAAATCAATCAAACAAGATTTTCTTCTATATATGATATACCTTCATGTGTATATGGCCGCCTATGCATTTTCCAAGAATGAACTATATGAGAAGAAAACGTGTGTTCATGTACTTATTATCATTATCAATCATTGTACCACCAATATCATCATCAGCATCATTATCAGCATCTTCATCATCACCATCATTATCATTGTCGTCGTCGTTTTGCTTATGCGGAAATCAAACAAAAATTATTGTGAAAAGGGTTATGGGGGGAAAGAGAGAGAGAGACGGAGAAAGAGGGGGAGTGAGTGAGAGCTTGAGGAAAAAAGGAGGTGTATGACTTATTATTTCTGAATATCGCGATTTCTGTTTATTCATGGGATTGAAATAGAAGGATAAACTTAACAAGTTCTTGTCATTATAATTTTTTATTTGATTCACTGATCAGAACATGAGATAAATGAAATCATGAAGACTGTACGTTCTCGACAGTTTTATTAACGTTTTCCAACCAAAACTACACTTTAACGACTGCAAACACCTCAAGTTCACACACTCGCAACTATGGACACAGCTATACATGTAATTGAGAGTAGTGTCATTTTCAAAACCTTTCTTAGCTGCAAGAAATACTGAATCTCATTTCCACAATGTGCATCTGAATGCACAATGCCTGTGTTTCTAACATGTACCCAAATTACCCAATTTAAAGAACACATGTTAAGATCTAATGAATCAGCAAAATAATCCACATTCTATCATGATCAGCAGGCATAACAGCCTATATACTCTTCAATACTTCAATTACAGTTTGTCGAAAGAAATAACACAAAGAAAAAGAAATATATAGAATTGTAACTCTGGTAAATATATCCAAAATATTAAATTAACGCATCGTGCTCTCATTTCTTTTACGAGATATCCCCCCCCCCCCCCCGAGATATGCTTCATGTTTACAATTTAAAAAAGGCGTATAAATGTCCCCTTTCCATGTCAATAACAGCTCGTGCTTTGTGCTCGCATTATAAATTCAGTGAGATGCGTATTGGGTTTCATGAATTTGTAACTATATTATTGCTGGTATATATATTATTGTCTTTTAAAAATAACATTATTTGTTTAGACGTAATGAGAGAGATACATACATATATTCATTTATTATAATATATTTATATTGTCGCTTTGCACAGAATAGAACAAAAATACAACCGAAGTCTAGTTTTATAGTAACTCACCAGTAGCGTATAATGAGCCAACAGCAAAAAATGGAGGGGGCGAGACAAGGATGACATTTATTTTCCTTTCCTTTATTCTTTTTTTTTCATTGGTAGGGAGAATGGGGGATCCGTGACCCCTAGCACGCCCCTCCCCCATCTGTAC
The DNA here is from genome assembly GCF_037042905.1 of Lytechinus pictus. NCBI lineage: Eukaryota > Metazoa > Echinodermata > Echinoidea > Temnopleuroida > Toxopneustidae > Lytechinus > Lytechinus pictus. The sequence continues at coordinate 34,547,125 of NC_087247.1, forward strand.
GCCAGTGATGATCATACTTTCGTTTGAAACAAATTGAAGGGAAAAAAGTGCAAGGGTAGATAAGGCCGAAGACGTAAATAAAAATTATTGATACAAATATTAATAATTATAATACTGATAAATATACAATAAATCAAGCGGTCACCAATAAAAATAAACAACGTGAAAGAACAAAACGAGAAAGAGAGAGAGAGAGAGCCCGCGCGAATGTATGGTGTATAAGTTGCTGGAAAGCAGAAGAGATATTGTGTCCAGCACCCCCCCCCCCCCCAATTCTCTCCCCGCTCAAGACCGGAGTGAAACCAATGATAATAATATATGAACAAAAATCCAGATTCACAATTTCAATGGGGAGTGTGTCATTCCCCTTCTCCGTTACAATTTGTCAAGTGGCAGCGGCAGGGAGAACAATTTGTTTTGTTTTTTAAGCAGAAAGCTGTGATGATAGGGGGAGAATAAAATAAATAAAACATTAACGAATAACAAGAACAAAACAACGACAAAACAATTTGTATCAGGATGAATTTCTTATCATTTAACATAGACCAACTTGGAGAAATAAGATGTTCATGCATTTGTCGTATAATCGGAGCAGATGTCGGCGGAGCAAATATCGGCGGAGCAATTGTCGCGGAGCAATTGTCGTATAATCGGAGCAATTTTCGGCGGAGCAAATATCGGCGGAGCAATTGTCGCGGAGCAATTGTCGTATAATCGGAGCAATTTTCGGCGGAGCAAATATCGGCGGAGCAATTGTCGCGGAGCAATTGTCGTATAATCGGAGCAATTTTTGGCGGAGCAAATATCGGCGGAGCAATTGTCGCGGAGCAATTGTCGTATAATCGGAGCAATTTTCGGCGGAGCAATTATCGGCGGAGCAATTGTCGGCGGAGCAATTTTCGGCGGAGCAGATGTCGGCGGAGCACATGTCGGCGGAGCAAATATCGGCGGAGCAAATATCGGCGGAGCAAGTGTCGACGGAGCACATATCGGCGGAGCAAGTGTCGACGGAGCAATTGTCGGCGGAGCAATTGTCCGGAGCAATTGTCGGCGGAGCAACTGTCTTATTTTGCGTAGCAATTGTCGGCGGAGCAGATGTCGGTGGAGCAATTGTCGGGTCACCAAAAAAAGACCCCCCCCCCTGCATCTGGAGAATACGACGTAACGCAAAGAGGACATGGAAATTTAAGGTCTGCGCATGCTGAGTTGCCACAAATTTCGGACCGAGTATGTGCAGATCTGAAATATTCCGTTCTCGAATTCTTTTGTCTGAATCTTCTGTCGTTTCTCTTAGGCTGCGTTTATGCGACCTCAAGCCAGAATCATGATTTGAATCATGATTTGAATCATGATTCAAAACACAAACATGAATCACAATATCACAGAATCAGCGTTTAGACGACCTTCATTCCAATGCTGTTTCTCCTCAGATTCGGGCCAATCCAGTGCGCATCACTAGTGCGCAGTTTGACAGAGGAAGTTTTTCGCACGTGTTTCGGCTCTCGAAAATTCTTTTGCTTCCATCAGAATTCAGTCTATACCTCATTTTGTTTACTTCTATCATGAAGGGTCCATATGCTTCTATTCATCTTGTTAGTTTATCCAAAATGGTGTTCGGAAGTGAATTTCAGCGTAGATCCAATTTGATATTGATACTGTATACTCAACAACAACTGAGATCATTGTCTGTCCAGTTAATTCATTTACTAGAACTTGAAGTTGAAGACATGACCAAAAAATGAAAAGTAGTGGACGATGCGATGACCAACACAGAACTTGAACATGACAAGAAATGAATTCATAGTACATAGTCATGTACATACAATGAGCATATAGAGCGCCTTGAGCTTGGCAAGAGTCAAACCGAAAGTAGCCCGACACAACAGTGAGGTCATATAATCATGATTGTAATCACGATATCGTTTATTCGAACATTTTCGTACCTGATTCTGCAGAAACGTCTTTCCAAACGCCCCTTTTTTCGTGTTTCATGTTTGTGATTCTAATCATGATTAATATATTCAATTTCGACTTAGGCTGCGTTTATGCGACCTCAAGCCAGAATCATGATTTGAATCATGATTTGAATCATGATTCAAAACACAAACATGAATCACGATATCACAGAATCAGCGTTTAGACGACCTTCATTCCAATGCCGTTTCTCCTCAGATTCGGGCCAATCCAGTGCGCATCACTAGTGCGCAGTTTGACAGAGGAAGTTTTTTCGCACGTGTTTCGGCTTTCAAAAAAATATTTTGCTTCCAGAATTCAGTCTATACCTAATTTTGTTTACTTCTATCACATAGGGTCCATATGCTTCTATTCATCTTGTTAGTTTATCCAAAATGGTGTTCGGAAGTGAATTTCAGCGTATACTATTGACACTCAACAATAGGCTACTCAACAACAACTGAGATCATTGTCTGTCCAGTTAATTCATTTACTAGAACTTGAAGTTGAAGACATGACCAAAAAATGAAAAGTAGTGGACGATGCGATGACCAACACAGAACTTGAACATGACAAGAAATGCATGCAGAGTAATCATGTACATACAATGAGCATAATAGTACAATTACAATGAGCATATAGAGAGCCTTGAGCTTGGCAAGAGTCAAACCGAAAGTAGCCCGACACAGTGAGGTCATATAATCATGATTCAAATCACGATATCGTTTATTCGAACATTTTCGTACGTGATTCTGCAGAAACGTCTTTCCAAACGCCCCTTTTTTCGTGTTTCATGTTTGTGATTCTAATCATGATTATATTCAATTTCGACTAAACGCAATCGTGATTCTGCAGAATCATGATTTGAATCATGATTCAGATCATGATTCTAGGGTAAAAAAGTGCCGGATAAACGCACCCTAAACGCAATCGTGATTCTGCAGAATCATGATTTGAATCATGATTCAAATCATGATTCTAGGGTAAAAAAGTGGCGGATAAACGCACCCTTATTCGCAACAACTCGAATGTTTCTCTCTAAAAGAAGGTAAACAACATCCATAGCTGTTAAGAAATTGCTAAAACGACAAAATATGTCATCGCCACGTTCATAGATATCGGTATATATTTCCAATGCAAGTATAGAGATCGAGAGAAATGTCAAATAAGACCATGACATAAATCTTAAGATTAAAAGTTGAATAACAAAGAAGAGCAGCTGAGCTCTCATCTCTTCCATTCTTAAACCAAGGATCGTCAAGGTGGACTGTTCACCAAAGAAGAGAGAGAGAAAAAAAGACTAGTACTCATCCTAGCACTTGAATGATTGTTGACTTAATAGCTATATACGTCATCAGCGGCTGGCCAGGAAAAGTGACACCGTATCGATTGGGATGAGTAGGATCTATTACCCAACTTAAATTTTTTGATAGTCAGAGATCGGTTCTCTGTCGTAATGGCACAAGATAATCATAATCCGAATGGCATTATTACGACGAACTCGGATTATATCAAGATTTTTGTGAAAATGAACAAACATCAATAGACAACCAATTCTGTTCAACTGTATAAAGTCTGCTTTAGGCATATTTAACATTTGCAAAATCTTATAGAGAAGCGGAGGACAGAAGTCGATAGAGAAAAGCAGTGACTACAGCTTCCGTGACAGAGGCGGCTCCAGGGGGGGGGGGCAGTGGCTACCGCCCCCCTTCCGCACCGAATACTTTTTTTTTCAAGTAGTGAAGAAAAAGGAGGAGGAAAGTAGGAAGAAGACTATAAATTGAGAGGTCTGGTTCGTGTTTCACCTATAGTTCAATCTAGAATATATGACGTCACAGGTAGTATGAGTCTTTCCTCGCCCCTCCCCCATCAAGATATCATGTTGCCTAACTTGAGTGGTACCCCAGTGACATTAGAATATCACAGGAACCATGATTCGATTTTAAAGATGCCATGCTGTGGACCTATAATTAATCACATGGAGACCCTCATCACGTACCTCGTCAATAAGATGTAAATGAAGTAAAGCGAAAATTCTCCCTGACTTCCAAGTTTGTTTTACCTAGTCAGAAACGTATGAGGGAAACATGTTCATGAGGCTCGGAGGAAGTCTAAAAGAACATCAGAACTACGGAGTTTTATTTTTATTTTTTTTAATAAATAGTTTTGTGAAGTCACATACGAGCAGCTCGCCCACAATGACTGTCTTTTCACATTTAATTTCTGCCGAGTATGATAAAAGTGTATGGAATAATAAATAGAAATAGGCTATAAATATTGATACGAGAAATTCTTTTTGCCACAATCACGAAAATGTACCTGTTATAAATTTTGAATGCACTGGCGATAGCTTTTCACTTTTCCGAGAAAATGTATTTGAATGGTATTTATGGAAAAAACCATACATCTGCTCTTCTCTGATGAAATTTGACTAATCTAACTTTTTTTGGTGTTTTTATTAATAACGATGATAACGATGTAAGTGTCACACAGTCGGTTGTAATATGACTATAATTCACACCGTCGAAATGCTCAAAATGAACATGCAATGTAAAGATAATTTTACACTGTGGGCATCTCGTGCAGTGTGGGTATTCACAGTGTGGTCACATGGTGGACTATATGACGATATTATTCACGGTGAAGTGGTGATTTAATTTTTTTCCATTAAACCTCATGTTGTCTTACATTCACATAAATACTGCAGGGAACATCTGATATTCCTTTTTTTCTGGTGACTTTCTTCTTTATAGAACAATTCAGATGATCCGCCATCGCTCACTATACACAACATTATCAGCCTAAATAGGCTCTAGCCCGGTGAATTTCGACCACAACATTTCTCGATAACGGTAAGTCTTTTGTACTTTAACCATTCCGAATCAAATCCTATACTCAAATAAACATCACCTATATTTGAAATTTGTAGGTGGCTATTTCTGTGTATAGCAGGGAGAGAGCAACTAAATTTGAATATACAAAGTTAAATGAGGGAGTGGTTAAAAAATCTAGCTCCTGAATCTTCAGACGCTGCATTATGCATATATGCTTATTACATGATTCAACGCGAAGATGCCTGAGAGCCCTTCCACTCCACGTATTTCCTGGGAATGCTAAAAATAATGGATTGTACATTGATTTTTTTTATGTTAAATTAGGTAAAGCATAAGTGGATGAATGATAGCAGCGACCATGACTTATGCAAATACCAATCACTTAAAGTCGGATCAGTGAGACATGACTCAAACTGAGATGAAATGAATAAAACATATGGAATAGACAGGTTCTTTTCCATCGCCTCTGTTAACATTCTTGTGTTTAAAGTGTAATTATGCTCTCACGTCATGTCTGGTCTATAATCCTGTCAAAAAGTACATCGCAATATTATCATAAATACATTGACATGATTCAGGCGCGGATGCAAGGGGGAGGGGGCGAGCCGGCCCCCTATATTTTCGGGCAACCAAAAAAAGGGTGCCCTTTTTAACTTGAGAGAAACGCTGAAAAAAAAAAGTAAGAAGGAAGTATTGTACCCATGCTTAATTTACGGTAACGGCTGGCCCGACCCCCAAAGGCAGTGGCAGCGCATTCTGTTATGTAGGCAAACCACGCTATACCGCACCTGCGCGCCCATCAAAGACATTCTCCTGCACATGAGCACATAGATACGATCTTACGTACGTGGGTTTCCTGCCACGCCATCAACGGCCTATAGTAGCTTGCGATTTGTGCTCGCAATATTGTAAAAAATATATTAACCCATGCATCCTATTCATAACTACAAAAGTGTTTGAAATATCAAGTTTTCGGGCCTTAAATAATTTCGTCTCATAATGCTTATTAGAATAATAAGTAAGATAATAACATTTTTATGAAATCCTAAAAAAAACTAAATTGTCCCCTTTTTCAGAATGGAATATCAAAAATTTCATCTCGCGGTTTTGAAGAGGAATAGGAAAATAGATGACAAAATGTCATTTGAATGTCCCGGTCCTAAGTAACAATAATAATAGAAAATAATAAAATCAGCTCGCGCTTCGCGCTCGCATCATTTCTCAAGTTCCACCCACATCCACTTCACAATTTTCCAACATAGTGCTTGTAAAAGTGCTCAATTTGATCCTTTTTCAGATCCGGAATATTAAATATTTTCAGCTCACACCTCGCATGTTTATTGAGATACTCAGCTGGTTCATTATTGAAAACGTGCTTAAGTTATCCAGTGCTGCTCGCGCTTCACGCTCACATTAATGAATGAAGATGACCAATTACCCATCACTTTCATGATTTACAAACCATGAAGAGAGTGTCCCGTTTTTAGGTCTGAATCTCAAATTTTTCCGCTCACACTTCGCGCTCGCATCTTTGTATATAGGCCTACCTATCCCCTTCAAAATCACAAAAAGTGCTTAGAATGTCTATTTTTAAGGTCGGAATGTCGAAAATTATCAGCTTCGCGCTCGCATTATTCAATTGTTAAAATATGTATTGTTTTATGGCTAACTGCAAACAGTCCTTAACAGATCACTTTTCGATCAGGCCAGAACGAATATTAAAAAGTTCTGTTCGTGCTTCACGCTCGCGGTAATTATCCTATTATGCATCTTGTTTAGGATCACGAACGTTGAACAGAATGTTCAATTTTCAGGACAAAATACATGAAATGTCCAAATATATGAGCTCGTGCTTCGCGTTCACACTATCTAAATAGGGCTTATGAGATTATCACGTATTTATGTTGTTTTATAAGAATAAAGCTAAGAAGTGACTGTTAGGAATACCCCTTCAAAGAAACAACCAAAAATCATCTTTGAGCGGCCCATCGGGGAAAATGTGGGTGAAAATTTGTTTCGGCCCCTATTGGCAAAAGCTAGATCCGCCGCTGTAATTGGGAGACAATCATACTTATTCTTAAGATAAAGATTTCTAAATTTCTAAAATATAGATAATAGTGATAGTTGTATAATAATGATAATGGTGGCATTAAAACAGTAGGAAACCTCATTTTATACCCCGCTTTTCCTCGCCTCCGCTTTCCATGGATGACAATCGATATCAGCTCGACTTTATCTCGGATCTCATTTAGTTTCTGAGAAGTCAGACCTTTAATAAATCAGTCTGACTTGGGGTGATAAACAGAATATCTGACATGAGACATGGTAGGTTACAAAGTGGAGATATTTTTTTTCTTAATATAGTTGACGTTTCCCGAGTTATAGACGTAATAGAAGCGGAATAGAGACAGCTAAAATTTTGAGCTAGATTGAATTATAATTTGTCTGTTTTTAAGCATATTAAGTTTGTGGTCCTTGAAATATCTCTTCTTTTCTCTTTAATGATCAAACAATTCACTTTCTTAAGATTAATCAATCCGATAAGCCTTCACCTTTAATTCATTTTCTCCTATACCATGTTTTTTGAAGCATCAATAAAATAATGAATAGTTAATTAGGATATAACAGTCACTGAATTGTGTCTGATCAGTTGCAAATTCAATTCAAGTGATTATTAGTTTTGAAAAATTGGCTTATTTCATCGTCACTTCACATGCATCAATTCCAGTGATTTTCAAGTCGTGGAAATGAAGAAAGAGGAATTAAAGGGGAACAAAAAGGGGGGAAATAAGAAAGAAAGCTATCAAATAGAGAGTCTTGGGTCGTGAAACTCATAATATTGCTGTCCATTGACAAAAGAAAGCAACTCTGTGGAATTATATTTCCTAGTATATTGGAATGAGGAAAATGCGTCATTGTTTCATATGGATATACATGTATATATAGAGTTACTTGCTTTTGAAACGTTTATAACTTAATTTGCGACTCAATTCTTTATCACGCAGAAAAAACCATTCCAAATCAAGAATAAAATCATTTAAAAAGTCAGAGTTGTTTTTTTTCGTCAGTGGACGGCAAAAATAGTCCGATTGATAAAATGAGATTAAGAGGACGTATCCTTATCAAAATTTCACGATGCCGCCCCTAAACCGTCGAGACCAAATTATTTCTCATTTAAACCTAACATCATCGAATCGCATCCTTTATATTCAACTTTAAGGAATACGAGAAGTATCAACTAATTGGGAGAACCACGATATGAAATTAAAGGTACGAGACGAAGGTAGGACAGATATCATCGAAGAAGATGATTTTCATATTTTGTTTTTGGATGCGCAATGAGGGTGACTAAAAACTTGATTAAAGATATTGAATAAGACATAAATCAGAATTAAATCTTACTGATTTCATTGATAAAGATTCATGATCCGAAAAGTTGAGTCGATATAATTTTGTTTATACATAATTTCTTTAAAAAAAAGGAAAAAGCAAGAGAAAGAGAGGTGGGGAGTAAGAAAGTAATATGTGATGTAATGTTATGATTGTCACAATTCGTGGATTTCTAATAATACTGCTGGAAACTTATGATGTGAAGAATCATAGACTTATCGGGTAATTAGACAGTTTCTATTTCTCTGAATATTACGAATCATTAAATCTGATAAATCACTGAAGGAAAATTAATGAATAGATTTTGCAGCCTCTTCACTCAGCTTGCTAGGGATTTCCCCGTTTTATTTTATTCAAGGATTGTGAGCAAGTTGTACCACTCGTCCTGCCCACGTGATTTAGGCTTTAATTGAAAACTCAGGCGTAAAGATGGGAGCTTGGGGGCAAGCCTCCCAATTTCTTTTTTAAGTTCTTCAACGAAGAAAAAAGATAAGAAAGAGGAAAAAGTCAGGAAAGGGGTAATATAAGATATATTTGTATATACTATGTCAAATTTATCACTAAATTGGATGTTCATTTTGAAAGGTTAACTTTTTCATCGCTTACTTCGCTCGCGCTGAACTTATAAGAAATGTTGTCACTCTATGTTGTGCCCCCTCATTTTTTGAACGCCACTGATCGAAATAGCAGTTTTCATTGATCATATCGTACATTTCTCCCTTGATTCTAAAATCAAAGCTTAATTCAAACTAGCAGTTTTGAATCTCGACTTTAATATAGATTCGGATAGGCTGTGCTCAAATTTATTCTGAATCCATGTAATTTGGAGTATAAAGGGGGGGGGGGTAAGATCCTTACATTGGTTGCCGGTCAGGTCACGTATTAAGTTCAAGATCTTGCTACTCTCATTTCAGTGTTTTCGTCAAATGGCTCCATCTTATCTTACTTGTGAAATATGAACCTGTTCGAAATCTTACATCACTTCATACAAGGACTTATGTATTGTACCTGTTGTTAAGATAAAGTTTTATTTGCAATCACTTAATAACCATTTGTAAATTTTGTAATTGACTTTAATTTGTTATAATGAATACAGAATTATAAACAAAAGTTTTATGGTGAACGGGGGTTTGCGCACACGGCATCGGAACTCTGGAATAGTATCCAATTTAAGGCAGGTTGATACAATTTGGCAAATTTAATCTGCATTGAAAACATATTCATTTAACTGATAGTAATAATATCATAGCATTACCAGCAACTTTCCCTCATCTTTTCTTCCTTAATTTTCCTAACGCGCATTGAGAATTTTGAAAGGTATATAACTCTATACAAGAACTCTTATTCTATTGTTATTATTATATTATTAGGAAAAATGCTGTCTGCTTTGTCTCATTAGTGCAAAATTCCAAACATTCTAATGAGCACATATTTTTGTGGAAGTGATTACTTGAACATGTTAGATAAAAAAGAAAGACATAGATTAGAAATTATCTGTTGGGTCCTTAATTACTTTCAGAACGTGACATAAACACTTCAACACTTTTCATTTCAATATTCTAGAAGTATATACACACTTAAACACGTGCGTACACATAATTTTTCTGATATATTTAGTGCGTAGAAATGCGTTGAAGTTTTATAGGATCTCAAAGACACGTGTTCACTCGTGAAAAAAAGGGATAAACGCATCTAATCGTAAAAAACAGAGATTTTGAAATCATACAAGTGACAAAAAAATCAAAAATATTTTCCAGTTTTCATGATTTCCAGTGAAACGCAACCAGATACTTGGAAAACATGACCTAAAAGCAGGGTGATATATATATATATATATATGTATGTATGTATGGGTATATGTATGTGTGTATGTATGTATGTATGTATGTATGTATGTATATGTATATCTTTCACGAAGGCTTTTTATAGACATTAATTGGCAAAAGCAATGCAAGAATTGGACATATTGGTGATTAGACCAAATAGCAATTAGAAATGATAGTTAGCCAAAATGGGTTTAGACAAAGTGATAATGGACCAACTGCTCTTAAATCAAATTGAACAAGGACGAAATGAATGTAGACCAAGTGGTTATTAGACCATTTGCCTTTAGACCAGTTGGCTATTAGACCAAATGGTAATAGACGTAATGATAGAGGACAAAGGGGCTATTGGACCAATTACCAAAATAATAAACGAAATGGCTATTAGACCAACTGGCTGTGAGACCAACTGGCTATTAGACGAAATGGTGATTGGAAGACATGGTAATTGGACTATGTGGATATTGGACCAACAGATGGTAGACGAAATGATAGACCATGTGACGAGTGGATGAAATGGCAGTAGACGAAATAGCAATATCCCGAACTACAACTAGTTTACCAGTGTACACAGTACTACACAAAGCCAAGGTACAATTCTTTGAATATTATTTCAAAGGTCGTTGAGGAGTTTTTCACGCACGGCGATTTCATGACTTTTTTATCAGGGGGAGACAACTCTCTCACAAATTAAAACATCGAGGATACATGTCTCATCCGTTCTCCTGAGAACTCCTAATTCTAATTGCAGAAGCACTGGACACAATTTTAATAATTATTGGTCGAGATTGATTCTATTATCAGACGGATATTCTTTTCTTTTAAGTTTCAACGTTCAAGGTTTTGAAAATTGGCATTTCAAAGAATTTATTAGCATATTTTAAGCGCAATATTGTACTAAAGTGCCTGAATTGGGTTTCGGATTCCCTAGAAAAATTTATTTGTTAGAAATGACGTTCCTGGCGACGGAGACCATCTCGTGATTGTATTCTTCATTATCCATCGATACTTTGGTGCTTGTAAGAAAATTAATGCAGTTGAATTTGATAATTTCTCGTTTGCGACTACTGAACAATATGTATGGTACGTTAACAAGAATTTAAAATAGAGTTGGTTTGTTATCCCCCTATAAGAAGAAAATTACACTATAGGGCCTGTATTCTGAACTTCGGTCCAAACATTGGTCTAACATAATGGTTTAACTATATGGATAGCAAATTGTGGCTCAGGTATCTTCCAGAACACCCTGAATTTTTGGATATCAGCTCATTTGACACTAAAATCTCTGCCTGGAATTATGTTTTATTCACATTTAAAAGCATGGGACAGAGTATAGTAAACATAAGACAATTATTAACATATTTGTGATATTTTTTATTTTCTATAATTTTACAAATTGTGGCACAAATATCTTCCAAAACACCTTGAATTTTTGGATTTTAGCTCATTTGACACTAAAATCTCTGCCTGGAATTATGTTTTCTTCACATTTAAAAGCATGGGACAGAGCATAGTTAAACATAAGACAATTATTAACATATTTGTGATATCTTTTATTTTCCATAATTTTACCACATATTTGGAAAATGTTGCGACTACTGAACAAGTATGGTACGTTAACAAGAATTTAAAATACAGTTGGTTTGTTATCCCCCTATAAGAAGAAAATTACACTAGTTAGGGCCTGTATTCTGAACTTCGGTCCAAACATTGGTCTTACATTATGTTTTAACTATATGGATAGCAAATTGTGGCTCAAATATCTTCCAGAACACCTTGAATTTTTGGATATCGGCTCATTTGACACTAAAAATCATGAAAATCTGCCTGAAATTATATTTTCTTCACATTCAAAAGCATGGGACAGAGCATAGTAAACATAAGACAATTATAAACATTATTGTGATATTTTTTTTTTCCATAATTTTACCACAGATTTGGAAAATGTTGTAAGTTTAACTAGACTTCAGAATACTTGCCTAAAGGTTCTTGAGTTTTTGTTTTTTTGCCAAGTACTGTTATAGGATTAGCAGTTTGTGAAATATCACTCTTATTCGATTTTACGTCTGCTTATTTGCTCATATTTCTTCCCCTTGCTTTTTTTTTTCTTTCTTTCTTTCTTCCTTCCTTCCTTTCTTTCTTGATTTCATTCTTTCTTTTCATTGTTTTTTCATTCATTCTTTCTTTCCCTCCCCCTCTCTCTATTTATATATATATACTAGGTTTCTGGGTATATATATATATATATACATACATATATATATATATATACATACATATATATATATATATATATATATATATATATATAATTTATTTAACAATAGTTTTCTGGGTATGCGTTAATACTCTTTTGATATGCTACTCACTGAGATATGTTTTTGATTGGTCGATGAAGGATACACGATAATCACTTCTTACCCCTGTCTTAACGGAGGCTCTTATGAAGATGAGATAAAACAATTTGGAAGTGAAATAAATCAAAATTTATAAAGTAAAAGAGTCAAGTTTGACTGCGGCTATAAAAGAAAAACTGACAAACGCAACTTTGCACAGCAGCGTTGCCAAATATCGCACTGTGACGATGTTTATTGATTCTTGAAAAAAAAATCTCGAGAAAGAAATAATCAAAAGGCCAGAGTAGAAATTCCTTTTATATATTTTTAATTCTGATATATGTTTACTTAGATTCAATTTTTGAATAAAGATATCATTCTAGATTTTGATTTTGAAGTGTAATATTTCTTGAAATGATATCAATCACAATTTTAGGTAGTGTCACGGTATGTGTAATATTGTTCCGTTATGTGGTTTTATATACATAAATTTGTGGAAACATTAGCAGCAAATTTTCGTTATCAAGAATTTTCTATGATATAGAAAATTAATGTATATTCGCGTTACGTAAACCACATAATGGAACAATATTACGTACACTGTAACACTACCAAAAATGATAATAAATAATATCCGACAATCATTTTACAATATATTTGGATTACTTTCATTAGATCATGAAAATATCACCATGATTATATCAAGTTGATTTTATTCTATTTATCTGGTTCCAAATCGGAATGCCAAGTGTCACACACGCTATATATCTTTCCTTTCTGAAAAAGAATCCACCCATTTCTCTGTCATTCTGTCACCTTCTACATGACTGATGACGCCGTCACAATCACCAATGAGCAGTAATCCTTGTAGAAACATGTAATCATTGAGCGACTTTCGACCATCATTACCAGTAAATCTCTTGGAAAATTAACCGGAACGACGTCAGCTTTAGCTCGCCGATGCCTTGGTCTCATCTATCAAAGACGGATCTTGTGGTATTAATGGAGGGCAAGAAAGGGGTTTCAGCAGATTTGAGCAGACAATCATTTCTGATATCACAACTGACGACTGTGATCTTTATATTCTGGGATGTGATTATTTTCCATCTCGAGGTTATGTTTTTTTATATACAAGTCCCAGTCAAATTGGATACATGTAAATTACTTATGTTGAATTGAAATATACATGTATAGGCCTATAAAAAGGGTTTCGTTCAAGGGAGCATGGACTTATTTAGAAGGGACGGAGCTGACATTGGTACTTAAATATATTAATATTTGCAATGTAGTTCAGTAATTTTCAGTGAAATATTTGGGAGATGGGAGCAACTTATTCGTTTGTATTTCTCGTTTTTATTTGCTTTAAGCATTTACGTTAGATAATAAGAAAATAATATCCCAAAACTTTTGTCTCTTCTTTTCAAAACTTCAGTATGATTTTTTTAACCTATATGTGATTATGTTTGACGTATTGATGAGAGGTCAAACATAAATGCATATTCTTAAAGTGGGTTCTCATAGAATCTCATAAAGTTCAAATATTTCTCTTTCACTTTGAAATTTACTCAGACATAAGCACTAATTTGGAAAGAATACCCAAATTATAATAAACGAAATCCTTAAAGATGATCTCTTTACCAGAAAAAAAGGATCATGTATGAATGGTGGCCTGTTTTTGTCTCGCCTGCATAGCAGAGCGAGACTATTGGCGCCGCTTTTCAACATAGAAATCTTAACCAAGGTTAAGTTTTTGAAATGTCATCATAACTTAGAAAAGTATATAGACCTAGTTCATGAAACTTAGACATAAGGGTAATCAAGTATTACTAAACATCTTGCCTGACTTTGAGGTCACATGACCGAGGTCAAAGATCATTTAGGGTCAATGAAATTAGACCATGTTGGGAGGATCAATATCGAAATCGTAACCAAGGTGTCATCATAACTTCAAAAGTATATGAACTTAGTTTATAAAACTTGGAGATAAGGGTGATAGTGTATCACTAAAGATCCTGGCTGAGGTTCAGGTCTTATTATTAAGGTCAAAGGTTATTTAGGGTCAATGAACTTTTACCATGTCGGGGGTATTTGTTGAGTTGACATCATAACTTAGAAAGTTTATGGATCTACACATGTAGTTCATGAAACATAGACATAAGGATAATCACGTATGAATGATTGTTTTGCACATGTCTGAGGTCACATGATCATGGTTAAAGGTCATGTTGGGTAAATGGACATTACATTTTATTATCATATGAGTGTTTTCTTTTATGAATAACTATTCAATATCTGTTCTCAAAGTCAGCACTGCTGCTATATCGAATCGCGTAATGCAAGCGAGACTGCCAGAGGCGTTCCACTTGTTTTAAGATTGATTATTATTTTTATAGACATGGGTAGTGCCCTAACCTGCCGTTACAAGAAAATGAATGAATGGAGCAATTTGTTCCTTTTTTTCATTTTCAATATTTCATCACTCTCACCCTAGAATTGGTAAAAGACACTCCACATCATTACAATTATTGACTGGACTACTGGATTGCAACCGCTCTTCCCCCTTGTGGCATCATTCTAATACTCGGTTCAGCATCAATTCAATTCCACCCTATCTCATCCTGTGCCCATGAGGTCGTATAGAGGTGTGATGCCTACGTAAACATCTTCCATCCCCATTGGCTTATACCCATGGCTAGTCACATTGAGCAATGTTTTCGTTCTTCTTCCCAATATGAGTTAAACTGTGCATTTTGAACTGAAGAATTTCTGTAATACAGTTTTGAAGGAAATAATTCATGAAAAGAATAGCCGAAACTGATTGACTGATTGATGGTTGGTCGATTGAATGATTAATCGATCGATTAATTGAATATGTATTGTCATTAAAAACAATTTCTGTGTAAAACACTTGACAATCGTCAAGAGATACAACGTTCAAACATAAAAGCAAGTTAAGCAAGGGAAATCGAACTTTGAAAAATGGAAGGAAGATGTGTCTTTTGGATTCATTGTGAAGAATTAATATTCAGCAACTGTGTCCATGTTGTTGAGTAAAACAAAATATTGCTGAAATCTTAATGATGCCTGTTCTCAATGCTATGAAAGTGGTTTATTGAAGAGTAATATATAACCGCATTTTTTTTTATTTAGCAAAAACTCTAGCATTGCTACTAAAAATTGATCATTCATCATTTCATTATTAGGAAGCCCCCCTCCCCCCCCCGAACAAATGAACATGTAATAAATTACACTTGTCTTTCACTTCAGTGAAGTAAAAAAAGATTAAGAAAAAATAAGAATAGAAAATAGGCCTAAGTTTGATTTTGTGTAACATTGCTTTTTTTCATCGTAAAGAACACGACCGTAATCCTTGCAAATGACAAAAAAAGTAATACACATGGTTACGTTTAGACAAATTATCATGATATTGGAACAATACAACTCTTTTGCTGAACACTTCAACAAGCGAAACTGTGATATTTTGGATCTAAAAATATTGGAAATTAAATCAGCGAGCATTATTAATGGGTATGTGGGTGAATAGGTTACATTATCAATCCGATTTATATTTAATTCCTGTATACAATATATGCATGTACTTTTCCGTTCTTTTAATGTACACTCTTTTGCAATAACGAATGCACACAACCCTTCGCCCTCGGGTGCTCAACCCACACATAATTGCCCACACAAATCATGAATGTCATTATAAGGAACTTGTGCAAAATGGAAATGTTGTGAGAAAAATATACCGAATTAATTTTAGTGTAGAACAAATGTCACCAGGTTCTTCACCACCATTCTCACTATCACCATCATCACCATCATCATCATCACCATCATCATCATTATCACCATCATCTCCATCATCATCATAATCATCACCATCATCACCATCATTATCATAATCACCATCATCATTATCATCATCATCATCACCATCATCATCATCATCATCATCATTATCATCATCATCATCTTCATTATCATCAGCATCATCATTATCATCATCATCGTCGTCGTCGTCGTCATCATCCTTCCTTTTCCCTATTCTTCCTCGTTTTAAAACTTTTTTCTCCTTCCTCTAGAAAAATATAGAGGAAGGGTAACCCATACCCTTATATCGCTTTCCGTCCACCTGCCGTCAACAGCAATATCGTATTGTTCATTAATCGACTGAAAATATACATTTTCAAAATCACTTATTTCATATCTGCATTAGATACAGGTCTGTCTGTATTAAGTATTGTATTCTCTCGCATAACTCAGTGTAGGACAGAGTAGGATAAAGACTTTTATCCTTAATTATTGTTCGATCAAAATAAGATCAATTAAAGTAGGGTCTAGGTCTATTCTTATTCACAATAATGCCTTTCATCCACCAATGTTGAGACATATTTGTAATGATGATGGAATTACATAGTCGTCAATACATCAGAAGTGTCCCTATTCACTGTTAATAAAATGTAGGTTCGGCATCGGATTTTTTGTTATCTCCTCCACACCCTGAATAGATTTTGAGTTGTAATGATTTTTTTTTGCTGATAAAATGCTGAACGTACCAATTGACTTTCGTGCCCTAGTGGATGACCATGTAAATTTTGTGAAGATGAAGGGTAGTTAATGTTTTCTTTCATGACCTTGTTTATGTTTTGTTTTCTTATTTAACCAAAATGTCGATAAGTGCTTATGCTTTCCTGAACTTGAATCATTTTTTGCAATCACAAATAACAGTATGATATCTAAATAAGTATTTTCATTGGTTTACACATATGCTGACCTGCGAAGTGTTTCATCAACATTTTTTGTCCGCGATTTTGATTGGCTGAGAAGCGATATTCCTATGGAAACTGTCGGATAAATTGGGACTTGTCTGATAGAACGTCCGACAAGTCCTTTCATGAAATATATTTGGGATGACAGTATCTAAAATCTTGTCTCGGAGATGTCACAATATTTTACATTGTATATGCATCTGACAAGGTCATGGGAATCTATGTTATTGCCTCTGGAGATTAAATAACTGTTTTGCCCTAGCAGGAAATGGATATTATCTGTCCTTTCAAGCTGCCCTAATGATAGATTCACTCATGCAGGAATAATGAATAAATACAAATATTTGTTATAAGCATGGATATTCTCAGACCTACTGGGATATGGTCATTAAATGAGCTATAAACAGAAAGGTCTCATATAAAATTAAATGCACAGGAAGATATTACTATCTTGTGAAGCCATATGAATTTATATTTTAGTGACAACGTCAGCAGAAAAGTTTGTTCATCACAACAACTAATAAATAATCCTTTCAATCCTCAATACAATATTAAAAATAAATAAATCCTATAAAATGATCGCAGAAATAGAGGTTATAGATATATATATATAATATATGTATATATATAGGGGGGGAGAAGTGCTCTAAATTAATTTAAACCAGTGAGTCACAACAACAGTTTTTAGAAAACATTTAAAAAGAAAATATGGAAAGAAATTAGCAATGACATTTAGCAACCCTGATGTCCGTAATCACAATTTCCATCAAAAGAAGAACATGTTAGTACAACAGCTAGCAACAAATTCAATACTTTCACGAGAATAAAGTAATCATGGCAATATAAAAAATGTTCAAGAGTTCATTGATAATAACATTTTCACCTTCTGCCATAGTGAATGATCGATTAAGGTGAATGTTATCCTAAAAATCTTCTAAGAAATTAAAATTAAGCTTTTTAAAACGTCTTAAAAAGTCACAAACACAACTTTAATCTCCATCAAAATGGCATTTTAGTAGGTAGGTTGATTGCATGACATAATATACACGTTGGCATCACATTGTGAGCTAATGAGCTAATTTGACCCCCCCCCCAAAAAAAAAAAAAAAAAAAATAATAATAATAATAATAATAATAATAAAATAAATAAATAAAATAAAATAAATAAATAATAAAAATAAATGCTGTTTATTATCTGACAGTGATCCAACTGTGAACAATTTCGAGAAATCGGTATGAAAGTTGTGCCGTGGCCGAGTGGTCTATAAGGCGCCTAGCTATACATGGAAAGTCCGGGGTTCGATCCCCGGTCGCGGCAACTATGCCTGTGAGCAAGACATTTAAATCTTCAATGCTCTTTTATCTTGCTTTCAAATAAATGGAAATGATTTATGCATTATTGGTTACTAGGTGTGCCCTTGTTAAAAAAAGTACTCAAACTTTTAACTGTTACTGTAAGTGCTCAATTGTTGAGCTTTGGAAAAAATGAAGAGGAAGAATAGTTTATTTCATTGAAGGATAAAAAGTACTTTAGTCCTTACTAGTAACATTTGGCACAAAGGGAATTAAAACGAATGAAGTTTGCTGTGGGAAGGAAATTAC
This sequence comes from Lytechinus pictus, assembly GCF_037042905.1. Taxonomy (NCBI): domain Eukaryota; kingdom Metazoa; phylum Echinodermata; class Echinoidea; order Temnopleuroida; family Toxopneustidae; genus Lytechinus; species Lytechinus pictus. Next base: position 34,565,838 of record NC_087247.1, read on the forward strand.
ATTTAGTAACGGACCAAATTATTATCGGGGTCACTATTTCCATTAGAACAAAGAGAGAGAGAGAGAGATTCAGTTTTCCAACGAAAAAAAAAACGGATACCAAAGGAAGGTATATAATTATGGAAATTACAATGTCTACAAGGGATAACGCTAATTATGTTCTTGGTCTGCTATGGGGGAAGTAAAGAATGAAACAGTTCTGCATAAAGGTTAATCAATTAGAGAAAAGCATGATCAAACGTTTTAATATCGAGAAGATTGATTTTTTTCTTTTAGATTTTTATAGAGAGTAATTCTAGCCACGTTATGTTTCGACTTTAAATGGGATGGTTTATGGAGTACATCATGAGTTCCATATAATACAAAGGAGGTCATACACGCAAATGAGTTACCAAACCTTCTCAGGTTTAGAAATAAGACTGAGAGAGATGAGAAAGTAGGACTTTGTTCTGTTTCCGTAGATTTCAATGTGTATTCTCACTTGTATGTATTTGGGTGATGACTGGACATCGGCGCGGAGTCCCCCTGAAATAAGTATTACTACAGGGGACACACTAACCAGATAATAAGTTAATCAAACATCCACTTTTCTCACTGACACGATTTTCTTTTCCTTTTTTTTTCTTTTTTGGTTAGTGTGGTTGGAGCAAAGCTCTCACCTTATCGATGCAGCTGTCACCTTGTCCGAGGGTTATAGCGGAAATGTTTGTCAAATTAGAGAGAAACCCTGCATCATGGCGGTCTAAATTACACGCACCCCAAGTGTGATTGGAAATGCGTCCTCACGTATTCGGCGAGCTGCAAGAGCGCTCAACATTGACAGAATGCGCCCATATCGCTGTTGTCTAGTCCACTTTCCTCAACGCATCAATATTTCTGTCCAACTTGTTGATTCAATATTTATCTAACCCAACTATTTCCATAGGTCAGGAAGATGGTTCTGATTCATGCATGTTCAGTTGATTAGAATGCAGTTTCGCTTCGTTTCCGTAATCGCACTTGCCAGCATTGGTTTTCCATTGTTTAATTTTCACTCGCGGAAATAAATTATACACACACATATATATATATATATATATATATATAAATATATATATATACATGGTATATAATTATATATATAGATACAAGGTCTATGACCGAAAATTCGGAAGATTATGTCTCCTCACGGCGTTTCTATTAAGTCTTCTTTTGTTTCTACATGATGACGCCGACGCAGAACTCTTTGATTTATATACATATATAAATATGTATATTTATACATATTTATATATACATATATATATATATGTGTGTGTGTGTATACGTGTATGTGTATATGTGTGTGTGTGTGTGTGGGGTGGCAGGGTGATGTGGTCTAAGGCGCCTAGCTGACATTTGAAAGTCCGGGGTTCGATCCCCGGCCACGGCACCTATGCCCGTGAGCATGGCGTTTATTGGACAGTACTCTTCTATCCTATACATTCAAATAAATGGAAATGCTATATGCTGTTTAAAAGAAAAGGAAAAAAGTGTGTGTGTGTTTTTTTTTGTTACACTGTTTTTCACTCCTTTTTTTCCTGTAAAATGTAATGAGCTTTGTTTTTTTTTTGTATCTAATGTGCCATAGAAACATTATTATTATTTATAGTAGTCATTATTATTTGAAGTAGTAATATCATGATTATTATTAGCATATCGACTAGGATCACATTAACTTAACAAAAATGTATTTTCATGATGATTTTAATACAAATCCGTTGAAGCCTGTCGCAAAAAATGCATTTAGGCCTACATTTCATATGAATTAAAAATTTTAGTCGGTCTCAACAATTTCCTCAACATTCCATTCACGTTTTCAGAAGCATGAGTGCAGAAATTCATTCTTGAAACAAATATTATGATGATGACCATCATGGCCATGATGAATTCTCAATGAGAGAAAGATAATTGGTATATGTTTCTATCTCTTAAATCCTGTAATAAGTAGAGAGAAAGAATATTTCTTTAGTCGAATGCAGGAAGCATGTGATGAGTGGATACAAGTACACTTCACCTAATAAAGTAATGTGGAGGAATTAATGGATAATGGCTTATTGTTGCGCATGTTTTTTTTTCTTCAGGAGAGAGGTAATTTTTAAACTTTCAGGGCACAAATTTAACATTTCCATGTATGATCTTTATTAGTATTTTCTAAATAAAGGGTGGTATTCTAATAATTAAACCAAGGGTTAACTAACCCTAGTCTATATTTGAATTTTAAACCATATTACTATGGAATGGTTGGCTTCATATTTTTTTCCATATTCGTGGCCATTACAATGTATCAATTAATTAATTAAACTTCATATTATTTGTGTATTTTCCCATTCTTCCTATTTCACTACTAAATCTATTTTTTGACATCATTTTGCAACAGGATAGGAATTATTTGAATTGGTGAGTGACTTGACAACTGACACTCCATAAAAGTGTGGTGTAAGTTAACCCAGGTGTAACTAAACCATGATTATCAGAATATCACCCTATCGGTAAGGTATTGTTCCTTGCAAGAAAAAAAAAACGATGTGTAATTTGTATGCTTTCGAATTTCATTTTGTTTCATATCACTATGTTTAATGAAACAATTTTCATCAGATAAGTAAGATGGCCGCTAAACCATGTTTTATACATGTAAGTAGCAAAAAGCTTTCAATATAGAACAAGAAGCACGAATGGAAAGACCGCACTACGTGACAGGGTCTTTAAACATGGAGTGCTGAGACTGAGAATGTGAGGTAAATGTATGCATGCAACATCTTCAAATCCTAAGTAGAAACTATAGATTATTTCGATGCTTGGCTTCGAGAAAAATACTTGAGATTTTCCATTCGTCAATTGGTTGTGCCCTAATAACATCTTCAACTCTGAAGTGCACATACATAAAAACAGCTCGAAGCGAAGCTTTCATAACACTTCACAAATTTTCACATGTCGTTGCATGTTGAATGTTGTTTGGATCTTATGCCATACATGTGTTTAGTTCTTTTCATTCATTATTTTGAGTTCATATCCCTCATGTCATGGAATATTTTCACAAGTATATTACTGAAGTAAGAACTATATTTGTGGAAGGTAGGAGTAATTTTTCCATACCACCCCCCCCCCAAAAAAAAAAACAATCAACACAGTGGTCAACTGTATAAGAACACATCGTTTCCACACTGTGACCGTAAATACTGCCTACTTGTGTGAATTACATGCTGAAATGATTTCTAATCGTGCGGAATATATCTGTAACAGTGATTATGTTCAAAGATGTGAAACCTTGCCGATCTTGGCATTGGTCATTCATAGTGTGTTTATGTATCTCCCCACCCCGATATTTTTTTACGCTGGTTCAAATGAAGTGTATCCATATAATGCCCACAGAATAATTTGAATGCGCCAGTTCGGAATACTATGTACATGTAGTCATTCCACTATGAGTTATCAAAGTGTGGACACACTGTGTGTCAAATTACGGAAAGTATTCACAGTTATTATCCATGTGGAATAAGTGCGTGATAGCAGTAGAATGAATATGAACACGGAATGATGATTGTCTAAATACTATTGTGATTGTCTATTCTTTCCTGTAAATGTCATCCATGAATGCCTACTGGTCGCTTGAATAATCTCTACGCTTCTTTATGTTTCCTTTCCCCGGAAACTCGCCGCCATTTTTCTTCTTGTTCCATCTGGACTTTTTCTGTAGTTTTTTTTTACTGTCTGTTATGTGTTTTCCTATGTTATCAATAAGTCCCTTTACAACAACATCGACTTGAGCTTTTTGATGATATTGCATCTCTCTCCGTTATTGCTCTAGAATTTTATTTTTGGAAAGTTAGGAAAACAAAGATTTCCAAGTCATTTTTAGTGATGATTCATTATTTGCACCAAGGAAGTGTGATATGCATTTCTTTCATATCGATCACTCTTCATATAAGAAAATATGGACATCATATTAGTCATTAATTTCATAATGATATCGAGTTTCTATCACTTCATAATATAAAGCATTGTTAATGAATTTTAGAATGAAAAATATATCACCAGCCATAATCCATAGGCAGGGGCAGAAAGAAAAAAAATCGATTCCTCAGAAAGTTATAGTTAAAAGAAACATCTCATAATAATATAATCACATTTTCGGGGGTTGCTTTGATCTAGATCGTTTATGCGAGATAAAATTCTCAGGCCATTTTGACTCGATTTCAGTTTAAGTACATGAATAAACTCGTCTTCTTCTCGTCTGTTCAAAGTCTATTTATAGCCAGACTGTTTACCTGATCATGTCAATAATGAAATTAAGATACGCTTCTTACACCATTCTTGACAGTTGGTCTCTATTTTACCACCTATAAGAGGACGAATTCATCAATTCAGTAGGATACATTTCATTATACTCTGTGCATTTAAAAAATAATACCCGGAGGGTTAATATGGGACTCGTTGAAATTGTAAATAATGGTGTAATTCACATCAGATTGCTTCTAAAAATAAATGTTGGTATCCTTCTCGTTTCCGTTTTCTTTCTCCAAGAGCATCTCGCCTCTCTCCGATTTGGTGTTGGTGTGACGTAAGCAGAGAATTCTATATGCCGCCACTGACGTGTGCCTGTATTGAGCTGACGTGCATGCATTCACAGCGCCGATTCATCCAAACATGATTTTTTTTTCTGTTGCTCCATCGCTGCTCCCCGCCCCAGCCTGCTCCTGATAGACGACCACATTGTGTGAGTGAAAAGGGGGGACTGAAGGGAGGATCAGCGTATCACACTGTAATGATGCTCTACGCATGCGCATCTTGCAGGTGGTATTGATGCTGCGATAGATGGGTAAATGAATAGATGCAGTCCGTGGCGTCGCATTCATCCACGATCCATGTCCAGTCATACAGCGTGCTTAAAATCGCTTATACTTCCGGGCGATAAAGAAACGGTTGGGATATAGTTTTAGTGCCTTGTACAGTTTTATTTTTCTTGAAAGCAAAGGAAGGATTATACATTGTAAATTTGATCTACGTTCACTTCTTCTATTTTTAGTAGCAAATTCAAAACCATTTCGTCTTAAAAGTGTGCTAAACGACAGAACAGCCTTCAATATGCAGTCTTTACAAACAAGGATAATTGCACTTTTGCTCATTTTGGGGTTCATTATTTCGGCTTTGGCTGCTCCACTCAAAGGTATGTTTGTTATATCTCATTTGATCTTATCATTTAACGTCATGATTATTCTAACAGTCAATAATGAAAAACATAGCGTCCTTTTATGAATTCAAGTCATCAAACGTTGATGATAATCACGACGATGGATAGTTTTGACCTCCAAAAACGTTGTGTTCTTCTAATGATTAGTGATTTCCCAGCATAATTTGAACCACGAGTGTTTTTTCTACCAGGTAAATGAATCGATTTGAGAGGGAGTGGTCTATTTGTAGGAACGAATACCATCTTGGTCAAACTCACAATTTTATCGCCATATTGGTGTTGATCGAGCATCTTAAAAAAAAATCTTAATCCCTTAAATCGAAATTAAAGCATTGTTAGCAAGTACATTTTTAGATTTTAGAATAATTATTTGATTTGATAACATTTAAAAATGATTTATTGTTTAATATACGTTTGCCAATTTTTCATCGCGTTTTGGTCAATACAAATATTATTGAATACCTATATTACATTATTCAAATTTCACAATATATTGGGGTTCTATTGTGCCTATATTCCATCAGTATCTATACACTGCAAAAACTCTGGTGTTGATTTAACACCAGCCCGGAATCTATATATGTCCACACCAGAGAAGTGTTAAACAACACCAGTTTCGTTTTGGTCTAACACCAGATAGGTGTTTATACAACACCAATTAGTATTAAAACAACATTGGTTTGATTCCACTCTGGTGTTGTTTCAATACTTCTCTGGTGTGGACATATATAGATTCCGGGCGGTGTTAAATCAACACCGGAGTTTTTGCAGTGTAGAAAGTAATTTCCCCAAATGCTGATGTTTCTTGCATATTTTACGACACTGATTATGGGGGCAGTGGGACCTACAAAACAGGTTAGGAATCGAAAATCTTACAAACATTGTGTTTTGAAGGAATGACTGTACCCGTTCTGCACCCCTTGAGTGTGGTTTATTACTCGGTCGCATCAGAGAGCTTGAAGTGTGCAGCTCTCGAGTATTAAAGAGAACGCTTCTCATCGTAGCCGCGAGGACGGACACCAATTTCGCTCTCTAAAATTGGGTTTATATCACATTAAGATTTCATGTCGCTCCAAGTCATCATGAAGTCACCGTGACGCTAGCAATGGCTCACCATACTTCCCTTCTTCTAATCACCACTCTCTTCAGTTTTACTATTTATACCATCTGCACTACTATAGGTTTCACAGATACGATTATTTTTATTGGTTGTTTTTAGGCCCCTCCTCTCCTGACAACCCATTCCTTTCACCGTTCCCTTTATCGCTCTTTCCTATCCCTTATCTTCTCTTCGTTACCTTGTTTGATATGTATTTTAGGCGCTTCCATAAACACAAAGACATACCCTTTCTCTTTCATACAAACACACGCATTAACAGTACCCTCGCTAACCCTCACAGACACACACACCCACACACGCACCCTTAAACTTAAAGTGCATACACGCGGATAAACTAACGCTTTATTATGAACACACCTTCCCACTCTCATGTATCCCCGACCTTTCTCTCTTTCACACCTTATGATCTTGTCGATTTTCATATTTCTCGATATCATTGTTTGTGTTTTGTTTGGTTTGATTAAACTTTCAGCTCCCCCCCCCCCACTTTTATCCAAACATGCTACCTCCATTTTGTCGGTGCACTTTACTTGGAATGATTAATTTGATACATGCAGGGCTATGGCACAGACTCCTATGTAAATTAAAACTTTATAAAAGGAAAGATTTTCATGAGGTAACTCTAAGATATGGAAATATAGGTCATATGTTGCTAGAGGCTGTTGAAAAAAAGGCAAGCACTTATACGCCCCCGTATTCTTCTAGGTTCTTCACGACATCAAAATGCTCACCCCTTTCTTCCTTCCGTTTGTTTGAATTTATTATTATGTTACCATTTACTCATTTGGTACCGGGGGTGTACTCTCGAAAAGACAAATAAAAATGTGAATTTCTAATATACATGTAGAGTAAGATTGAACTTAAACCCTTGTTTGTTTGTTTTTTGGTAAATTCCTCATTCATTCTCAACGTTTAAATTTGATAGTTGTTGTGTCCCATGTATGTATGACGAAGAAACTTTTCAATTCAAAGAAGAATGACCAAAACTTGGAAAGAAACAGAAATGAGGAAACAGATAGCTGGGTTAGCACTTTAAATGAGTTTAAAGTTCTAATTTTCTTTTAATATTACTTCTGGTGAAATCAAATAATATATTTAAAGGGACCTAAAAATGTGAGTCAAGTATTCATGTTTGTAATTTCACAAGTTTATGAATACAGGAGCTGATACAATGAACCACAAATGGCAATATTATGTCACTGTGGCTTGATCACATTTCTGACTAATCTTAATAACTTTTAAATCCCTGGGTAAATGACTTAGTTGTACATTTTACTTACATCCTTTTCTACTCGTTCGAGAGACTGATTGCAGTACGCCAAACTTCATAGCAAATTAATCCCAGTAGAGCTCCTACCATCGTTTCCATGACAACCTTAAGATTCTTGTCTTAATAGATGTTTTACCAGGTACCTGTCTGTGTATTTTCTCGGTTTTCTTGAAATCAGTGATTCAGAATTAACTCGTGAGCTCTGTTTACGGTCACGCATTTTCAATGTGGTTTGACAAGAAGGAACCATCTTATTACTGTCAAGAGAGTCAGAGTGGGTCACACTGCGATAGCTTCAGAGCTTTAAGATCTGTCTGAGGAGGTTTTTCTTGATCTATTCATGAATATACCGAGGTCAACTCTGCTTCCCTTCCAAGTTTCATATACACCACCTTTATCTTGCTTTATGATCGGTCGGGTAAATGCTCTTTTCGTATCAACCATACCATTCATGTATACATGACAATTTTCAAAATTTTCTCGATAATTTTGTTCGTTTACTGGATAATCGGAATAGATCCAACCATCTCAATGCATAAAGCATCTGGTAAACCTGATGATATGACTTATCTCTCCGTTTCTCCACAATCATATTGACTTGTCTTGGGTATTGATTTTTGTTTTTCTATTCACGTCATATATCAGGTTTGAATCCTCAGACAGTGATGGCTATATTCCTTTAGGTTTGTATCTATCAATTAGAGAAGTTGGGACACCCTTTACTTCTACATCTCCCTCCAGAGTTCTTATTAGTGGCATAATCATTGACGATAATTAGTTCCTGTGGGATTGTAAATAGTTTTGTCTATGCCATCGGCATTGGAAAGATAAATGTCCAGATCTCTCCCCGTACACCTTCTGTTCTATAATTACCTATTTCTCACAGTTGATGATTAACTTTTAATGTGTCCGGAAGGAGGATGGAGGGCGCTCAACTAAGTTATTTGTAGCGGATGTCAAAACGCCCCAAAAGATGGGGATGTCTGTTCCTGGAGAGGGAAGGCAAAGAGAAAAGATATCCTTTCAATTTGGTTATTTTTACTTCACTTGTATTTCAGGAATCTCTTCCTTAACATTGGTCTGGATTTTTAAGCGATCTTTCCCTTATTAGGAGCGCATTGATCAGAAGTTAGGAAAAATTATGGACATACATTAAGGTGTCAAATTTACCAATAAAGAATCCGGCGTATGCGTTTACAGGTGTTTTCAAACTTGCGCGTGTGTGCAGTTTAATTTCTAATATATAATAATAATAATAAGTATTTTTAATGCGCACTTTCTAATGGATCATTACTCTATTAAATAAACAAAAGCATTGTAAATAATCACAATTAAAATCATCAAACATAACATTCATATGAGGAAAAGACATGGCCTTCACTAATATGATTGTAAAAATAGGTGATATTTGACACTTGATTGAAATGTCTTAAGAGTGTTCATATTCCTTATAGTACTTGGCAGTCTATTCCACATAATTGGGGCCACATAGCTAAAAGCCCGATCTCCATAATGCTTGGCCCTGCTACGCGGAATCACGAAGGTGGTAGATGTGGAAGATCGTAAAGAATAGTGGCACTGCTTCACGACAAGAAGATTCTTGATCTAAGTAGGTGCTGCATCGTGAAGAGCTTTGAACACTAATGTCAGGATCTTGTATTCAATTCTTCTCGACACAGGAAGCCAGTGGAGTTCTTTTAGGGTTTGAGTAATATGTTCGTATTTGCCCACTCCTTTAAGAAGTCTGGCAGCGTTGTTGAGTATTCTTTGTAGTCTTGAGACCGAAGAATGTGGTAGACCAGCAAGCAGGGCATTACAGCAGTCCACTCGCGACGTGACAGGGGCATGGAAGACTTTTGCAGCATCTGGTTAAGAGAGGAATCCGCGAATCTTCGCTACGTTTCGCAAGTGATAGAAAGCACTTTTGCAGGTTTAACGAAATATGTGCATCCATGTTCAAAGACTTGTCAAAATAAACCCAAATCTCGAACAGTATTAGAAACATGCAGAACATCTCCGTTTATTGTAAGTTCTTGCAGGTCAAAAGTGGATTGCTGGTGACGTGAACCAATGAGGAGAAGATTTGTTATCGCATTGTTCAGTTTCAGGAAATTTCTCTCCATCCATGTCTGCATATCCTTTACACAGTTCTGAATACGAAGGTATGCATTATTTTGGTCAATACCTTGATTGATAGCCACATAAAGTTGAGTGTTGTCTGCGTAGAGATGGTACTTCATGTGGTGATGCCGCGCAATGTCTCCAAGAGGGACTGTGTACATAGTAAACAGCACCTGTCCTAGCACAGATCCCTGCGGTACACCACAATCTATGATGTATTTCTCGGATGTGGTATCCCCAACTGCTACCTGCTGGGATCTCGCCTGCAGATATGACTGAAACCATTCAATAACATCACCAGTTATTACAAAGCGGTCAGACATCCTTCTCAGAAGTAACTCGTGATCGACAGTGTCAAACGCTGCTGAGAGATCAAGCAGGACAAGAAGCACCATCTGCTTTTTGTCTACAGCTGTTAGGATATCATTTGTCATTTCTACGGAAGTGTCATCTTCTGGACAAGATGGCGAGATGTTTTGTCCTGCTATGTCGACTTCATGGCCTTACCATGTCATATGACGAGATATTTTATCATGCCATGTCGATTTGACAGCATTACCCTGTCGACATTTTAACATTTGTCGCCATTGCGAGAAAAGGATGTCTTCCCAAGTCTCATAAAAATTAACATGTATATGTGGTCATGGTGAATTGAAATATCGTTATCTACTACCCATCTTGACTTGACGATATACGACTTTCTATAAGTCGACTTGACGGGATAATTTTTCCCGCTATGACAATTTACGTGTAGCCTTTTTATAAGTCGATCTGACAAGATATTAGACATCGCTGTTCATATGCTACTATTTATATGAAGGCTTGGTAATGTAACGTATCTTACTCTGTCGAGTGTCCACATAATAATGTTATGAAGTCGACAAGGCAAGATGAAATGTCTAGATAAACACTTTAAAGCTTCCTTACATTTCATTTCGGTTATTTCGTGCCAATTATTGATTCAGTTCTGGAGCGTGTCTCACCGACAACTGTCATCTGACAAGTTGTTGCCACGTTCAGCTTGTCTAATACATGCTTTTGATATATACGCATATATAATATGAATATCTGGTCGTTGGTCTATGACCGATTACAGTAAAATAGTTAAATGCAACGCCCCCACCCTACACCCTCTGCTGATGCTCTTTATTCTTTATAATAGGTTTCCTTCTTCGGAATTGTAGCTGTGTTACAAGTGATGGCTTTTTAGGTCGTAAAAAGCTCCTGTTGCGTCAGGACCATATATGGCCCACTTGGGATTTACTCGTTCAGACGGCAGGCCCATATTATGGCCCATAAAGTAAAGAATATAATTAAAATCAGTATTTACCCATTTTACCTTAATTAAGATAATAAAATTTATCACTTATTGATTACAACGATCGCGATCTTGTTTTAGAAAATGATCACATTACTGACGACCAGTCCTGCGTCCTTCACTCCCATCTGTCTGTGTGCAATCATTGTAAAGTGACCTATAGTTTGGAGGCACTGTTGATATCATTATTTATTCATTCTTGACCGGAAAGACTGGCCTGGTCGAAAAAGTGGGGGGGGGGGGTTCTTATTGTCAGAAAACCAGTAAAAATTGACTATTTCTGCCACATAAAAAAAAATCGATTGACCTGGTCAGTATAATCTAGTTGATGAATAGTTCTAAAATCCTCTCCCCGCAAAAAGTGCATGCAGTGGAAGGAATCGCACTATGATAATATTGATAAGATACCTCCCTCTAAAAAATACACCTTTTTTATATGATAGCGATGTTATTTCTCTAACAGACGTTATAAATTCATTCATTTATTCGACAAATTGTTAGTAATGCAAGTTTTCCCCAAATGAAACACGACGTAAACAAAGGAAGTAACATATCATAATGTCAAATACGTATAACATTTAAGTCCACTTTTATATTGTTATGCATTATCTTCTGCATGAAATCAATGAATTCACTTGATATTCATAGTTGTCTTCGACATATTATATAGCATTTATATTCTAAGATCATCACTTGAGATTGAAGTGCTTAAAAACAACAATAATATTATTCTTGTTTGTTGAAACTAAAATCTACCACTAATCTCCAGCGATCACAAAGATGCTGAGCGTTCCATTATAAAAGTGGCTCAATTTTCCAATATTCCATTTCGAAGGATTAGCCTTTTGAATATGGAACGACAACTGAAGAAAGCTCATCGCTCAACTTAGGAGATTGCTGAGAGGATTGTACGTCTACAGCTTGTTTACCTTGCTTAGAAAATTGCATACGGATAAGCTGCAAGGCGTGGTTATAAGATGATTTCTTAAAGGAGGATTCAGCTCGATGTGAATGCGAGAAAAAAGGACAAAAATGATAATTTAATATTTTTAAAATATATATTATATAAAGATATGGATGCCTTTACCTATCTTTTTCAAATACAATTCTAATTCCGAATTTGAAATGTTATTTTGAATGTAAGCCGTGCAAAGCAATTAGTCAATATTCTATCTGGTTGTGTCCAATTATAACTAATGAGTATACTTATGGAAGGCATTTGGAGATTTCCGTTTATACATTAACATTATGAAAACGGTGAACGTGTTGCCGATTAAATTAACAGCACTACGAAGCTCTTGCAATTCCTGAATGTCGCCAGAATAGATTTGTTAAGATCACTATAATAAGCGAAGTACTGAGGACGAAACATTGGAAACAGTAACTTCCGAGTCATCCGGGTATGTTGAGGCATTTCGATAAAAAAATATGTCATGTTCTACCAGAGCAAATATCGCAGGAGCATATGTCGTGGCACTGTAATATCGGCTACGTGTTTATTTCAATTTGGAAATTGGCATCATAAATGTGTTTGGCTGAATATTCTCAACCAATAAAACTTCAATTGCTGTAGGAGATGATTGTTCCATTAATGAATAGGGCTGTAAAAGTCATGTTAAATCAATTATTCTCCGCTAGGGTTTTGCCAATATTGGTTACCATTCGCCATGTGACTTCGCACTTTCTGAGCCCAAAGCTTTCAATTGGTAATGACGTCATTGATTTTGTTCCCATTCTCGCGCGAGGAACAAAACAATCAGTCGCTCTCCAACATCCAGATCAAAAGCTAGTGTTTTCCCATCCGCTCCTCATCGGGTAAAATGCCATTCGTTCCCATGATGAAAACATTTTGACGTAATGTATGCATAATTAATTCTATCAATTACGCTCCCCTAAAATAGAGAGTCTGTAATCTAATTTTGAAGAGAACCTCTTTTAGATATCGCTTTAATGAGAAAACCAAGGCTTTACACTGGAATAATGATTGTTACTGGGAAATTCAAGGTTTTCTATTTTAACATTGGGCATCGTTAAAGCAGGAGTCTACTCCCAACTCCCTGGTTAATGTCTCCCTCCCCGTCATCACTTTGGGTTTTTACATTAGCAATGGTTAAGGAGAGAAAGAGTGAGTTTACGATTTGTTGCAAGATCCTAGTAACGGCGCACTCTAATAATCAGCTTTGACGGCTGCTATATCATCTTACACATACGGACGGCAGCATTTTTTTAATTAATCTATTTATTTTTGGGGCGGAAGTTGTAATGCAAAGTCTAATGCCTATACTACCTTTGCTAAGATAATCGTACAATGGATTAATCTACGATTTACCCAGCAAAATGGGGCATCGTTGGTTGGTACAGGTTATGATGCAATATTTTGGCCATCATGCGCTTTCTTGTTGAAGGCGATCTACAGGGGTCAAATATAAAGCCAAAAAAGAGCCTTAACGAGTTTGGAGAGATATTGTGCTTGGTTGTAGGTAGGTCGTGTGTTTTCTGCGCAGTATATACTTACTGAGATCGTACAAAGATCGTTAACGATATATTTAAGGGCTTAGATCTTACGAGCTTGACTCCGTTCTAAACAAAATTGTAGATGGTACGAAAACGGTGCGATATTCGTATGCCACTCCAGTGAGATCGTGCGATTAGGTGGACGCGATCAGTTACTGTCGCATTATGATGATCGAAGACCAGGGGCCCGTTTCATAAAGGACTTGCAACTGTTGTAACTTTGCTATAATGGCAACTACCATGGTAACAGAGCTCAGTAGACAATCAGAATCAAGGTTTCCATGGTAGTTGCCACAATGGCAATGTTAAAACAGTTGCAAGCCCTTTATGAAACGGGGCCCAGATCTCGAATAAAAAATGCCTTTGTCGAGACATCCAAGGCGTCTGACTGCATGCATAGTGTACAAAAATCCGGGGTTCGATTCCCGGAACGGGGAAAATGTGTGTGTGTGTTTGTGTTGCAAAATAAACTCCTACAAATCCTCACGCGCACACACCCACCCTCACGCACTCACTCACTGACATCCACACACAAAATAATGGAAGGAAATCGATATGCATGAAGCGCATCATGATTTCATGCGTCATCCAACATTGTATCCGGGCATCATGGTCTAGTTTCGAGAGCTATTTGAAAGCTAAATTGCAACTATTTCATGGAAACTGCAGGGATCGTTTTGTGGCATGATCGAGAATAGCTGTCATTTTGTTTAACTACTTTCCAATTACATTACGCCATTCCACCATCTTCGATGTAGTTTTTCTTTTAACCGCAGACGGTCCATTAACTTCGATCCAAGATTGTGGGAGACAGGGTGAAGCAACCCTTGCATACAGCTTGTGCCTCTGTTACCAATTCATGTAGAGTAATAGAAGAATTCATCTGATATGAGATGCCTGCACATATTCACCCTTTTCACGGAAAGATAGCCGCCGGAATTGGGTCTCCTCTTGGTATATAACAAGACCCCATGTTTTAAGGGAGAATGCCATGTCAACATTACCGCGGAGTTACGATGGGTGAGAGAGTGGTTAGAGAGAGAGGGGGAGGAGGGGAGGGAGGACGAGAGGATGGGTAGGAGGGAGAGAGAGAATTAAGGGGGGTGGAAATAGGCTGATGTTGCCCCCTTCCCCCCCCCCCCAAAAAAAAAAAAAAACATGATGACTGTAATAAGTAGAATACACAAGAGGAAAAGAGAGAAAATGAGCTTGGCGGAAATACAGAAAATGAGTGGAGAAAGATATGAAGTGGAAACAACATTTCGAAAATCAATTATTAGTTCAATAAACTCATTTCGAATACGCCTATTCTCGGGAAGCTTAAATTTAAATTTAACACACTGAATGAATAAAACCAGATGCATAAAATAAAATTAGCCTCACGTGAACAGAAGTGATATGCATGCCCTTATTTATTAAATCCCCGATACGCCCCAATAAAGGGAAATATAAAGAGTGGGGCTGAACATTGAGACTTAACCAAACACAAAACCAAACACAAATGGCATTTATTAAGCATCTTGCTATTGATTCACCGGGCTTTTAGTTCATTACATGAATTCCAGTATTGATTTTTTTAGTTCAAGGGGTGATAGTCACGGCGGTGATGAATACTAAGGTAATTCACATCTACAAACTCACGGTACTGAATCGTGATTAACATAATCACAATAATTACTCTAATGTCGCATTATTACTGCTTTCACTGAAATTGAAATTGGCCTTAGGAGCCGCCCTGAAAAAGAAAGAGGAAGAGAGAGAGAGAGAGGGGGAGGGGAGAAACAGAGGGGAGTAGGATGGCGGAAGGATGGAGAGAAAGAAAGTGTTAAGAGTGAGAGGTGGAAAATAGAATGTTCAGTGATTGTTTTTAAATAGAACATTAATGAATAATGAACTGAAATTGGAAGACAAAGAAACTGTTATTTTTGTTTCTATCATTGTTACTATCATTATTATTATTATTATTATTATAATCATCATCATTATAACTAGTATTGCGGGAGCTAGAATTCAGAAGGAAATCACAGGAGAAAAAGGACGAGGAAATAGGAAGGAAAAGATACAAGAAATGAATGTGTTTTAAGTTACAAACGATTAAATCCTTTGTTATAATGAAACTTTAAAATGGGAGAAAGGCAAGATAAATATATTAAAAGAAAAGAGAAACTGGAGGGTTTGTAATAAAGAGAATATACAGATTCATCGATATTATTCCATATTATGTTCATAAAATAATAACGTAAAAAGTATAATGCTCCAATTGAGGAGTTACATTCCTTGTTTTACTGATACGATTTCTTAGTCTTCATCCAACTTTACCAGTATCATTTTAATATTACCCATTTAAATGAGTTGCATAATTATATTCAATTTGTGTTATTCCTTAATTATATGAATATAAGAATATCATAATAGAGAAAATTTGAGAAATCTACTACCAGTACTATGATTATTCTAGCAAACATACAACGCAATA
Organism: Lytechinus pictus; assembly: GCF_037042905.1. Classification (NCBI taxonomy): domain Eukaryota; kingdom Metazoa; phylum Echinodermata; class Echinoidea; order Temnopleuroida; family Toxopneustidae; genus Lytechinus; species Lytechinus pictus. The sequence continues at coordinate 34,581,866 of NC_087247.1, forward strand.
GCTTATTACCGGAAGCCTGAAAGGTACATGTATACGTAAATCATTAACCTATATTGGCACAACAAATTGCCCCTCGTTGCTGCACAATCGCTATGGAAACACATTTATTTTAGGGAGGAGTATTGGTAAGGGTGTTCTGAAAGCATGAAAATGGCTGAAAGAAGCTCAATTACCCTTTTCGAAAAGCCACTTTAATGACCTTCTTCTTTAAAGCATGAAATCTAGAAAACCACCTCCGATTTTAGTCTCTCTCAACGGACCCTATACGATACGCTACTGAAGTGATAGGGATATTTTTTTTTTCGAATTTCGATTGGGTTGAGATGAGCTGTGATGGTTTCTTTGTTGTTGTTTTTCCGGCGATGGGGTGGGTGATGACTTCAAGGGGTTTTAAATATGGCTTTCATGAACTTGCGTCTGTGTTCAAAGTACTACTGAGTGCATGAGGGTGAGAGGGGGGAGGGGTTGAAGAGAGTGGATGAGGGTAAAGAGAATAGTGACATATTTTGTAAAAGCGGTAATATCAACAAAATCGCAAATAAAACAGTATACAATTATTGGTAAATTGCCGATTCGTCTACTGCCAACTCGTCCACTCACCACATGGTCTACTTTCATTCAGTCTCATGCCATTCCGTTCATCAACATTTCGTCTAATAACCATTCGGTCCACTAAACATTGGGTCCAATCATCACTTCGTCTAAACACCATTTCGTCTCATACCGTTGGTCTAATATCCGTTTCATTTTCATTCATTTTGCATAATTTAAAACTAATTAAAATAAAATAAATGGCTATTGGACCAACTGGTTATTAGACGGAATGCAATTAGACTAAATGAAAGTAGACCATGTGGTGAGCGGACGAACTGATGGTTGACCTAATGATAGTAGACGAGTTGGCAATTAGACGAATTTGCGTCTGTCTGTCTGTGTGTGTGTATTCGAGTTTTGTCAGACGTGTTTCAATCAGATATGATTATTTACGTCTGGGACCGACCTTTAACGTCACCATCCGAAACACGTGACCAGGGCTCGAACCTCGAACATCTGCATCAATTTGTAACTTCCCCACATAGCTTGAATTACAGGCGCACGCCACAACGCCCAGTTGCATTAGACGAATTGGGAGTTAACCCAATTATTTGTATAGAATTTACATGTTAATCGCTGCTTATAGAGTTTTACGATATATTTTGATAAATTTTAGATGACGAGTGTAATATTTTTTTACTTGTCTTGCTTGTAAATCTTTTTGCGAGTGTCAAGATTTGTTTATCTTACTTGTAAATCTTGTGAAAATTGTATTGGGGGTGGGGGATGAGATGACTCTATGTATCTGATATCAGGGATTGAAACATATAGTAAGAAAAAGAGAGCGAGATACATCCGCTTCTGGGAATTGCTTAACGAAATTTAAAAAGAGAAATTCTACTGGAGAGATGGGGATGATAGCGTATAAAATTTATTATAAAAAAAAACCCTACTACAACTACATTGCAATGCAACATAGCGAACAGCACACTGTCGGATGATGTACTTCAGGGACAAAGATGGGCATTAGCGCTAATGTCAAAGTGACATTCAATTTCAGTAAAATATAAATAAAATGGAAATATCGTCCTTGTGACAAGCATCACAACAGGCATTCATTGTTTAAGCGAACTCCATTTTCTTTGTAGACGTGATTGCGAAAACTCTGGAAACCCATTTATATTATAAGTATAACCTTAATATAGTATACCATGCATTATTCTACGCCGTGATTCTGAATAACCTTGCCTTGAAAAAGGAAGTGCGGTTGTAAATTACGTCAGTTGTGTTTCAATGCTCAATAAAAAAATTACCGTAAACAGCATTATTTCTTTTCTGACAGTAGTAATTAAAAATTTTATATTTTTAATCGAGCGAGTCTATTTCCAAAACAGATCAAAAGACGCAAATAGAACTACATCCATTTGCATTTAATGCGAAATTCGCACACTGGAAAAAAAACGTAAACCTATAACGCCAACATGACCGAAGTGATGTTTGCGCGTTTGAAATGTGACAAATCACATACACTCACTTTAAATTGCTTTCATTCATTCGACACAACTTTGATATTAATTAGAATGGGGGCTTAGTACTTAGTAGCTGATAAAAAATAACAAAATTTCAAACATCAACAAAATTAAAGAGATTGGATGCAAAGTCTGGCGTGAAATATCAGATTTTAAAATTAGATATAACTAGAGATTGTACCTTCATTGAGTTTCATTTCATATGTATTTATTCGAAATCCACATTTATCGCTAATATTATCTGAGTTGAATTACAAACAAAGTTATTTATATCATACCTTTGGGTTTTCGTATAAAGCTTGTGACAAATAATACTATCCTATAATTACAATAATCATCCGGGGTAACATCAAATGGATGGGAGACAAACGATGAAAGAGGTTTGAAAGATTGTGGTAAGATGATTATCTTCGACATTCATGAATATTACCTGTGTGTATAGTCCTCTAACACCCATACAATCTAAAGTATATATATTCCTAGATTATTTCAATTACATTTATTTCCTGAAATCATGTTTAGGGCCTTTCCTTTATGTATGTTATATATAATTCTGCTTTTCTTTTATAAAACGTAGCTGGTTTTGATTTGGTCCACTTTCACAAAGAAAGTGCACCTTGAAATTTTGAGACCTACTTTTTTTTTCTCATATAAGTTTAATCATTATGGGCTGAAAGTACAATCAACATGAAAGAGCGGTTCTTTGATCAACTGTTGTTCTCTATCAGGGCACTGTATCAACAACTGCGCGCTATAAATTGTCGACCCCGAGACACATCCCGGTTACAATGCTATATCAAATTACGAGTGGGATACCTTCTTTTATTCGTCGACCTAGAATCCATTACGTCCAAACAGACCTTGGTGTGAAGTGGTTGTCGATAAAAGACATATGCTGAAAGATGAAACAGGTCTGGAATTATGAAACTTTGAAGCATGCCTTTCACCGAATGTAATTTATTGACTGTGAATATTATTCAAAGAGCGGGATTTTCGAAGTGAATTTAAATGTTTGACGTAGGCCTAATAACTTCATGAAACAGTGCTAGAAGTCATGCATTTTCTTGAGAAACATCTATTACAGCGTTCCTCTTTTCTCGACCACAATTAGTAATTGTATTTAAACTCTGCGGCCAACGACGTAATCTTATCACACTCTCTATCGTCTGTGGTTTAAGCCAGGGTGTCGCTGCAAAAAATCTCGACCATAGCAATCAAGGCGCCAAACACCTTGTAAATGACATATAGAAATTACAGATGATGGATTGTTCAAATGAGCCTCATACAAATGATATAGCGGCCCCTGAAAACGTGTGAATTCACACATACGAAGGAATGATCGGTGTATTACGGATAGAGAGACCTGGAGGAGAGCATGTAGAAGGGGCAAGAAATCAGAGAGAGTAAGCCAGTAATCATGAATAAGTTAGAATGTCACGAGTCCTGGTCGAGGAGTCGGTGCTATATTAGGAAGTGGTCTAAGTCTAGAGGGGTAAAGCGATGCGGGAGAGTTATATATCGTGACATTGGGTGTTTATTATTCATAGCTATATCATGGTTTAATAATGTACTCATTCTAACCACTAGGATAATGGATTGATAATGCATCCAAAAATATTCATAGCACATAATACATTGCAATCTATGATTGTTTGTTATCATTTAATGTAGAATTGTCGTGCATTCTTTAAAAAAATATATCAAATGAAATACTTGCCCAATCCGAGTTTTGTCATGATTTTTTTAAGCGAACTTCTCTTATGAAGAAAACAAACTTGTGATAAATAAAATTGAATAAAATTTACAATCGGAACATAAAGTTTAATCATTCTTGGGTTAAGAGGAACATGCATGTTGGCAAAAACAGTGCCATATCCTGCGTACATTTTACACAAACTCATGTTGAAATTTAGCCACGAAACATAATTATGTTTTACCTATTTCCCTCTACCCAACAAGCATGCATGTCTCCTTGCATTGGATAACATTCATGATATTTAACTCAACTGTTTTAGAATGAATAAATAAGTATGGGTCTTAAAGAAAATGATCTTTTCTCTAAATAGAAAATGACGAATAATTGGGCTATACGGAATCAAGGTAATGAGTTCTTGGCAAGTCAGGGGGCCGTTTCATAAAGCTGTTCGTAAGTTAAGAGCGACTTTAAGAACGACTGGTGAGCCTTTCTTACGCGCTTAACCATCGCCAATGATTATACCATTTTTCACAAGAAAGGATCGCCAGTCGTTCTTAAAGTCGCTCTTAACTTACGAACAGCTTTATGAAACACCCACCTGGTCTGGTATCAAGAGCGGGTGGGGTGGGGGAGTGTAATCGTTTGTCCAAGGATAGAGCACAAACGGAAATTCATGAGAACTATGGCAGTTGAATTCATGACTATTCTCGATAGTTTAAAAAATTGATTTGCCATATTTCATGTACCGTCAGAGCACGAGATGCACTGGTTGTTTCCTCAGAAATAAAGCAATATCTGGGTCTGTGTGGGTGCGTGAGGGTTGTATGGGTGCGTGTGGGTGTGGGTTTGGGTGTGTGAGAGAGACAGAGTACGTGGATGACAAAGCTAGTAAGTCTTTATACAACAAGTGGTTATTTTTGTACAAACTTGATATCTTCATTAGATAACTATCTTCAGTCCACTTTATTAATATTGCTCTTGATTTTATAGTGATACATATTTCATTCTTATGCCTCCATTACTTGAATTCAATTATACTCTCGTCCTCGATGCTCTAACCCATTTTCGGGATTGAACTAAGATTTGGGGAAAAATTCGTCGTCCGTTGGATTTCAACCGCGCTTAGAATAATCAACATGTCCTATGTTTACGGAACATTTTATTACCTGGGGAACTGATTCGTTAGAGCGATTCCCGATGTAAGGTATTCACTTAACTTCTTTAGATCACGCTCGAATGTATACAGTTTGATTTTTTCTCCCATGTATTCTTTAATTCTGCTAAACCTTATTCTCCATTATTATGTTCACATCTTCCTTAGATCGTGCTTGGATGTATACACTTTCAAGATATTACCCTCCCTCACTCCCCCTCTCTATCTTTTTTTCTCATGTACTCTTTCTGCGTCTATCTCTCCTTCATCCTGTTCTTCATCTTCAAGATTGTGTTCACCTCTTCCTTAGATCATGCTTGGATGTATCATGTATACATTTACAAGATGCCCCCTCACTCTCACTCTCTTTCTTTTTCATGTACTGTTTATCTCTCTCTCTATCTCTCTCTCACCCTGTCTCTCTTTCCTTCATCCTGTTCTCCCCCTTCAAGATTATGTATGTTCATATCTTCCTTAGATCGTGCTTGGATGTACACACTTACAAGATGCCACCCCCTTATTCTCTCTGTTTCTCTCATTTATTCACTCTCTCTCCCACTCCCGCTTTCTTTTTCTATGCATATCTCTCTTTCATCCTGACCCCCTTCAAGATTATTTATGTTCACGTCTTCCTTAGATCGTGCTTATATATGTATATATATATATAATGTATAATATACTTTTCAAATGGATACTCTCCCTCACACTCACCCTCTCTATCTGTTCCCTTTATTCTCCCCCTCTAGTTATCCCTTCTTCAGCCTGTTCCTCCTTCTAGGCTATGCTCACATCTTCCTTAGATCGTGCTGGGAAGTATACAATTTCAAAACGATGCCCCCTCTCTTTCTCTCTCTCTGTCTCTCTCTGTCTCTCTTTGTGCCTCTAATGTATTTTCATTCTCTCTGTCCATCCCTTCTTCATTAAATTTGCTAATCAATGTTTCTTATATTTGGACATTTTGTTAAAAATCGGTTTAATTCTCTCCGCTTTCTATTTTTTTCACAGAAGACAGACAAAATGATGAAACAGATGTACAAAAGGTGAGTGCCTTCACTTTCTATCATCAAAATGTTAGTTTTATAGGATGAATTCTGAGGACCTGCGTGTGGTTTTTATTTTACACAAAAAATTAAGTGGTCATGTCCTGATGCGGTTTGTTTGAATTTCATTAATCTAGGATTTTACAGTTCGGATGATCACAGCCGTTTCTTTGAAATTTCACAATGATTTGTATAATTTGTATTACATTCTTATATTACACTGAAAATTATGCTGTGTTGCAATGTATTGCATTTCTGTCGTTGTTATCTATTAAGGATTTTGAAAAATATTCATGAAATTGGGTTAGCGCTCCATGTTGGACTATAATGCATCACATAATTAGAAGTTTCGATTTGAGACAGAATGCATATTCTCCCCAGATCAAAAATATATAAAGCTTTGCTCCGGGGAAATCAAAATCATGGTTATATACTCAAAATAGAACAACAAACAGAGAATTTAAGTTGACTGATGAGTGTAATAGAGACAGCGATGAAAAAAAAGGAATGATTGATGAACGGTAACCAGTGATGGAAGCAATTCAAAAAAGCGATGTTACCAACCGTATCAAAGTAGATTTTTATTAGACTTGCAAAAACATGCTGCTAAAAGCAGAATACCCTACGTCTACCACACTCTCACGAACTGATAGAGATTTATTACCCTCGTTTTCAGAGACATAAATCTTCTGACTACTTTAAACAAGGCTGTAGATAGCCCCCACCACACACACACACACCCACACACACGCACACACCATCCAATCTTGATGACGTGCACCCGGCATGCACGTAAACACAAAAACGCGCACATAGATTCTTAGATAGGTAAAAAGGAAATTTGAGAAAATAGCAGAAGGGAAATGGTATAGGCTGATTTTCTTTGTCGTCTCGAGTAGGTTTTCCCGCCTTGAAATTCCAAAAGTAAACGGAAGGGAACCGCGTAGAAAATTGAATATACCCGGGAGGCAAACAAGTTACACCTGCATGCCAAGAACCGGTCTAACAAACCCATGTCGGCAATAGTACGAGTCAACCCGATATGTGCCATTTCGATACACTGTCCAGAATGTTGCTTTTTCTGAATAGAAAAAATTACATCACATTTATGTTAGACATGTAGTATGAAATATATATTAGCGTTTGATATAAGTTTTTATCATCTTCGACCTACTATTTTGATATATTACATTATTTAATAATATGATTAATGTTTTGGGGTGATCATGGTCATCACACATCCCAATAAAGATGAAATTAGCAATATATATAATGTAAAATAAATATCAAAATAATGAAATTTTGTATACAGAAAGATGCATGCGAACTGAAAATGATAAATACATCTGTTTCTATGATTAATCTTTCACAAAATATGAATAATTCGCCATGAGATGATTAGCCCCAGTGAAATTGGGTCCTGATTACCAATTAATTCTCGAATTTCTCTATATCAAACTTACTGCGACAGGCGGTTTCCTGCTTAAAATATCCTTGCCGACGATGTTTTTAGGTTTATTCCTTTGTTCCGTTTATTTTACCCGCGGCCTTTCTGTTAATTAGTGACAGCGCAATGTTTATACGAAAATTCAGATAGCATGCACCGCATGCCTGTTATCCGTTTTAGGCATCCAGTTATCTATTCTTTCATCTAATATTCTTCTCCATAGAAGGGCTGCCTTGGTAACAAGCTCTCTTTGAAAGTAAGCCATAAGAAATCGGGTCAGGGAATTATTCATGGATGTTCTATCGATTCGGTCAAGAAAAAAAAAATTAATGGTTTTGAATTATTTTGTGCGTAAAAGAAGAATGGAGATAATGTCCTCCCCCTTCCCTCTCGTTCTCTCTCTTTCTATTTTCCTCTCCCATCCTCTCCCATCCTCTCACATCTTCTCTTCAATAATAAGTGCAGAATTCACACTCCAGTAACAACTCATTCATTAAGAAAGAATACAGAAATACATCTATATTATGTATTCAAAAGTTTTCGTCGCCTTACATAAGAACATAATTAATCCTCGAGTGATAATAAGAGAGAATAAGCAGCCCTTCTTCGTGTCATTGTGGCGGACGCAACAGAGCTCTCGCCGCTAATGCAATTTCACGTGAGAATAACAAGTTAATGAAATCAATTTCATTAACAAAAATAAGAAAGAAGATAGGAATAGATTAAATGGAAAATCGATTATTTACGATTCGTGCATTCATAATTGTACAGGCTGAATGAATAATTGCATTGACAACCTCAATCGTTATTTTTTGTTAATATGTTTGTTCTCTCACCTTCATCATCTCATATATCTACGTAATAATTGTTTGGATGATTCCTCCTAATTAGATAGCGTCATCACCCAGGAATATTTGCAATCAAATCTATTTCTACAAAATATATACTTCATTTTCAATAGCGATTTCTATGAAGGTTTGTGACTTTTGTCAAAAATTCAATTGTACTGTTTTATCGTAAAAAAAGAATCATAAAAATCAATAAATGTCCTTCGTAGTGATCCTGAAAGATTGCTGATGACAATCACTTTTCATTTGTCATTCGGGATGATATTTGTAAATAAGCCTATGGTGGTTGCTAAAATTAGAGACTTTAACGTTATTGACTTCCCTTTGTATCGCAATGTATTTTAATGGGCAAATCGCTCGCGAGTGAGCGATGGCCACATCAATTTTCATGGCGTGCCGTAGGACATTAGTTTATTGTTTGCCACTGTGCGCATCGCTGTCGAAATGAAAATTCAGCAGCAAGTTTAAGAATCGGGTGAAGAGGAAAGGTAATGGGGCACGGGAGGGGATGGAGGGGAGGAGAAGAATGGAAAGTAGATATGGAAAAGAGTAATAGTTAATAGGATGAAGCAATAGGGGGAGGAAGGTGCTGATGAGGCGACGATTTCTCATGAGCTAAACTGTTAAAATGCTACGACCTTTCGAGCTACTTCTCAAGCGAGTAATTGAGAGTGTTTGCTGTCAGATTGGGGACCTATTGAGAGACGAGAGGAGTACTTCTGTTCAGATCTGAAAATTAAAAACACCTCAGAATGTGGCAATTGTCCTTGAGGATTACATTTAATCTGCTAATAAACGATCATCAAGTACTAGAATTTTTAAGGCTGGAACTACGGAAGTTAATCTAATTTGTGGGAAAATAGTACATCGTAAATGAGCAAAAGAAATTCTGGTCTTTTGATTTTGATTTCGATAATAAATTTGATATCAAATGAAATAAAACAACAATTTTTTATCTCATTAATAGTAAGGTTTTAATGGGTAGAATCGCGATCTTTTAGTAATTCACTATCAAGTTTTAAAAACTCTTCTATTCTCGAATAAACTTATACGTGCGTTACAGTAAAATCGGTTTTGACCATTAAATGATCATAAAAAGATGGGGAGTCAATACCCTTAAAAAATCATATATACACACCCCTCTCTCTTCTTCTGGCTTTTTTTCTCCCTTTCATTTCCTTTACTCACTTCTTCGCCCTTCTATCTCTCTCCTTCAATCTCTATTATTTCTCATCCACACTATCTCCCTCTTTCTCTCCCTTTCCCGTTACCCACATCACTTCTCTCATTTTGTAAGTAATCTTACTATGCCTTTATCCGGTCTGTTCTCTCTGAGTTCGAGAACCAATCAGGGACTCATCTGGTCATCCTGACGGACAATAATCACCAACCTGTTTGTCTCAACGCGCATTTTCTCATCTGTATGGATAGACTCTGAAAGTCATTTTCACTCCATAAGCCCCTCATTTGAATCAGACTACAAGGGCTTTATCGCCAGGTAGTCTCTCCAGTTGCCATCCATTCGATGTGACTTGGGTGACAATGGGGGTGAATCAAATCGGAGAATCAAACCAAATCAAATTCATCTCCCCACGGGAGGATACCGGATACATTCTCATTTCGCATATTCTATCCGCGACTCGAGCAGATATCGGATCCGGTATGGGTTTCTGCGTCTTTCTTTTTTATTCCAACCGCAATATTCACCTCGTCCCGCCTGAATTGGTTGGTCGTATCTATTCTACCTTCCCTTTTATGCAATTCAGACAAAGAAAGACATGGCCGAAAGTAGATTATATGACATGACACATTGGTACATTATCTTGTTCGGTTTTCGATAAGTTAAAAAAAAAATATCTTACGACTGTATTGATAAGACTCTACAACGTCTTGAGATTGTTGAATCCATATTCAAAAGGGAGGACATTATTACTACTCCTTAGCAATTGTCAATTGGATTTAATCAATTGACGAGTATTGCAAATACAGCCAATCAGATGCATGGAATGACGTCTGTAGCTTATACACAGTTTTTTTAAAAGGTCTCTTCGCGCACGGTAAATCTCCGTTCAAAATGACCCAGGAATAATCAAATTTTCAAAATGTAACATTGGTATTTTTTTTTTTGGGGGGGGCTATGTTGACTCAATAAGATTTACTTGCGTGAATGAGAACATGCTCGAAATGTTAATGTAATATTAAAACTGTGGTTATTCCCTGACCCATAAATGATGATTTAATATTTTTGTATTTAGAGTTTTTTTATGAGGACCAATATTGATTTTATCACGTGTTACAAATAACAGTCCTATTTACCAAGCAGATCCCGATCATGATTCACGTCCTACAATTTTTAATAATTCCAGAATTTAATCATCACGAAATCTGAAGAAAAAAAAATTAACTAAATCTGAAATCCATGCACCGCAGCTCTATTTTCTCAAATGGCCGTATATGCATACACCTAACGGCATCGCTGAAATACAGTTTGTTGTCATGGATATTATATGGTAAAGTCCACATATAGATGGAAACAGTGTAAAAAAAAAAGAGCATTCGCGGTCTTATATTTCTCATCCTCTCTTGCGCATTTATTCAGAAAAAAATTAACAAATTCAAATACTTAAACAAGTAGAAAGTCATAAATGTATAGCTAAAAGAGGGGCTCTTTCATCCACAATGTCGTCGTTTTGGACTTAGTCATCACTTCTCTATTCTCAGGAAAACAAATACGGAGTGATTATACTGGATATATATATATATATATATATGTATATACATCTTTTTATTCCTTTCAATTCATCCAAGGGATATATTGTACATTATCCCTAATTTAATAACTATGGATATAAGATCTCAAAATAGCACAGACTTTTCCCGAATCCCATACTTACAAAAGACGTCAATAATAATTACCTTAGTAGCGATGGTTGTTTTCCTCGGAGAAGCAAAAAACAAAGTCTTTCAGTTTTGTAAATATAATGCCATCAATTAATGATCATCGATATGACGAATGGCGAAGCACCGCTATTTTCAGTTTGAAGGTATCCACCTAATCCGGACAAGTCCATGGATAAACGAGCCTATTTTATCAATAAAAAGAGCACATTTTGAGACCAAAACGTAAGTGGCACTTTGTCGTTAGTTAATGTATATGTCCTTTCCATCCTCGATGATCATTAATATTGATAAGATCTTTATGATAATTGGTCGTACTTGGGCCAATGGAACACTTCCCGATTTATCAAAAGAATGAAATTACGTTTTGAAGTGATGAGAACAGTGTGTAATGAAGACGAAATTTAAGTCATTAACTAGAAATGTGACAATGTTAATCAAGATTTGCCATACATCTAGCCTTAAATTAACCTTCGGATATACCGAGTGTGTGTCCAGCGCAGTGGCATGCGACACAAGATGACGGCGCGCCGGTTGAAAGGATTCTTATCGATATAGTGGTATATGAAAAGTACAATCTATCTTTATAAAAAAAAAAAAAAAAAGCATGGTTAATTTGCTCATATAGGTCTGGGCATTCCTTTCTGATTCAAAATGATTGTAATTGATATTGAAATAGCAGCTGAATAAATGATTTGACTTTGAATCACGAACAAAGTTGCTAACTACCTTTAAAACGAAATCAACCATGGACTTACTAAAAAAATATGCCTGAACCTAATATTACGATATCATCATGATCATAGCATTAAAGGGATGCTCCAGGCTGAAGATGTTTATATTTCGATGAATAGAGTAAAAATTACATAGCAAAGTGCTGATAATTTGATTAAAATCGGATAACAATAACGAAGTTATTGAACTTTAAAGATTTGCTTTATTCCGGTGAAATAGTTCTAGGCATGTCTTCATGAATATTCATAAAATGGGCTGATGATGTCATATCCCCACTTGTTCTTTTGTATTGTATTATATGAAATAAGGTTAGTTATAAGTCATTAGTTATTTATTGCTGCAACTTATTTCATCATAATGGAGACACATCATTTACACATGTATGAAAAAATGAAACCATTGTGGTTTCATGTAATAACATAAGAAAAATGAATGTGGGGATGTGACATCGTCAGCCCATCTAATGAATATTCATGACGACGTGCATATAACTGTTAAAAAAAATATTGCTAAACTTTAAAATACAATAACTTCGTTATTTGTTATCCGATTTTGATGAAATGTTAGCATTTTGCTCTGTGAATTTTACTCTATTTATTTAAATGTAAATATTCTCACCCCGGAGCATCCCTTTAAAAAGTCGTACCACTTGCTGAACTTTCGTACTCATGAGGAGAAAAGTGTTCAGTAAATTATCATTATAATTATTTTCAGTTTTAAATCATTATAAAGAACCCTTTGCTATTATTGATCATCACCATCATCATCATCTCCAGCATCATCATTAAAGATATTGGGGGTTATTATCATTCACCAAGAACCGATACCTGTTGGAAGAAAAGATTGAATGATGCAAGATGAAAACAAGCACAATGATCATATCCTGTCTTCGTAAAGCCAGATGCTTTAAAGAAGAAGAGAGAGTCTCAGTATTATCTCAAGGTTTTTTTAAATACACATATCTCTGAAAAAAGTAGTGTTTGTCAAAGAAGGCATCTGGCTATTTACCCCTAGAACGATCCATTTCAGTCAGCCATAGATCGGCATCAAGTATATTCAAGGATCAATGCCTGAGGACAAAGAATAATGAATATTTCTGAAGCCTGTCAAACGAGAGATTGAGTGAGAGGCGATGCAATGGAGAGTACTGTACGGAGGAATACCAATGTACAATCGAAATACAAACTAGTCTAAATGACTAGAGGAATACACTCTTAAAACAAATCAGTCAAAATTACTAGTTAATTGGGTAAGCTGGGTGCAAATGTTATTCTAATCATATTTTACTATTTTCTAGTCGTATTTTCCTAGAACAGAGTTATTTATGACTAAAATATATATAAAAAGGTCACTAAACATATCAGTTGCACCCAGCTGACTACTGATCTAGTCAATTTGACCGATTTCTTTTAAACGTATATAGTCAGCTAATTGCAGTTGATATTTTCCGTCATAAATTACTATTTTCGTGTCAAATGCAACTAGACAATATAATTAAGTGTCTGTGATATTAGTTCAACCGAGCAATAGCTCTTTCATCTCGTCAACTACAGCTAGTTTATCGTAAGAGTAAACAAGATGCGTACATCTTCCTTATTCGATTAAATTGAAAATTAAATGTTTATCTGTAGAATGTAATGTAGAATGTAACATTAAAAAAGAAACATTCACCACAAAATAAGGGTTTTTTCATTGTAAGCTTATCAAAATAATCAAACAGCCGATGTGGATGGATTTGTGGAGGGAGGGAAGCGAAAAGATTTTGGAATCAAGTTACTTCCATTAGAGTATTCCATGAAATTGCATATCTTGTGGTGAATATTTTTTTATATTCAGAATTAGTTTATCGGCGGCGAGTTGACTGATCATGTTCTAGTTTTGTTTAAAAAACATATAATGTGATATAATTATCACATATGAGAGAGCAAGGGCAAAACTGAAGGGGGAGGAGATAGAAAGTGGAGGGTTCGGAATGTATGAGAAAAAAATGGGTTTCAAATTGATTGGTGTTTCTTTTTAAGAATACTGAATATTTTTAAGTGACATATATGGTGGGAGGTTTTTAAGGGAAAGGAATAAATAGTCCTGGATCAGTAGATCAGTAAGATGAGGTGACACGAGACATAACTCTACCATTGCAGGTGAAAATGTTTCTTGATAACACAGCCTCTAAAATTTCATCATTCATTGGTTTGCATATTAAGCATATACAGCAGAACCGTCTGGCCACATTCAATATTCTTACGAGAGACCCTTTTGACGCTAGCAGTGCTGATTTTTAAAATAATTTATGGATAAAGATTCAGGTTATAAAAGGAAACTAGTTTGATTATGATTTTGCAATTTTGTTGATTATGTAGAGAATAGTGCCTTTATAATTTCGTAGACTACCAAAATTATGACTGAAATACTATTAGCGTAGAAAAAATACTTGAAAAGAAGACGGAATTGAATAAAATGGTAATTTGCTTTCGAGTATTATTTTAAGACGGCAATGATTCATAAGATTTGCATAACCGTGTTGATAATATTTATCAGCAGGAATGCGCAAACATAACGTCACGAAATAGAACTTTCCAGGTTTCAAGGCATCATAATTATCTAAGATGATAGCGATTAAAAATCATTGTATGAAAAATATTCGAGAGTTAAACAATGAATACATGTAGGTTTTCTTTTTTCCTCAGCGTTCTGTTCAGACGGTAGACTGATATCGGTAAAATTATTGTTTGCCATTAGGTAAAAAAAAATTCACTTAAACACTTCAAGCAGACCCTTTAATTGGTTGTTAGGAAGGCACTTAGAGAAAAATCTGGATTCGAAGGACCTATCAATTAAGCCTGATGGTCTTTCATTCAAGTAGGCATAGGGAACAGTTATATGTCATAAATCCCGGGAATTTTTTTCTATGAATCCTTCCAAAACAAATGGACAAACGACCCTTTGTGACTATCTCTGTTTGGAGATTGAAATGAGTTGCTGCTGACGATAAAACCGCCCACACGATGACCTTTGCTGAAAAACAGAACTTGTATGGTGATTCAGGGACATCATTAAGATGTGGGAAGCATTCTGTAACCATAATTAGCTGCAGTCTGCATAATCAGGTCGATAGACCAACTAACATTTCAACCCAACACCATGGATGATGAGAGTAAACGCGAATATAGTTTAACTATTACCCGTATGAGAACATTAATTTATTATTTCATATGTAATACTTAACGATAATGCTGCTGATGACTATGCGTGATCATTTTACGTGATCTGTAAATGGTGCCGTTCAACATCACTATCGCTTACGTATGAATAAAAAGTATACTTTGTTATGGTGTTCTGGTAAAAGTGCATATATGGGTTACATGAGTCTATGTAAGCATAACATTTGAATTAGATTCGATAAGAATTTTGATCAGGCTCATTAAGCTCAAATTGAAAAAAAAAATGCATCGTACTACAAATAAAGAAATGTGAAGTCAATAGCAATTAAACCACACAGGGAAGGCGATGCTATTGGAGTTTTGTAATTGTACTGGTTAAAATGAGGTGGAGGATGAGCCAAAAGAATGTTTGTATTGTGGTTTTTTGTGTATCTCGCACCCATTTTCAGCGCTGATTACAGTATTGGGTATATAGCCTTACATTATTCACAAAAGTGTCCTTTATAATATATCCTGGTCAACACTAATTCTTCATGGAGGTCATATATTGCATTGTTTGTGTATATTCATAATCATTTTCACGAATCGTTTTTTTTTACAATAGGTCGAAAATGTAGTTGCGTCACAAAACAGAGAGGTAGATGACACACAGCTGAAGCAGGACCAAGGTGAGAACTTCAAATTCAATTCAAATATTGATCATCTGTTATCATTCTCACCATTTCCCCTTCCAACTCTAGTTACGCATGCGAGAACGGACACATTTTTATATAAACATAACCATTATTGGATGATATTTCATGGAGATGTTCGGAAGTGACATAAAACTTTACGGAAAGCTACAACATGTTTTAGATGCTAGCTACATAGAGACATTTTAGCACAAGAAAACGCCAAGATCGAGGGTCGTGTTTGAAGTCATCACAACCAGCTTTCTGAAACAGCCCTCAAATTTATATGAATTAACGCACAACGTGGACTTTGACATGGGTACCTTTTTTTAAATTTAAGCCCAAGGAGGGGGTTGTATACTGCGTGTTAAAACATGCTCAATATCTCTCATGAGCATGATGAGTGGAATTCTTCACTTCGAATCAGGCATCCATTGCATGCCCCTAACGAAACTGTAGAGCAGAATCAAATCAAGTGTTGAAATAATATGTTTGACGTAAAACGGCCTCGGGCAATGTTGCTGGAGCAAAATGTCTGATCAGATTTCAGATATTGTGCTTATTATTCATTTTTTAAGCCGGATGATATAGATCGGCTTTCTATCTTATCGATGATAACCCGATCAGGAAGAAATTGAATGTGACGCTGGCCTTACTCTCCGCCGCATAAATCATCCTATGTCAACATCACCTTAAGCGGGTTTGGGGCTTGAAGGTTTGAGCTTTAATGTAGGCTACGTCACATCGACTTGACTTGCTGATATTACAATCCTTTTAAGTCTTGTGTATAGGATCTAAACTACTTTCTTATACATTTCGTCGCGCTGGTTCTGGATTTTTTTTTCACTTTCTCTTTTCCTCCTCTTTGCCATAAATGTTTCGTTGTTTTGTTATTCTTAATATTTTGTTTTTCTCCTTGTGTTTCCTGTTATGTTGCTCTTGCTCTTCTTCGTTTTCTTCTTCTTCCTTTTCTTTTTCTTCTCCTTTTTTCTTCATTTTTCTTCTTCGTCATCTTCTTCTTCTACTCCTTCTTTTCTTTCTTTCTTTCTTTCTTTCTTTCTTTCTTTCTTTCTTTCTTTCTTTCTTTCTTTCTTTCTTTCTTTCTTTCTTTCTTTCTTTCTTTCTTTCTTTCTTTCTTTCTTTCTTTCTTTCTTTCTTTCTTTCTTTCTTTCTTCTCCTTCTTCTTTTTCTTCTTCTTCTTCATCATCATCTTCTTCTTCTGTGCTTAACACTGCTCATGTTCCTGCTGATGTTACAAATGTGTAAAAAAAGACCTTTAGGCATGATCTCGTGCAAATTTGGGATAATCCAAGACAGCAAACAGATTATTTTTGACGCGAAACAATAGAAACGATGAAAATTGATACTTGCAGCATTATTCGAAAGGCAGTATGGGTAGTAAGATAGCAAAAGGGAAAGATCTTATTTGATTTTTGGTACGATACATAACAAGGTTCTATAGCACCGATGTGTTATGTTCACCTCATACATGTCATGGCACAATCCTTTATAGATTCAAATTGCAGTTAATGGCGTCACCTAATTCTATTACGGTGTTTTGGTGTAATAGCATGGTTAATATCCCTCCCACACCCCCCTTGGGTAATTAGCAATATGGATTCAGTAGGTTAAGATCACGTGACCACTGTCATCTCACACCTAATTGAATTTCGAAGTGCACCTTAGGTTCTGAACCTTGCAAAATTATATTCTCCAACTACCGCTAGAATTCTCAGGAGATGTGCTTTTATGAACTCTTCGAAGGCTTAGTTTATTGCTTAAAGATGTGGAGCATTCCGTTTTAGGAAAGGGGGTCGAAGCGCTTGTTTCTCACTTATATTTAACTTCCAAATACCAACGTTCACAATCTCCGATGCTTCTCATTCCAAAATATCATATCATATAATATAGGTTTCCCCGCTCATTTTCACATTTGAATAATTCAATTTGATGTTATGACCATTCAATTTCGAGATAGCCGTGATCGCCTCAGTTATTTGTCATTGTATTTCATTATTTCATTTGTCACTTGAATGTGTTCGTGTATCTGTGCAGATAATTATCAAACAAGTCACTACAATTTAGATAAACAGCATGCAATTTAATGGTTTCGCAAGTATAACCATTTTTCCGCATGTGGGTCCATTAATTTTGCAAAACATTCTTTAAGTGAATCAAGTGATTTTTATAGAGATAATTCAATTTAATGAATGGGCATTCAAAGTAATTTTTCCACATGTCAATTCATTTTATTTGCAACATCATTTTCAAATGTGTTATTTATATGTTAAATAGGTGCATGGAAGTTAAGAAATGGGCATTCAAAATCGGATTTTGTAAGGCGTGGCAGCTGTTTAGTCAAACGAATTCTCGTATGCAGGCAAGCAAGTTCTAAATTAGTGCATTTGATTTAAGATATTATAAGCAACAGCTCACTTAAAATAGGTTGATTATTTGGTGAATCAATTTCATGTATAGGCCTAGTTTTAATGTTAGTAATATTTGAAATAATGTTTATAAAATGTGCTAGAATGAAAATGTTTTTTTCTATATTGAAGACACCAGTTGATGGTATGGAGCCACCCCTTCCATATCGGCCGTGCTTGACATACAGGGGATTACCCATGAATTTTAATAAAGTTGAAAATATGTATAAAAAGGGACATGTCAGTAGCGGATCCACTTTTGAATGGCACTTTTTTTAACTGGAATGTGTCATGCAAAGGCAATTGGGGACCTTTTTTTTACTTGTCAAATTTCCCTTTAACAAATGACCTCGATTTTGTAGTAAAGGTCCTTTTTTTTAGGTTGTCACAATTTTCCCGTTCAAAATTCCCCCCCCCCCCCCGAAGATCATGGCTCCGCCCTTGGGACTTGTAATAAAGTTGAAAAGAAAAAAAAAAAACATTAATGAAAATGCCCACACAGTCAGCATTGTCGGGTGAAAAGGACTAATATAGAATTGTCCTTAATACCTTTGTAAACGAAACGTAAAATCCTTGGCAAAAAATGGGGGAAACTGTGGAAATTCAAATTTGGGTTTTAAACAAATATCTAATTTAGCCACCCAATGCATAACAATTCTAATTTCATTATAAATATGTTTATAAATTTTACATATAAATACAGATGCCATGTAAAACAAAGAATTACACATCATTAATTTGAACTCTCAAA
Organism: Lytechinus pictus; assembly: GCF_037042905.1. Lineage (NCBI taxonomy): Eukaryota > Metazoa > Echinodermata > Echinoidea > Temnopleuroida > Toxopneustidae > Lytechinus > Lytechinus pictus. The sequence goes on from NC_087247.1 coordinate 34,600,755, forward strand.
AATGATATTCGATGCTCAAGCAATCCCACCGGTCATTTTTATTTAAATTGAATGCGCAATTCCTGAATTTCATTGCCCAAAATTTGAAATAAAAAGTACATTCTTTAAGTTGTACATTCGTTAAGTTGCATTAACGAACTTCTATGCCGAAGAACGAAATGTAAAGCACATAAGAAATATTGAAATGATCAAATGTGAAACAGCCTTGACCATTAATTTATTTGAATGATCGGAAGCGAATTCTAGTGTCTTTAAATGAATATCCCATTGTCTGATTTTAAAATTTGAATGACCGATATCTCCGCGAAAACGAAAATGCGTGAATTGAAATGCACAATAATAGATTTAAGTGACTCCTATATGAAATCGGACGGGAAAACCGATATTAATTGGTTTGTAATCCAGATTACAATTCTAAAGTAAGAAATGTTGATAATTTGCATGATTTATTTGAAACGGTTCCTATGTAGATGGTTACTTATTAAAACTGTTTTATTAAAGACTTATTGGAAAATATTACCAATTACAGGGGATTCTTAAATGTGTTTTGGATAACATGGATATTATTGACTCTGTATCGTAATAATGGCCTTTTTAAACAAGTTGATTACTACAGAGAAATAACAAATCTAAACACTTTCTTTCAATTCTAAGATTGTTTTACTTCACATCGATTTGATGTGAATTTGATCGCTTACTCGTTATGTCATTTATTTATCACAAATGATCCAATTTCCTGACACAATCCGACTTACATAAAGAATAATCTAAGTAGGGTTGTGGTAATTGAAGTTTCTAATAGAGTCATTAATTTCCTCATATACGTTTCTGCGTTTGCATATTTGATCACAGAAACATTATACTTAATTATTGGTACGATGGAAGTTACTCTTCTACTTGCCGTATTTATCAGAATACAGATATAGCACAGTGGCTTGAAATTCAACCAACTTTTTCTTGACAGAATAAAAACGCGGCTTGGAGGACCCCATAAACGGCATGCAAATTCACTAATAAAAAAACTCAGCTATGGTTGATATTGTATTTTACGTGCTATGAATCCTAAGTCAAGAAATGATTGTGGCCATTTGACTGTGAATACAACGTCTCGAGCTTCAGTGATCAATCATTCCCGTCCAGTGGTCTTATCGACGAGATAAAACATTCATCGAATAGAGCCGATATTTTTAAAAGGTTTTTAAAGAACCATGCTACAGGAAACCTATACTGAGAACGAACAGAGGGAAAGAAGAACGATATCTGCATAAACTTCATCGAAACATTTAGCTCTATGATAGGCAAGCAGCTGTTATCAGAGTTGTATATCAAATTGCTTATTATCGTCTTTTCGATAAAGTGGAATGGAATTCATATGAAATAATCATATATTCCCGGTGACAATCATGATCAATTTCGGACCAACATGATTGTAAGAGACAAAAATAATTCCCGACGGGTTTTCTTTTCTCTCTTTCCGACGGTATAATGTTTTTATTCATACCATATGTGCCCCATTGGGATTCTCTCAGACCTAGATAAAATAGGGCTCGTCTGAAGAAGAAAATGGGTGAAGAAAATGTGAAAAAATGCTGAACATTTAGGTATACGTCAATCATCAATATCGGTTGTCATGGCAATTGGTGACGTGACGGTGACGTCAGTGACAACTGAAGGGGGAATGGAAGCCACCGTGGTGCCGCGTGAGAAGCCCACAAATCAATCTGAGATTGGAGGCAAAGAAATGGGTGTTCACATTAAACTTTCCATCTTCACTTCTCCGTGCTTGATTTAGAATCCACATTGTTTAACAGATGTTGAGTACCCATACTGTCGGTTATGATTTATCCATATTGGGAAAGGAAAACACATGTAAAGGGTTTTAAAAATTTCAAATTCCAATTTTAATTTATCATCATTTTTAAGAATGATAATTACCAATCGAGCATTCAAAGATTATTATGTTAGGCACAAAATGACAAGTGAAATATGCATTCATTGAAAATGAAATCAGAAGTCAGAAGACACCAAGGTTAATTAGCTGACCCCTGATAAGAATATAGTAAACTGCTAAACTGATAGTTAACGACAATTTTTTTAATCTACTGTATTCCTAAAACAGCAAAACGAAATTAAAATTTGAGAGAAGAAGAAAAGTGAAAAAACAAAACTATGAAATCATGAGATGGCACTATATTACGATTGAAATAAAATACGTGAGTGAATTTTCAACTGCGTGTTAGTCCACACTGTGCATGATATGCTTAAGTTGGGCCGCCCAACCCTGCCAACCGTATCATTTCTGATGAAAATATGACAGGATGTTTTATCTAAAGAAGTATTCTATTCATAGACTTTAATTACGATGTCAAGTCAATTTGTACATTATTCTGACAAAATAGACTCGAAAGCAAAGACATAACAAAACAAGAATAACAATGTTTTAGGATGGAAGTAAAAATAGACCCAAACCACTGACTGATGATTAAGCATTGATATATTATTGTTTATCTATATATATCATCAGTAAATTTTTTTTCCCATGTGCGGATATAGCTTCATGAAATATTCCCAGTCAAATAAATCACCGATAATCATTACTTCAACACGGCTTCCGATGGACTTTCAAGACTTATGTATTCAGGGCCTTAAGTATTTCCCTGCGTCAACAAAAGAGCGGACAGACAATGCAAAGCATATAACGAGATTTCTTAAAATGGCGCCACATTATTCAGCAATGTCAAGATTTGGCATAATGAAGGTCATTAAATTGATGTCCCTGGGGTAAAATTACATTAATTTCTAAACTGCACAATGCTTGATGTTCCTGGAAAATGGCGAAGCAGCGTCATGTCACTGCAATGCGTGGGTGTGCTATGCATATCCTTAACCGCAAATGGAAAAAATATAGGACTTTTTTTCTAACAGAGAAGGAGAAGGGTGTGTGTGTGTGTGAGAGAGAGAGAGAGGGGGGGGGGGAGATAAAGGATGAATCACCCTAAATGAATTATATCAAGTTTAAGAGTAAATTGATAAAAATAATTGTCCAATTTGCTTATTGTACGACTTATTTAAAAAAAGGTTTAATTGAGTTTGGAAAAGCTGCTCGATCCTACATCACTAATTTTGAAATATAAAATACCCGGAGCAAATTCCAGTATTCAGTTACAGAGCTATGATAATGTTGATTTTTAAACAGTTTACATTTCTGGTTATGAGGGGAAAACCCTTTCATTTCAACAAATAGATAAATCCACATAAAACAGTTTAATTTTAGGGTACCCTAACCTAATCTGCATTACCTATAAACACTGACCAAACAAACAATACTAACTAATCACTGAAACCTTACGTATGGGGCCGACCTTTTACGTCACCACTCGAAACACGTGACCCGACTAGAAAACAATAAGGAATCTATAAATATTTTGTTTTATTTGTAACCTCAAACTTGTGCTGCTGGTTTACAGGTGCATGTACAGCGTTGTAAGCTTTTGATACCAATAATGAGGGAACACTGAAAAGAGTGTGTGAATGCAAAATGTCTATTTCTTGTATTTTTCTTGTAACCTCAATTCTTATATTACTTTTCCAATACCAATCAAATGTAATTTGAATAAAAAATTGAGCAATTTGTTTTGCAGAAACGGAAGACGGCCCTGTTGACATCGAAGGAGATAACACACCCGACGACGACGACGACGATGATGATAGGGGACAGGAGGTCATCAATTACCAAGACATTCAAGTCGACCATGACAGCAAAGTCACCAGTGAAAATGAAGGCAAAAATAAAGGTAAAACACCAGTGTAACATGATAACAATAGGCTTCTTTGAACAAAGCATATGCAATAGTCACACCAACGAAATATATTCCAAACCAACAGATGATCTGTCATTGTTTATTTATAGTCAATCTTGTGTGACTGTTACCCCAGCATCAATGATGATGTTGCCCTCAGTGTATGGAAACAGTGATTCTGATTAACAAATGACCGATGTAACCACGGTAGCTATCGCTAGATAGAGGCAGAATCGATGGTAAATTTCATGCAACGGGGTATAGAACAATAGATGGCAAATCTATATGCTACAGATTGTCAAATCAACACCTCCTGATATAATTTGAACTTTCGATTCATAAATTGAGGATAGTATAGGTGTCAATGATACGCTCTTATTTCTGGCTAGGTCCTCGTCAGCAGAGATCGAGGGTTTGTTTTTGCTCTGTAATTGGTATTTCTTTCCAGTGATTGCCCATAGCGATGGTATAACTTGTAAGAGGAGGAGATGCGTGTATTACTTGCTTTCTCGGAACACATTTCCGGACGACGATCCTCGGGGATTGACATCCACGTATCATTCCTGCAATCGATATCTAAAACTATAAAGACCATGTTTACAGTGTCTTTTTTAGTGACTAGATTTGATTGCTTTAAACGTAAATGACTTCAGGGTTCTACGTCAGACTTTTTTAACGTGATGATCATCAAGAACAAGTGAAACCTTAATTTTCAGGGGCAAACATGATGTCAACATTTGTGCAACAATAATCACATCATGTCTTATCATAGACATTTAAGGAACTCACATAAAAAAACCTACAAAAGATTCAAAGCCTAAAAATTAGTGGGTTGATGGGAAATCATACAGATGAATGTATATTTTAGCATGAGCGATTCGCCAAAAGTGTGGGGTTTTCCTGGGGCAATGCAGGAATATACCGTGAGGTTTAATAAAAGCTCCTGGATTTTTTTCAATCGTAGCAGACCTTTCCATATTCTTGTTGGCAACAAACACATGGAGTACTACAGGGAACATAGTTACAATTGGTCTCAATACTAAAAAGATGAGGGAGAAGGGGTTTATTAATTATGGGTACCTTTCAACGGAGGTTGTCATATCTGATAGACAGATCTGCTGATAATATGTTATTCAATATCAGGAAAAGCCTTGGACATGTGCGTGTGTGTGTATTTGAGTTTTGTCAGACGTGTATCAATCAGATATGATTATTTATGTCTGGGACCGACATTTAACGTCACCATCCGAAAGACGTGACCAGGGCTCGAACCTCGAACCTCTGCATCAATTATGAATAACCTCTGCCTTGGATATGAATAACTGAAAAGAACTTATATATCATTCCTATGTTAATTTGTCAATGAATGACAACGTGACTGTTCCGACAAAATTGTAAAAGGATGCCCCCTCCTGAATGTTCCAAAATAGACCAGGACCGTGTACATTGTTTATTCGGGTCACAAGGGGCAGGCGATAGATACGGCCTCACGAGTCCCAATATTGATGCCATCGGCACGGATGTAAAGCAGATGTACAACATGCATGAGGACATGGCTACATACAATACAGTATTAAAGTGGTGAAATCCAACATCTTGGGATGTCAAATATATGAATAGCAATAGTAAAAGAACATGATGTTCGAACGATGATAATACACAAAGAAGTTAAGAGCTCTGTGGGCAAACATCCACCAGGCTTACTCAACCCCCCCCCCCCCAAAAAAAAAAAAAAAAATCAATGCTATTTTAATCCATGACTGAAACATAGCTCGCATTTGCTTGGCCATGTTGGCAGTGATTGGGAATCACCTAAGGGTCAAAATCTTAGCTAAATTAAACATGGAAGCCAGCGTCCTTATATGAATATTAAGGATCAATTAAACGTGAAAGAATAATGATCCTGTTTATAGGTTAGTTATATACGATCTCCTCGAGCATTCTCTATCTTAGAAAGGTTAGAGATGAGAAGAAAAACTGCATATCCTAAAATAGTATACTGTATACTTGCAGACGAGATAAAAGGGTCAAGGATACACAAAGTTCAATCACAAGCATTGTACATGAAGGAGAGCATGATAATAATAATACTGATGATGATGATGATAATAATGATAATAATGATAATAATAATAATAATAACAATATTACGGACTATAATAATGATAATTAATCATAATAATAATTTCACTATGTTAACTGCTTCCAAAAAACTCATCCGTGACTTCATAAATGTTACTTTCATTTTGAAACTATACGTTTTGTTTCATTCATTACAGAGACGGACAGTAAAAACGAAGAAGAGGAAGAAGAGGATGGCACATTCGATGATTTGATTGAAGATGACGATGGGGAGCAGTTTGCAGATGAGAATGAACCAGAGATGGAAAAAGAAGAAGAGGAGGAAGAATCTGAGTACATGCTGACACCTGCTGCTGCACGTGAATTAATGCTAGAACTGAGAGATCCTGTCGAAGTTGCCAAATTTGTTGTGGAAACGGACGATGCTGCTGGCTTCCTCAGGGCTCTCAGATTACTCTTACATGATGGATATGTGAGTAACATTGTATTATCATGGTCATAGAACAGTCATTTGGTGGTCTTCCTGTATCCTAAGAGTAGTTCCTGAGTATTTGTTTTAAGGTAGTCTTCATGTGATTGTAGAATACCATCCGAGTAGCAAAGTGTGAGCCTAGTATAAAGTCCCCGCGTAATCTCCTCGTAGTTTTCAGGACTATTTATGTAGCCTTCCAGGTCAGTCTCGGAGTTTCAGGTGCCATTCTCCATAGTTGCCGCAAGTTTTCTTTGGGATTGATCTCCTCTATGTATGGCTGTCGAATCTGCATCCTCAGAGTCTATCCCCAAGGTAATTCTGTGTACAATTATTCATCAGGTATCTTCAGTATGTCTTCATTAATGTAGTCTTCGTATAATCTTAGTTAATTCGTAGTTTATATCTCTTTCAAGTTGTCTCAACACAGTCTCCTAGTTTTCGATCAACGCGTCAGTATTCATAATTGATAGCATAATTGGGGTGACATATTTTGAGGTCGCCCATGTCCTGTGGAGTAGGTCCATAGCCAAACCGAAGACACAAGGCAGGGGGAGGGCTGGTATTGATCCCAGAGGATGTATTTTTTTTTGTAAGACACTTCACCATTTACGGTATTGATGGAAACAATAATATATATTTCATATTATGTGGTTTTTGTGAGGGTGTCTTAAACATTTTACTTCAACTTATTCATGATATAAAGCTATATTACTGCTTGTATTATAGATGAATTATGAAAACTGATTATAATAATGTGCTCCCTGTGAAAGAAAACTCCATGTATAATCATGATAATGGTAGGTGAAATTCTAATTAAATTAATATATCAATGAGCTTTGTCTGTTGTACCCTGACAACCATCGATGAAGCTTTTAAGCAAATGGTGTGATCACTATGGCAAGAAGTTAGAAATATATTGAGCAATTGTTTCTGCCAGAGCCATCGTATAATTAGAATTTGTTTTGACACTGACATTTCTAGCAATCAGCGGCGGCGTCAGGGTATAAAGATGACGATCCTTTAGGTTTTGAGGTCTTGTGGTATTGTTTAGTTGCGACTTATTTATACCCCCCCCCCAAAAAAAAAAAAAAAAAAAAAAAAATCAACAATATTGTATCGTCGACTCTGTGACATAAAAGAAAAAAAGAGTCACAATTAACCATTCGTTGTATACTCTGTAATGTTGTAATGTTGGAAGGGGCTTGGGCGCCCAGGTCCCACTCTAATCATGCTAATTGGACGCAAAATGGGACAATTTGGAATGAAAAACAAAAAGCAGAAACATGACAATTTGAGGTACCGTCACATCGTGTGCACATCCACAAAGAAATACAGAGTGTAGTCTTATTAGTGTAAACAACTGCAAGTGTCGGTGTCATTTACGATGTTACAACGCAGTAAGTTTGTCTGATGAAGTAATACCACGTAGATGGCGATGCATGACCTTATTTTTTTTCGGTAGAACACTGATCAATCCATAGTAAACGCCGTTAACCCCATCCCAAATACCTCCCCCATTATGTCATCTGTCTATATATACCCGTATGCAAGGCTCTTCTATCTTTGTCTCTGATCTATAAATGTCAATACTCTGACATTTTCATGAAAACAAGCACAGCCTCAACCTTTAAGCTGACCCAGAACTCAGGCCCGGAACCCCCTCCAGATCATCTCATCATCATTGATCATGGAAAGTTCCATTTTCTATTAGAACCTCCACTACCATCGTCGATTCGACGTGGTATTGTAGGGAGCTGCAGGCAAGACTTTATATGGTAGCATAAGAAATGTAAATTTACCAAAATAGGAATCGTTCTCGTCCCTCACCTTTCCTGTATGTACATCTTTGTCGTATTTCCTATCATGTTCCTTTGATTTCCTTTCGACTCCGTTTTTCCCCATCCTCTATTTTCTGTCTTACGTTTTCTTAACATCTACTTCGCTGAATTAAGGGTACTCATACAGCATTTAGAGCCGGTATAAACTTCTGATATTAAGCGACTTTTATCAATTTTTAAACCTTTTTTCTTCCCCTCTTCCGTCATCATCTATTTTACCTTATGTTTCTGCTGCCTTCTTTCTTTCCATTGTATTCTCCGAATTTATTTTCATTCAACATTTCTTTTTCTCCGTACCTTCAGTTGAAGAACAGGTGATGTCGTTTGAGTATTTGCATATTTTTGTTCATTATATTTTCATTTTTAACTGACAGATTAGTGAAGAAGAAGCATACGCCCTCAAGGATGAGGTGGCAGCACAGCTTAGAAATCTTCTTATGCTTCAACAAGTCGAGCTATCAAGGGCACTGTTCGAAACCTATCAGCCACAGTTAGAAGAGGGCCCAACGGAAGACTTGGTAAGCAATGCTGCTTTAGCGATGGTCACTGTCAAAATAGATAAATCATAGTGAAGCTTTTAAATCTAATCATACTCTGATGGTATAGTCCTATTTGAGTAGCATGAATGCTACTAGTTCGGAGTTTCAGCTTGTGTCAAACACCAGCTTTCAAAACGGAACTTGAATTCACCAAAACGCTCGAAAATGTAGGATCTGCAGAAAGAGTTTGGTGATTAGGATAATGAACATTGTCTGGAGGAATACGACATGATACAGCACCACCTTATGATATATACTTATATCTTCTTTATAAAGGATGGACTTCTCTACAACCAGATGGCCCAACCTGCCGAATATTATGACTATGCTAATATGATTAACCAAGATGAAGTGCCGTATGGAAGCTCTCAAATGAACCTTTATGATGCCTACCAAGACACCATTGAACAGGGTAAAGTTTAACGTCGTATTTTCTAGCACTTTCGTGGGGAAGGAATAATAAATAGGTGACACCACACGCTTTGAAATGCACTGGAAAATGATCAGTGATATGACTTCATTTTTTTGGGGGGTCAGCCAATCAAGGTGACCATCATCGATAAGTAAACAGGAAATTTAAAGACGTTGACTTCTCGGTCAAAGACTGTTTATGAAAGAGATCACAGGAAGACTGAAAATATACATGATGACAGGGTAAACCCTTTATTCTTGAAAGGTGTGTACCAATATTGATTTAATGAATTCCCAGGACATTTACACTGAAATGTGCATTCGTTTATTCTTTTTATTTTCTTTCATGTTTTTAGAAAGTTCTCAAGCCTTAGCGGAGATAGCCGAGATACTTGCACAAAGGATTGCAAGAGGGGAAATTTCACCGGAAGATGGCGCTAAAATCATGAGTAAGTCATAATATGTGCTAAATATACCTATTGTAGTAAATATCAATTTATGGTAGTGGAGTAAAGTTAGACAGCCTTCTGTGAAAAGTGTGTTTGATATTTCTGGACCCAAACAGCTGTAGAATTATTTCTTTTGAAGGTGAGCATGTATTCATATCTTCAATTTATCAAGTGGTTCGCTTTCACCAATCAGAAAGCAACATGAACATAGTCACATGATATCCATCGTCATATCTCCTAAAAGTTTCATAGCTCTGTTAGCTGTCATTAAATTTTCAGATCCATATTATTTTTGAAAAACATTACTCCCCCCTTGTTTCCATAGCAGGGGCCACGGATATGTTTCAAAGTTTGGAGGGGGGGCTGGCCATAGAAAATCAGAATCAGATGGGAATTTTTACGTTTTTGTACGTTTATTGAAAAAAAGCTTCAGCCGGCCGGAGCCCCCGCCCCCGGTTTGGCGTCCCCCGCATAAGTCACAATAATCTAGATTATTCATGAGGAGATGAGAGATCTAATGAAAACCACTCACAGTCATCAGAGTAGATTTATTGAAGATCTTCTTTGTAAATAT